>NC_138154.1:26420512-26884012 GCF_964199315.1 Orbicella franksi
TGGTGTCCTAGCATTATGTTACTTACAGTACCAAGAATTGTTTAAAATTTAACAGAGACATCCACAATTAAACAATGTACCTCATTCTGGCTTGTATCTGACTGCAATTTTTCTTGTAAAGGATCAGATGATGTTATGATGTTGATGTTACATGTACTTTTTTGGTTGTTAGATTGCCACAGTTAAGCAAGAAATAGAAGTGTTGAAATTGCGGAAGAGACTTAAGGTACATGTATGCCCAGTGACATCCTATGAAATCTTTTAGCACTACATGTAGCTCTTGAGGAAGAGGGAGGCACAGTGACCTCATGGTTTAAGTGCCCTTCACTCTGGATCAAGCGGTCTGGGTTTGAGTCCTGACCATGGACATTGCGTTGCGTTCTTGGGCAAGACACTTTGCTCTCACAGTTTCTCTGTCCACCCCAGGTGTATAAATGGGTAGTGGTGAATTTAACGCTGGAGGTAGCCCTGCGATGAACTAGCATCACCATTCAAATATTCCTAGTCACTTCATGCTACAGAAACTGAGATAAGCTCTGGCCTGATGTGCTTGACTCGCAAGCAAACTTTACCCCTTTACCTTGAGGGAGAGAAATAAAACTATGTTGAAATTTACTAGTTATTTGTCTTATAGAGAACACAAAACTTCCTTTTTTAAAGTGTTCCTTTGGAAGATTTCCATCCCCTCCCACTGCAAGGCTTTAACCAGAGAGGTGGTGAGGATTAAGCTTTTGAAACGTACCTCCCCTGTTCAGGAAATATAGGCAATGACCTTTGTTTGTAGCATTTCTAAAGGAGAACAGATCTGAAGAAGGTAATGTGCTGGTAGTAGTTATTCAAACTTGTTAAAGAAAATTTTCCATCACTTGTGAGTTGAGTACAGTTCACTTCAATTTCTCGAGAGATGGACTTGTCATGACCACTTGATAATTGATAGGAGAAGCATTAAAAAATAAAATATAAATCATCGTCCTATTTATTCATTTATTTATTTATGTATTTTGCAGGAACTTGAAGAAGAAAATGCAGCACTGAGCTCATTGCAATAATTTATCATGTAGTAATATTTATTTATTTAATTGTCTTGAACAGCAAAACATGTTGTTGATGTTTTTCTTTTAATAAATGCACTTGTCATTTTTAAGTTGTTGACGCGAACCATGTTTTGTCAGTGAAATGAATATATTCAGACTAAGCACACAGGTAGCTTAATGCCAAGCTTTTGTTGTCTCAGGTAACCCAAGCTCATGCGCATGCTTTGATAGCAGGGTTGGAAATAAGCAGAATAGAAGATTTTGTACTGTATTGCAACTATTCTGCTTATAGCTCATTGATTTTTAGTTAGCAGAAAACGGTTTTAGAATTACAACATGATTTCTCTTCCCCGAACCCCCGTCCCTGGCTTTCTTGCACCATGTGGTCAAAGAGAATTGATCGTCTGTGGATAGACTATTCATTGCTTCCAGTATTACTTTTTTTAGATGTAGAATTTAATTTTATCACAGGGATAAATTATTGTACATGGTAGAACAAGCTTTAAAAACACTTAAAGCAGCAACTGTTGATCACCTTGTTAAAAACAAGGTGGCGACAGCTCCTGCAAAGTCTCACAGCAGTAAAGCTTGATACCAACAGAGAAAAACACACACACAAGAAAAAAAAAACAAAGTAAAGGAAAGGGCGCAAACAGCTGAGGCGCTATGACGACTGCTAGAATCACAATCTTACCAGATTTGTTACACTTCCAAACCGCAGCCATGAAAAAGAGGAAAATAAATTGTGACATAGCATTGTACCCAATTCTTTTTATTAATATATTATGCTTTCTAAAACAAGACTGCTTTGGGGGCTAAAACAAAACGGATCTTTTATTTTACTATATTTTTTGATATATATTAAACAAATGCAGATATTTATTCGTGGCAATTTATTTTACGCAGCTCATCAAATTGAAAAGAATAACTGTGGGGTAGGCAAAAAGTGGCGAAAGATTACAGTCTACACTATCCCGAGAAGAAAGCAGTTTTCTGAGAGCAAAGAAGCTTCAAGGAACAGAATTTAAAATGTCCATGGACAAATATCCGTGTAAGCCGTAGCCTGAGATGAAATGTAAGGGAGACTAAGAAACCACGACGGCAACAGAAACGGGAACGTCGCTAAGCAAAAGGTTTAATGAGTAGAACAATGGCTGTGCACGTGCGTTATAATTCTCGTTATAATTTCTTTGCCGTCCTCTGAAAAACAACGTGAAATGGCCAAATTCTGTGTTGTGTGGAAAACGCGAACGACGACGGCTAATTTTATAAATTTTGATATAGAGGACCGCGAGATTCGTAGGTAAAATAAAATCATTTTTTAATGGACATTGTCCGCGGCGTCGCCACCTTCAGTAACTTAAACTCCGTGTTATCCGTCAAATATTTTAAGGTCCTGATCCGCAAGATTTAAAATTTGGAAGATATGTAGCAATCATGCAGGATAATAATTTTCCGACTCGACAATAATTTTCTTGCAGTAGTTTTCCTCTGAGTGTCGAAAGTAATTAATTCGAATTTTCTTTGGTTTTGGATTAGAGCGCTGCGCGATTGGTTTAAAAAGCCCACAGCACTTTGTCATCCAATCAGAAGTGAAAATTAAAACCATTTTGACTTACACGCCGACGTTTTCCCGCGCTTCGCGTCAAATGTATTTTTATTCGAGTTTTGACTATTGGTTCAAAGCATTTTCTGCGTTCCTTGTGAACGGCTTGCTCTGATTTTGGTTTTACTATGTGATAATAGGTTTTTGGCCTGGGAAAGCACTTTTGTAAAAACCTGGGAAACTCTCTTGCTGCGGGGATCAGTACCGGATCTGTTACAGGGAATTACCTTGAGAGACGTCAACAGCACTCAGAACTTAGGTCCAGCGATATCGTTTTAATCCAAGAACACAACCAAAATGCAACCGGAACATAACCGGAATGCAGCCAGAATGTAACCAAAGAATATTTCACAAGGCACGACTATTTAAGCCGAAAGCGCAATTCTAAAGGATTAGGTAAAGCTATTAAAAATTTTTAACTAAATATTATCTAATACATTTCAGAAAGCTCGATTGGCTATAACAGAATTCAATGTTTACAAGATTAATAACTTTCAAGACAACACAGGTAGATAACAGTTTAACAAAAGACTATCGTAGGTAGCAATTACAGTTGAACGCTTATTACAATTATGATCCTACAACAAACTAGCAGGTGTCCATTACGGTCAATGAACTGGAACAGTAACCTGTAACTCAGAAATGCAAAACGAACTAAAACGAATATATCTATGTTGGATTTCTATATTTTCGACAGCGAAAGCGAAGATGTAAAACGTATTTAATTATCTAATTCTCTCTCCTCACAACTACACTTGTCAACCGCTGTATTGTTAAACAAATTGTTAATGAATAATAATTTTCCAGTGATTTTGCGGCACAGCTTTGAAAAATTTTGAACGAGCCTTCTTGAGCGCACTTCAGAAGTAAGGAGAACTTACCTTTTAGAAACTTACATCATGCTACGCACTGTCGATATAAACTTTAATGATTTCGCTATTCTCACTAGGGATATATCTCCGCTAGAAATATGTCAAATAATTACAAAAAACAACATGAGCGATAACAGCAACGCACCAAGCAAAAATGAAATATCAGCGACCATAGGTCGCTAGACCGTAAAGGAAAATTGATTGACATCTACTTGACTACACTAGCATTGCATGCGTGATCGCAAATAGGGCTGTCCCCAAGATGCCCCAAGTTTTAAAAAAAGCTGCTCAAAAAATCCAAAAAGTTGTCTTTACATTAACAATAACAAGTTGCCTATAAGCTTCAATAAACCTGGAAACATGGTTAAACTATGCTGGAAACATGGCTTCCTATTATTTGTGAGTAGCTAGCTTTAAGCTTTTAAGCTTACTAGCTTGTAGACCAAGCGATTCCATAACATTTGAACTTTCCAAGAGTGTGATAGCCTTGCTCATCCGGGGCATCAGTATCACCAAACTTCAACTGAACCACGGGAAGGTAGGCCTTTTCAGTGAGCAAACCGCTGTCCTCTCGCCATTGGCTGTCATTTTTGTAGCAGTTGCAACCATAACCAGTGTCGGCGCATGTGTTGTTCGATCTCAACCCGCATGTGCACTTGTATGGATCAGCAGACATGGCTCCTCCCCAGTAATTCATGGCGACAAAATCGCGTGACACCCACCAACCAAACGCCTCTCCATTGTAGAATAGAATGGTATTACGGCATTCGAACTTAATAAACTGCTCGCAGTAAGAAGAGGACGCTACAAAGGAAGCCATTTGTGGAAGTTCTGTCAAGCCGACTCCAAGGTAGCGAACACCTCGCACATAGCTTCCTTTCTCTCCATATCCTCTACTAACATTCTAGTCTCACTGTCGTGACCAACAACGGGCACGCCAACTTCATTCTTGTCCGTCATGTCACAGTGCACAGTAAAAGGTGCGGTTCCTAAGTCTCCATCTGGGTCGATGACGTAGGAACCACTTTTTGCCTCGGGATTACAGTTCTTGATATTACTGCAGGTTTTCTTATTTTCTGTTAAATTTAAAAAGAAAACATAATGAATGGGATTTAAAGACATATTTTCAAGTTTAAAGTGACACTGTCAGGATATATTTGCTTAAAACTGTTATAAATTTACGAAATGGTCCATAAATTTATGTAGTAAGAACTTAATTAGCTCTAACTAAATAGTTAAAAGCAATTTCTTGAAGAACGTCCACATTGCAGCTGAAACATTTTTGCAAATTTGCAACGATTTTCAGAGCCACTGACTTGAACCTTTGAAAATTGACATCCTGACGCTTTTTCAAAACTCCATATCGCAATCCGTTTCCATCCTCACAATCGTTAGCCATCCTCACTCGCTATCTATCACGTAGTAAGTAGCGTAGCCAATCAGAGAACGGCATTTGTAATAGAACGCTAGTGAGGGTTTATACTAAATCTCGATAGAAACACGGAGAACATGTTTTCTATTTCCTTTAGAAAACACCGCGATGAAAACAAGAAAACAACTTGCTAACTTTGATTATCAAAATGTGAATTCTCTTTGCTCGCGCCATCTTTACGTCAACAGCTCGTGCTAGTTCTGTGTTTCTATCGATCTTTAGTATTAATCAAAACTATAACAAAATTCTCGAACGTGATTGGCTATCAGCAGCCCGATTTGAGCATTAATTGGACAGTGTACGCGTCATGCTTGTAATTGGACAGTACGTGTCATTTTTTCGCGCACTGTTGGAGTGCACTTCGTTGAGTAAACTGCTGTGTTTTTCAGCATTCATGACGACGTTTAATCGTTCAGCGCTCAATCGATGGTTTGTTCGTTTCTCGAATTTTGTCATAGTTTTGATTAATTGGTAACAGGGCATCATGTTGTCCAATTCGGTCTGTAATCATACTCGTTATTAACAAATCGGACTCCCGCTTCGCGGTCGTCCGATTTTGTTAATCACTCGTATGATTATAGACCGAATTGGACTCCACTCAGTCCTATTACCATTATAAATCTACTAGCGTTCTATCACGAATGCTGTTCTCTGATTGGCTACGCTACTCACTATCTATTCTGTGATAGATAGCGAGTAGCGTAACAGTGTGCCCTAGTCAACAAAATGACGGCCACCTCTTTTCGTTTTCGATGTGTCTGTGAGGAGGAACGACTAGTAAATTTATATTAAAACAATTAGATTATTCGCTCTCGATTTCTATGCGGGATATTTGACTCGGGCTGCGCCCTCGTCAACTATCACGCGATCGAAATCTCGAGCTCGTAATCTAATTGTTTAATAGAAGCACGATTTTTCACCAATCACCGCGCATGTTTTCTTTGAACTGCTTTCTAATATATTTTATACCATGCCATGGAAAATACAGCCAATCAGAATACAGGAAAGCTGTTGTATACTCGACGGTATTACTGCCTTGCCGTCGTGCGCTGCATTGAATGTGTTGGCCACTGCATTTTTAAGGCAAGGTATAAAATAGTTATGCAACACTTTCTCATGGTAAACCATGGAATATCCTACTTGCCACTTGTATTTTTTTTGTTATATACACACTCGCCTAAAGGCTCGTGTGGGCAGTGTCACTGGAGTGACGGTTTTGTTCGTCGAAGTTCAGGAAGGGTGATGGAATCTTAATTATCAGATATATTTTCGTCGATTTCTCAAGCCAACAGTAAATTTTGCAGACCTCACATCCTGGATGATCTGCACAAAACGCATCATTTCTAATTTGACGGTTACATCTTTATGTTTCAAATTAATACTTTTTAATTCTCAATTCTCATCTAGGCCCTTAGTAATCTAACGGTTGTCATGGGAACTCCGATCCTTCGTCTGTAATTCATTCAAAAGTCATTTACAATTTATGGTTTATGGTACCTATTTTTCAATTTGCAACACAAAAGTGCCAAAAAATAAAGAAACTGGTTAATACATGTAATGGCTTAATGATGAAACAAGGGTGAGCGGTTTCTAAGTTTGTAATTTGAGGTTAATAATTAACGGGGTCTGACATTTGCAGACGTGCACATCATGTTACAGAAAAAAATATCCCATAAAACCTAACGAAAACAAACCTTAACGCCAAAAACCAAGCTTAACCCTTTCACTATTACTCTACGACTAACCCTATTTCTAAAATTAAAACCAATCCTTGAGCTATGCCGGAAACCAGACTTGAAGTCTGAAGCGCGGCAGTGTGCAACAGCTGTCACACACCAGTTGTTTTAAAATTGTTTTTAACCAGTGAACTAAAGTGTTAAATTAAGCTTAGTTCGGTCTAGAGAGCCCTGAAGTCTGCAAATGCCACACATCAGTTACCAAACCATTATGGGCAAATAGTTCAGTATGATTTTGCAAGAAAACATATAAAGGGGTGCTTTCTTCGACCTTGCAAGGATCTAGCACGTTATAAGTAGAGGAATATTGTTTTTAATTTTTCCTGTTTTTCTGATACTTTTGCGATGTTTTTCTCATCTTCCTCACCGGCAAAATTATTCTCTCACTGAAAAAATAAACAACTATATCTAACGTACAGATGTCGGGATTAGTTCTTCATAGCCAGCCTTTTCTAATTTATATTTCTTATGGTTACGATAAATGTGCATTTAAAGAAAGAAATTAAGATTTCTTCATATATACCTCGGTATTCACAGTGAGTCCCACAGAATCCCAGTTTACAGTGGCAGCGATAGGGATTCACTTCACATTCAGGAACACAATCGGCAACGTTCTTACAAGGATCGCTTTTACATGGCGACTGAAAAATAAATATCTAATAAGAACACATTACGATCTAATAAACGCTACAGATCGTAAAATAATGGAAGTGAAAAGATACAAAAAGTGCTTTACGCAAGGCCATCATAGTCTGTGCTATAGCAAAAAAAAAAAAAGTTAACTGCCTACGTAAGGTGTTTGCGTGTTTGAATAGAAAATTCAGTATTGGGATAAAAAGGCAATTCGATTTTCCTTAATTTCTAACCACGGTGTTTAATTTTTTTTCCTAATCAAAGTTATACAGTATCAATATAAACAGCGTTTTCACATGACGGCACGGCAGATTGGTTCCAAAAACATGAAACGATGGCCATGTTGGTGTACGAAACCAATCCTATGGGCGTTGAACTCTTCTGTTATATATTTTCTTATCTCACTTTCTTATATATTGCAATAAACACTCTATTCTAAGAAAGAAATTTAATAAAAAAATTGGAACATATCATTCCGACTTTTAAACTGTTATCTTCGTTACAAGCCATTGGCAAACTTATGACTTTTTCAAATCATTATATTAATATTCAACTGGCAAAATTTATTTTATCTTGCTTTGATTTAATTAAGCAATAGACCACAAGTTTTTATGGTTTATAGGCTGATAAACCACGCGGGATGTTGGAAGAACACGAGAAGAATTCGTAAATCACGAGCCGCAGGCGAGTGATTTACGAATTCTGTGAGTGTTCTTCCAACATCCCAGGTGGTTTATCAGCCTATAAACCATAAAAACATGTGGTCTATTGCTTTTATACAATAATTCAGAAGACACGCAAAATTTCCATGAGTTTCCTGGCACAATAAACCATAGCTGATTGACCAATCAGAGCGCGCATTCATTTGATTATTATATAACTGCGCAATATTCTACTTTCAAATCAAACCAATGTAACTTGATTGCTATATCATAACATTATTATATAATCACGATAATCATTACTGCTTTAGTTTTAGTTTTAG
This sequence comes from Orbicella franksi, assembly GCF_964199315.1. Taxonomy (NCBI): domain Eukaryota; kingdom Metazoa; phylum Cnidaria; class Anthozoa; order Scleractinia; family Merulinidae; genus Orbicella; species Orbicella franksi. The sequence goes on from NC_138154.1 coordinate 26,428,811, forward strand.
TTTACAAAAGCTTTTGCAATACTGTACGTATTTATAGATATGCAAATAAAGCTAGTTGTTGTTGTTGTTGCTTATGTAAACATTTTCTTTTGTTCCAATAAATTTGCATGTGTGCTGGCCATGTGAGTGAAAACGGCCTATCCCTAATTTCGTATTTCGGTACGAATTTGCCAAAAAAAACCCTGTCTAGCTACTAGATCATTTGAAAATTAGGCTAGACTGATCACAACCCTCTATTTTCTATTTTTTTTTCTTAATTATTCGATCGTTGAACGGGCGGATAGAGTCGCGAGAGAACTGGACGGCAGCTCACTGAATTGGAGCAGTTAACGGGCTAGGGGGTGGGGACTGAGAAAAAGTTTTCGTTTGGCTGGGTTCGCTTGCCTCTCTGGTCGCATGCTTTCCCAGGCCAAAAAAGCCCTGTTATCACAGACTTAGCAATCTACTTGTTTCAAGCCTAACATTTTTCTTTAGAAATTAAGAAAGTACGTGGTGACATGGGTAAGACAAAAAGAATCGTAAAAACATTATCACGAGAGAAAAGACAACATTTATTTGTACTGTTATTTACAAGATTAATATGTAATAAATGAATTAAAAACCAGTACGCACAAGTCAGGTAAAATTATCTTAATAGAAATCCACTGAAGAAGTTGAGTCACTATTACTATGAATTGAGATTAATCGTGATCCATGCAGACATTTCATATGTGCTCTCTTAAAATCAATCGTCAGTTGCATTGGTAAACCTGAGGAATTTACAAAGTATCTTTATTCAACATAACACAAAATATCAAAAGATTATAAATGCTTCTTCGTCGGTACTTACAGCTCTATATAGATATGAGCTAGACTGCTGGCAGTCGGTTTTTTCTCTAACATGGGTCACTTACACGAGTGTTAAGCCATCCTGAACGCAAAAAGGCGGTATGGCCGCTAGCTGGTTCACTCTCTATTACCATATTTTAATTCTTTAACTCTTGGCATGCGAACACTCACTATGGATATCTGGGTCCAAAATTGTGGAACAGAATCCTCAGCAAATTAAGGTTGGCTACCAGTATTAATGTTTTTAAAACGAACATACGTATGATAAACCTGAAAAGAGGGATGCCGAAGCTGCAATCTATTCAACAACTAATTAATTAGGTTTTTGTACATGCTTTTATGGTAACTGACGAAACTAATGTAATAAACATACGTATAGGTAAAGGTAAAGTCTGCCACGAGCCAATTGGCCCATCAGGCTGTAGTCTATCCTGGTTTCTTATGCATGAAGCGATGGATTGGATGCTAGTCCGTCCCAGGGTTACCCCCAGTATTAAGATCATCGGTACCCATGCATTTATACAAATGGATGGAGAGAGGCACTGTGAGAGTAAAGTGTCTTGCCCAAGAACACAGTCAGGGCTCGAACCCGGACCGCTCGATCCGGAGACGAGCGCACTAACCATGAGGCCACCGCGCCTTCCAAAACATACATATACGATCTGGCTAAAATTACACAGAGTAATAACTGAAGCCTTTCTAAACTGGTAGTCTAAATAAATATGTCTGATGAGCCAAAGCGTTTAGTTTTCCATATCTTACAATGAAAAATTAGACCAAAAAGTGCTTTAGTCAGATAATACGTCCTGAAGTTATGACTTACGCAGTGTTGATATGAAGGTGTATTAATTGCAGTTGTACATGTATACTTCTGTAACGAAATTTTTAGGGCAACTACTCAACTACAAGAAAATATCACATATATAGCACAGCGAGTTGTTTCCGTGAATTTGAGAAAGTTTGAATAACACACTAAAGTACCAAAATGGAAAAAGAAAGAAATAAACAAAAGAAAACAAAACAAAAAACTGGTACGACTTTATCATAAACAATTATTGGATGAGGTTTTTGTGATATCCAGAATAATTTAAGTCGAGATAGGGGTTATCAGCCGAAGCCGAAGGATGAGGCTGATAACCCTTACAGAGACCTTGATTATTCTGGATATCACAAAACCGAATCTAATAATTGTTTTATTATACATTGAACGAAAAAAAATGGAAGTCACGTTTTTGCTTCTTCACTGACGCCAAGCAACACAAAGCGCGCGAACTTGACGTGATTACGTCAAGATGTGGTTTATTGATAACTGAGAGCTCTTCTCAATTTTAGCCTGTGGCCGAGATTTGAGTTCGGCAAAATTGACTTACATCTGAGATGTGAGCTGAAGTTTAACTAATAGCTGAGATGACGTCACAGGCGCTGATTTCGAAAATTCACTGTACGCTTTCGACCAACCAGAAAAGAGATAGCGAGTTCTATGTATAATAATTAAAGTAATTGGATGTGCCCTGTTACTGCTTGTTCGTTGAATAAACTTCTATTCAAGGAACAAATTCTAAACTTCTAAACCTGGGCGGATTACCACTTTAAGCGTATGGCTCGATGACAATGTCACAATTTTTTCAATTTTCAATGTCACAAGTACACTCTGAGCAAACAATGTTCGCGAGTACTACAGAAACCAGTTACAAAGCCGCCGCGTGGATCTTAGATATCTCCATAACACCTCAACCTTCCAAGCGTGTGATATCCTTTCTCGAACGACTTGCCAGTGTCTCCAAACCTTAACTGCATTACCGGAAGCTCGGACTTGTTTGTGAGTAAACCACTGTCCTCTCTCCAGACATCATCATTTTTGTCGCAATTGCATCCGTAGCTAGCGTCTGCACACGAGTTATTTAAGCCACATGCGCATTTATATGGAACTGAATCGACCCCACCCCAGTACGTCATTTTCCTTCCGTCACGTGACACCCACCAGCCATTCATGCTCCCATTAAAAAGGAGTACTGTGTGGTGACACTCGTACTTGATAAACTGCTCACAAGATGCCGATGAAGCTGTCAGACGTTCCAGTTGAAGTTGATCCGCCTCTGTGTATGTGACATTACGCAGATAACTACCCCGCTCTTCGAAGCCATTTACTAGCGTTCTGTTTTCACTGTCGTGACTGATGACTGTCACGCCAACTTTGTTCTTGTCAGTCATGTCACAGCCAACAGTGAAAGCTGTCACGCCTCCTTCTCCATCAGGATCGATGACGTAGGAACCACTTGGAGCCTTAGGATTGCAGAGTTTGATATCACTACAGGTTTTATTTCCTGCGAAACAATTAAAATTATAGAATCAAACCTCAAATGATGTAAACCAATTTGCGCATGTCCGTTTGTGAGGTTTTTTTTGGCTGCTCTATCCAAAATATCAATTTACGATAGAAGCCATTTTGAAACGCTTAGAAACAGCTTAAAGGCTGAGCAACAACTAAATAAACTATTCTTTTGATTTATAATTTGTTATTATTAGCCTGAATTGTAGTGAATCATGTAGTTTTTAAATTAATTTAGAGTTATGGTTTTCTAAAGGGCCACGGGCAATTACTGGAGTATGGCACTATATAAATAAATAAATAAATATACATTTATATAGCGCCATTTTCCACTAATTGTCCATGGCGCTTTACAATACTTTAAAATTAAAATCCTAAGTTTAAAATCCTAAAATTAAAATCTTAACCCTTTAAAAACCCAAAATCCTAAATCCTAAAAGTTAATATCCTAAGAATCAAATACGCTATGAAATACAATTAGGCTACAAATAAAAAGTAAAAACTACAAGTCAAATGCACGCTTAAAAAGATAAGTCTTAAGATTAGCCTTAAAAACTGCCTCTGATGATGAAAGTTTGATCTGGAGGGGTAGTTTGTTCCAGAGCCTTGGTGCCGCCTGTTCACCTACGCAAAGGGACCTACTGTAGTTACACAAAACTAGAAATAGCCGAAAACCATCTTGAATTATTGATTCTTGAATAAAATGCAATTACTAATGTTTTGTATATGCTCTGGTTTGCTTATACCTCCAAGTTCACAGTTTGTTCCACAGAATCCCAGCTTACAGTGACAGCGATACGAATTCAACTCATATTCAGGGACACAGTCAGCACCGTTCTTGCAAGGATCGCTTTTACATGGAGACTGAAGTTAAAAAAATGGACGAAACGATTATCAAAAAGTTCTACATTTAGAGTACCTAGATGAGGTTTATTGATAACTGAGAGCTCCTCTCAATTTTAGCCTGTGGCCGAGATTTGAGTTCGGCAAAATTGACTTACATCTGAGATGTGGGCTGAAGTTTAATTAATAGCTGAGAAATCGTGCAAAATTTAAGTGATTTCTGGGACTGCAACATCCCTCAATCCAGACCCGCTATTTATTATGAAGCTTCAAGACTGGAACTTACTAAAGAGGGCAAAATAAATAATATGTATCTTACCGAGAGGCTGTAATGATGGAAGGTAGCATTAGCATGAAACTTTTTAGTTTCTCTGTACTTGTCAGTGGCCAACAACTCACAGAGATAAAGACCTTTCGAGTCAGGATGCGCCGCCATGTTGAACGAATAACACTTTGGTTCAGCAGCACAAAGGAAAGTGCAATCAAACTGATCTTCCACCATGGACGATGTTACTTTCTTCACCCATAAGTAGTGGAAAGGATTAGGCTTAAAATCGGCAACAGAAAAGTCGCCTGTTGGATTTCGATAAAGAGCACTACTTTCTGTAGCTAACATTATAGTTATTTGAGAAGAAATAAGGAAAATGAGCAGACATGAACGGTGCTTCATGGTGTGGCGACTCCTGCACGAAAATAATAAATTTAATTTTTTTAATTACTTATAAATATGTCTTAAGGTGTCAGTCATTGGGTTGTTTGTTTGCATGGTATATGGCACGGTCAATTGCTACCTGCAACAGTAGATTGGCTGGATGGCAAGCTAATTATTAAGATGATTTTCGCAGAACATTCGAGCAATAATGGCAAAAATTAAGTTACCAAAAAAAACCCTCATAGCATGGTAATGTTTTCAATTTAAAGTAAGAAGAACTTATCGAGACTTAAGCTCTCAATTTGACACCGGAAGCGAAAATTGAACTTGAGGTTAGCCGTATGCTTTTGAAAAACACAATGACACACGCATTAAGCATTCTTACTAGGTCTGACATGCATCAACTTTTTCAAGAACGCTTGAGAATTTAATCGCGTAGCCACTTAGAGAAATCAACTAAAGTGAGATGTTTTAAATGGTATTCAGAAAGTTATACCGTGCCGTGAGATGTTTTAGGTGAGATGTTTTAAATAGTATTCAACTCAGTTGGTAGAGCATCGCACCGGTATCGTGGAGGTCACGGGTTCGAATCCCGTTGAAGCCCCGATTTTTTTTTTCAGGCTTCTTCTTTCCAGTTGCTTAAATTGGAAAATTTACTGCGATGATCATACTTCACTTTCAGTATTCAGAAAGTTACCGTGCGGACTTTGATCGGCATCTGTCTTAAATGGTGCAATTTCCACAGTCATTTAATATTCTGATCTGTCTGACATAAGCAAACCAATAGCATAATGTTTTGTTCAGAGAAAGCGGTTCTCCCCTATATTTTAACATCGAAGGACAAAATCTTGCGCATGAAATAAAACAGCATGGAAAAACAAAACAGAACTCCAAAATGCTGAGGAGTCGAAAATTATGTAATATTAGTATATTTTGTTTAACTATATCGCAGAATTTACCAGAGTACCAAATTACCTCAACATGTTTTAAACATGACAAAACAATAAATGTGCATTTTAATAAAAGACTTAAAAGCATATGTGAGTGCAACAGCTGTAAAATAATTAATAGAAATTCTTGTAAAGTACATATTTTTCCGTAGGATTATCACAAAATTTTCTTAAATAGCAATCTATTTACGTCAACATTTTTTTATGATTAAAATGCCTGAAAGTGTAGTTTAATAAAACTAGAAGCCTTTATGACACAGCAAACTGGTCAAATTTATAAAGGGACATTCTGATTGACAGTTTCCAAGTGGTGAGGCTATGAATTATGCAATGCGAACAGATATAACTGGCCCTAGGGTGACCTGCTAAAAATTTCCCGTTTAAAAAGTCTTACCACAGAGGACGTTTTTCAAGCTCATGTTGATAAAAAAAGCTCGACCAAAATTTTTTTCTAATAGAAGTCTCGCGGTTATGCACTTAGTCACACGTGATAACTCATATTCTGTCAAACTTGCCGAATCACCAACCGCAAAGCAAATTATGAACGACGGTCAAGTTTAATTAACAGATCCTTTCACGGGGTAAATTTAGACAGGTTTCAAGGTTTCTTAAACAGGCACATTCTTATCAATACAGGACAAATTGCGTAATTTTTAATAACTGACCTACAGCCGGAACTTGGAACATATTAAATATGATGAACTTTCAAAACTGAAATATGCCTTTAAAATGAAATTTACTCATGGTGGTTGCATTCTCTTTGAGCAGTCGAGGAGATTTTTCTACCCTTAAAAGTTAAGATGGAGGTAGCGCCCCAATTACAAGTAAAATATTGAACCGAGATCTGAGTTCTGGCTCGCTTTTTAGTATTTAAACGAGAAACAGGATACATTTAATTTGGTCTTTTCGTCACGAAAACTTTAACAACGCTCTTAAAAACGTACAGAAAAGTTCCAACGTAAACATCTTCCAACCAAACATAAACTATGTTGTTAGCACAGGGACAAATATTACAAAAATATGGCTTTCCTTGTACTTTATGGGCCTTGTAAGGTCCGCATGGTATAGTGGTAAACCGTGCTACCGCCATCTTTTCTCCTACGGCGGATTACGTCGAGTCGAAGCGAGGTGGACCAAAAAAATATTTTAAAAAGTTGTGAAAATCTTCACCCCGGTCTCGTTCTGATGCCACGCTGTGCCTCGCAACCACGGATCCTTTTGGATTACCAATATTTATTTCAATTGCTCTGATGCTGTCGTTCGTAGGCACTGAAATGGTTGAAAACCGGAAAGACCTGCTGGATGCCGTCCAGTTATGCAGCAAATAAAAGACACTGATTCTCGTAAGGGTCGTTACGATCGCTGGAAAGTGGTTTCCGTATTAAAAACTAAACAATTAACCTGTTTTTTGAAGCGATAGTAGCTATCATATGGAAACCAATCGATCTTTACAGTGAAATTTCAAAAATATATCAAACGTCTTAGAAGGTGTTTACATTCATACGATCTAGCTACTTAATTGAATTTTCAATCAATAATTTACTGAAGACCCCTTGGCAACAACAGTGAAAACATTCATACACAAGCACAAAAAAATCGTGCAGGGAAACAATTATACCAGGGTCATGGCGTAATGTTTGCTATTTTTAAGAGAAACATCGATATCTGTTTTTGCTTTTGCGGCCAATGCATCTCCATCTCACACCAACCCATCTACGAAGGCACCAATTAAAGAAAATAATTGGGGAATTAATATCAGCGCATTCTTGCATGTTGTTTTTGGAAAACACATTAATATATTTATAATCCCGGAGTGGTTGATGATTATATGTACGATAAGGTGGACATAATTAAATGTTTAATCATTAATAGAGCAACGTTCGGAACATTGTCACCACCTATACACTCACAAAATTATGTAAGACGACCAAACCACGATGCTTTAACAGTCGCATTGATAATGTAATTTTTTTTTTCTAGGATGGAGAGAAGAAAGTCGACATCCAAGTCTAAGGGTCCAAGTCTAGGGTCAGTAACAATGATTCACAGCTTGATTCCAACTTGCATACTTATTGGTTTATTAGTTCCTGCCTCTGTTTAGCAAACTTACAATCTTCCTCTATACGTTTCTAGCCAGGATGGATCTTGTTGCGATTATTTTCTTGAGCGTCTTTCTCGTCTCTCAAACGTTTGCCTCATCTCAGCCTAGCACCCTTATTTTTCGTCATCAACAATTCGACAGTTACCAAGGAAGCTTCAAACCCGATCTTTTCCACCACTTATCAACGACAACAATTGCATATTCTTATGTTATGGATACATTTGACTGTGTCTTTAAATGTATGAGAGAAACGGAGTGTTATTCGTTTAACTTCGCGGCATATAGAGACTCTCACGGTCTTTATCTGTGTGAGCTGTTGGCCATTGACAAATACAGAGCCACTGAAAGTGACCTTCAGGAAAACACCACCTTCCATCATTTCAGCCCCTTGGTAAGTGAAACCACTGTCAGTGTTTAACCCATATTGTTCAAGTCTCTGTGTTAAATTTAGAAAATTGAAGAAAGAACTTAAGATGATTTCCGCACAACATTCGGGCAATAATATAATGGCAAAAATTAAGTCACCAAAAAACCTCATGGCATGGTAATATGTTGAGTACAGTTAAGAAGAACTTATCGAGACTTAAGCTCTCAAGCTGACCCCGTGAGGGAAAGTTGAACTCGAAGTTATCCATATTTCAATTAAAACAGACGTTTCGCGTTATTTAAAAACACAATAACACTTGCTTTAAGCATTTTTACGAGGTTTGATATTAACTTTCTCGAGAATGCTTGAGAATTTAATCGCGGGGCCACTTAGAGAAATGAACTAAAGAGAGATGTTTTAAATAGTATTCCAAACGTTACCGTGCTATGAGTAGATTTTTAGTAAATAGTTTTTGTCAAAACTTCCAACACTTTACAACAAGAAAATTATTTTATAAAAAGTTTTCAGATTATGATGTTTCAAATGCGTCTTTCTTCAAACTTGATGCAAACTAATTACTAACATTTATTAGTTTATTAGTTGAAACTATCTTGAACTATCTCGGTAACTGAATTTAAACTGTTGAATATGCTTCCATTTCATTAACGTATATAATAATAAATGTTGTTTTATAGCTGAAGTCTAGCTAAATCTAACGCGCGCTCCCATTGGTTGATTAAGGATACGTGGCTATGGTTAAATCTAAATGTTGCCCGCTCTCCTGTCTAACCAGAGGTTGCTTGGTTACTTTACACCCTTGAAACTCCAGCTAAATAACAAAACGCTTAATAACTGGTCCCTTTGGGTAACAGGTGGTTATGTTTTCCCTCGAATCTCGATGTCAGTCCCTCAACTTCATCCTGGGGAAACTTCGAGATTCTCAGGAAAACAAAACTAATTCCCTCAGGATAAATAATTGTCATCTAGTTATGAAACATAACTGACTTATGCCGTGTTTTTACGAGAGAGGTTTACTACGGTTACTGCTTACCGAAGTTTCGTAACTAAACCGCAGTTATTAGAGAAGCTGTTTACACGAAACTAATTAACTAAAGTAGGCCGCATACAACGGACGGCTTGGGGTTTTCTCGGAAAGCAAGTGCTGCAATGTTGCACAGAAACTACTGGAAAATTATAAAATTTCTTACTTTACTCCAACGCCGAACGCGAGTCGTTGTCAATTTGCTTGGGGTGATGTCGAGCCAAACTCTCCTTAAATGTAACGCTTTGTAGGTGAATAGTGGAAAGAAAATTTTGATATCTCGGGGCTACTGAACTTCTCACAGAAAGGAAACGCTTACGGCACTTGACAATGAACTGGAAACAGCAGTTTGGGATTTCTTTGCCTAAACATGAGTTTATTTAGTTTTTTTTTGCCCGTTGACTTGAAACCTACTTACATTAGGAGGAATCTTTGTCTATTTTTCTCTTGTTTACGCGCTGAACGCGTGAACACTTGCTGTCAAGATGTTGCGGCAACGTCTGCTTGTCCTCGGTTACCCCGTCGGTTACTAAGCTAAACCATGTCTGATGAGGCGCTCAACTGTCGACAAGCCTAGGTTGGCTTACTTTTGATTTTTCCGCCATTTACCGAGGTTTGTTACAGTGTTTACACGATTAAAAATTTTACTTCACTAAAGTTAAAACAAAACCAAGGTGCACAGAAGCGCAGGCACATAACATAATGGCCATAATGGAATGATAAGCGCTGAGTTGGATTTGGGATTCCTTCGTAACTGTAAATCTTATTCTTGATCTTTCAGACGGTTTTTGTGTTTTTTCTTACCTGCTAAGACAAACAGGCATAATGTTTTGGCCATCACGAGGCTTTTACTGAATAATATCACGATCACTAAGAAAATCATTTCTTTAAATTTGCTAAGTGGGCCTGATAATATCGGGTTTTTTGAAAGCAACGTTGCCACAATGGTCAATGGAGAATCAATCTATTGAAGACGCTAAAAAGCCAGAAAACTCTTCAAATATCTCTTATTTTTGTTTTGAAATTAAAGCTATTTTGAATCACTCAGGCTAAAATTTTCAAACTTTTCATGCAGTAGAAGGAGTTGAGGAAGAAGATCCAGGCACGTCGATGTTACCAGGGTCCGCCATTTTGGAAAATTGCTCACTTGTTATTAAACTATTGACGATTCATTTTAAATTCCACAGTTTCTATGCCACATCAGCAACCCGTGTCACAACAATGTGGACTGTGTTCATAACTTTGAACAAAAGACTTATCAATGTGATTGCCAGTCAGGATTTGCTGGCCTTTTCTGTGAACGAACTGGTAAGTTTAAAAGTTTTTCTTTAGTTTCTTGCAAACTAATCTTGTAAACTGCCGGGGTTTATGCCCTCATCTTTCCATAAGTTGGATTTTTCCTGATTAAATCGGTAATAACTGGCCTCAAATGTAATAACTGGCTCCAAATGTAATAACAGTTGGCCTCAAATGTAATAACTGGCTCCAAATGTAATAACAGTTGGCCTCAAATGTAATAACTGGCTCCAAATGTTATAACAGTAGGCCTCAAATGTAATAACTGGCGAACAAGTAAACAATACGTTTTATTTGCGATAAACTGAGTCTGCAAACATATTTTAGGTGTCATTTGTCACGTGACCTCGAAAAGTCAGTTTTTCTAATCAACTGGATAGATAAAGACCAAACTTGGACATAGTGATCAATTACTGAAAATAAGCAAGTTCATGTGCCAGTATTTGATGATGTCATCAGTCGCGTGACCGTCAGTAATTGAAATTTGGCATTTTTGGTGATGTCAATAGTCATGGAAAATTTTATACAGCTCGGCTATTTCTGCATATTGCAGCCAGACTGCCGAAAGCTGTCAAAGTTTTCATGCTGTTTGCGACATATTTCTTTTGAGCGTGTGCAGAACGCAAACGTTTCATCGAGGGGTAAAAAAAAAACGTCACACTTCTCGTTTTAAGGACCTTTCTTTTGGTGGTTTCTGGTCGTTTTCAATCCTTTCTTGTATGTTCTTTTGTAATGGAAAAAACCGAAGGAAGCGACAGTTTTAATAAATAATAGAGTAGGGTAACTTTTGTTCAATTTTAGCGAAAATAATTCTCAAATTCGGTATTAGGTGGATCCAGACATGCGTTATCGAAAGTCATCCTACTCAGTTTTCATCATTTTCTGGCGTAAAAGTAGATGGCGTTCCTCTCATGGGCAGTTTTGGTCGGTTTAGGGAATCGGTTAAAGAGTGCCGGTATTGTAGTCAGTGTACTTATTTTTAAACGGATTGTGTCATTTTAGCAGGGTTTTCAAGCATAGCCTAGACTTACAGAAAAGACTGGCTCAAGCTTAACGCAAAACTTAAACGCTTAGACGTCTAGACTTACCTTGCTGATTAGCACATAACATCTCTTCTTGGCGGTAGTGAAAAAGTGTATGATGCGTAATGATAAAAAAACAAAGAATGACTCTAATCTCGTATTTTATTGTCCAAACAAAACTGACCCGGACCTCTGAACCTGAAATGCCGTGACAAGATAAAGAGTACAAACACAACAAAAGTAGCCGAACTGGATTGATTATAATAACGTGAAAAAAAAAAAAAAAAAAAAAAAAGGAAGAAAGAAAACATGTGCGTCCTTTGTATCTAACTACAACAGTGAAAGAGTCGAGGTATGCTAATTTTCTCGACTCTATGCATGCTTCCAGTGTATGCCCGTTATCAAGAACCATCCATACGGTTGTGGTTCTAGCTTAAGCCATGCCTGGTGCCATTTTGGAGATCTTATTATTTGCTGCAAGCGTACAACAGGACCACTTCCTCTCCCCTTTAGCATTATGATTTTCCTCACGCTGATAGTCATAGGGTGATCAGGGAGTTCTGATATATATATATTACACTTGTGGCCTCAACATTGTTTACTTGTTCGCCAGTTATTACATTTGAGGCCAACTGTTATAACATTTGGAGCTAGTCATTACATTTGAGGCCAACTTTTATTACATTTGGAGCCAGTTATTACATTTGAGGCCAGTTATTACACTTGTGGCCTCAACATACGGTACTCAAGCTATGCTTGTAAAATACGATAGCCAAACGCTTCGATAAATATACTTCGTTAAATCAACTATATGGTGTCCATTTAAAATTTTTGTTGCACGCACACGGATCCACAGACTACAAACTTTTTAAAAACCCCAGATCAATGAGAAAAGAAGGGCTAGAATTTTTTCCAGTGCTCTTTAACTTAATCAACAATGAAAGGTCTTTAACGCCGGGCTTGTGGCACCATGCACAGATAGCTGGTTACAATTTAGTTTTTAGCGGTACATGTTTTGAACATGTGAATGAATCTTACAAATGTTGCTTTATTTCAGCAATATATTTGACGTTCGTTTATGTTACTCTGTTCAGGAAAAACCTGCAGTGACATAAAGTCTCACAGCTCACAAGCTGTCAGTGCTTCTTACGTCATCGATCCCGATGGAGAAGGGGGGTACGAGCCGTTTACCGTGTACTGTGACATGACAGACAAGAATGAAGTTGGCGTGACAGTTGTCAGCCATGACAGCGAAGCTAGAACGCTGGTCGATGGATATGAGAGTAAGGGCGGCTATGAGCGTCGTGTTGACTACATCTCATCTGGCTTGACTGGTGTTGAACAACTTGCTGGCCTGGCAGATGCCTCCGCACACTGCGAACAGTTTATCAAGTACGAATGCCTCCATAATGGTATTTTCTTCAATGGCAACAAATATGGCTGGTGGATGTCACGCATTCACGAGGAAATGAACTACTGGGGAGGAGCCACACCAGCTGATAACTACAAGTGCGCATGCGGGTTGACAAAATCATGCGCAGATCCAAGCTATGGATGCAATTGTGACGCCAATGACAATGTATGGCGAGAGGATAGCGGCTTTCTCACTGAAAAATCCGACCTACCGGTGTTGACGCTGCAGTTTGGAGACACTGGATCTTCCAACGAGAAAGGTTACCACACACTTGGAAAATTCAAGTGTTATGGCTATGCTTGAAAAGTGTGTGACTTTGCAAGGTATAGGTGGACCCAAACAAACACTACCAGTGTTGTAGCTGAGGTTTGGAGGCAATGGAAGTGCCAGTGCGAGAGGTTACCACACACTTGGAAAATTTAAGCGTTATGGCAACGCTTGAACAGTGAAAATAAGCCTAGCGTAATTCTCTTTTGCTATGCATGTAATCCACTGTACACAGACAGAGTTAAAACTTTTCTTTTCTTAAAAACTGCTCGGTACCGTGAAGGTACTTGAGTGAGTGCTGAAAAGACGTTTTCACTTTCATTTCAATTTTTTTCTGTCCCGAGCCGCACGTTAATCTCCTGGTTGCTTTTGCAATCACCTCGGCTTCTTAATTTTACTCTTTCCTACCATCTTGCGTATAGTAAATAGCCGGAATAATCTGTGAAAAAGTCTAGGACCCCATGTAAAAAGAGATCACCGAATTTGTTAAAAGTACATGTTATATCTAAGTAAGGCTAAAAGTGAGTGTAAAGAGTAAAACTATATAAAGCTGGACTTAGAGTACTCATAACTCCATGAAATACCACTTAGCTCTAGCCTTAAACAAATTACATTCGTAGCACTACGAGTTTCTACTGGAAGCCTAACCCGTGTTTGGGGCCTCACCATAAGCCATCAGCACTACATCATTCCACGGAAAGGTCCCACCGGCTTTTGAGAGACATTTCTTAACTTGAGGCACAATTCTAAAACCCAGAGAAGCCAATAAAAGGATCAAATGAAGAGAGCCATTTACACACTTTGCATTAACTTGCGCTGCAGTGCAAATCAAAGCGGGCGCACCAGTAATTTTCTCAGTCATATAAGAAATGAGTAACTCTGTGAAAGCTAGAGCAACTAAGCATTTACACCGGCCACTCATGATGTTTGAAAATTCTTTCAAATTACACTCGCACATACACTAATTAAATATGTATAGATGCACTTACCATTTGTAGTAGACTATTGTGGGTTTTGTAGAAATCTCTTCTCCTTCACACAAGCTGTTGAAACTTAATTAAATAAGTTAAAAGATTATTACATGTTATAATCTGTTAATAATAAGTTAGCTGGCATGAATCTTGGTGGAACGTCAGAGTTTCATAAAATTATGGCCAAAGTTTTATTTTGCGGATTGGCCTTTTTGTTGGACAATCTAAGAGATCGAATGATAGATGATCACCAATTTGAAATCCGCCATTTTAAAATATCGACGGGATGCAAGAACTCCAATTAAGTCGCGTGAACACTTAAGTTTTGTAAAATTTCGGATTTTTCGAAACGCACTGGTCAAACTATTAGTTCCTTAGATTTCAGCTCCATATTTTCCAGAATTTTGCATCAAATGGATCACATCTCTTCCATAATTCTTTTAATAAATTGATTATATCATGAACATTTTGTCTAAAATGTTTCACAGATTCAAGGGATAGCTGGTAATTGTTCAAAATTTCAAAAGTCAAATTGTCCATGGTTTTGCTTTAGATAAATACACAATTTTCGGAACAGGGCATGCATGGGTGGCCATGATCGGGCGGAACGGCAACCAAACGCGTATACGTCTTAACTTAATTCTGACTTCAAAGCGAATACAACTAAACTGTTCGGCTCGATAATACAAATCAATGAATAAGCTAATCTGATCTCACCCAAACTTCTCACAAAATTATCAGTCTCAATGCAGGAAGAATGTCTTTTGTCCTAATTATCAGTCGCTCGGCCATAACGTTAATACTGCTTCCGCACAATAGGTTCTAATATTTTCGATTTGGTGGAGCAGAGATGGCGCGCGCGGTGATGACCTCCCACTAATATTGCCGGGGCTCGATGAAAGAACACGCAGTTATAAAGTTAGTTAAAGGCAGGCCTTCGAAAGCTTCTCGGTCTGTCGCGAAAACGAGGCGATGAAGATGAGAATTCTCATTAGAATTCCTTTCGTATTTTCCGGCTCCAAGGTATTAAGTACATTTACGTATTTCAGTGATCACAGACCATAATTTTGTGAAAGCAGAATGATAACATTTTTGTAGCCACACAGTTACACGAAACTGATAGTCGCAGAATTACTGATGCCCAAAATTCATGGAAGAAGTCAACGGGTTTACACAAAAAATGTCGAGTTCAGTATAAGTAAGTAAGTCAAGTTTATTGCGTATATACACTTAGCTTTTGTGACAAAACTATATAGCCTGCTTAGCAACCGTCTCCTTTCCTTTCCAGGAGGAGAGATCGAGCAAGCGAGCGAGCAAGGGGGGAGCGAAGGAGCACGCCTTGGGTGAGAAAAAAATGGGAAGAAGTGGGGAGGGGTTGAACGAGAAGGGGAAAGAGGGTTCTGTTCCCTTCGCGTGCTTTTTTGGAAACAACAAATGAATAGAGGGGGTGAGTTTCTAAAGAAACTGTGGTGCTGCGTCGGTGGGGAGTATAACAAGATAATTTGGTTTTATCAACTGGGTTGATAATGTAAATTGGCCACCGTAAAGAGATTCGAAAGCTGACGTTTCGAGCGCTAGCCCTTCGTCGGAGCGACTCCAGTCCGACTCGCTCCGACGAAGGGTTAACGCTCGAAGCGTCAGCTTTCGAATCTCTTTACGGTGGCCAATTTACATTATCAACCCAGTTGATAAAAACCAAATTATCTTTTATCCCAATACATTGTACGAAAATGAATTCGTGAGCTCTCTGTGGTGTCGCACTAGTTTGCTGAGGATGATATGGTGTAAAACAAATAATCAACTCGTGAATTAGCATTTCTTGACCTCTTATACTGTGGCGGTTTTAATAGAAACTCAAATAAAAGTTAATTGTTACCAATGTCAGGGGCACCCAAAGACCGTTTTCTCTCGAATGCTTTTAAACGCTGTTTTAGGCTATCTGGAGTACTTTTAAAACTCTGTAGGTTAATTTTAGGTTGCGCTAAAAAAAGTTTATCTGTTCGATTATTCTAGGGGAACTTGAGTATTCTTGAATTTATTAGGGCTTTTTTGTCCATTTCCCGAAAACCTTAGGTTTTATGGTCTTTCCAAAAATGATAGCTGACCTTTTTTTCGGTACTCAAAACGACATTTTTAACAATCCGAAAACAACAGACATTAAATTTTTCATATCACAAAAGTTCGAGGTGACAATTCTCTTAAGAAAATCAGAGGGGATTAAAGGTCCTCCGAACAGATAATTTACCTAAACGATCGGTTGGGTGCCCCTGACAATGTCCATGGTAATTTAATTATCATTTTCAGCAAAGGTGCGGCGAAAAAGGCGCCCCACGGCTGGTAAGCGAAAATACATAGTATAAATGTCGATCCGAAAGATGGCGATAAGGGAGCGGAGGGAGGGAAAAATGTTTTCGCCAAGAGATATACTCGCTGTGATGATGAAAGCAAGAGGAAATAATTGAAAATGCGACCAGTCTTTTATACTGGCGGATAGATAACACTCTTTAACATAAACACTCTTTTTCCTTGGCCATCGTAGCTTTAGAAGAAACAAAACACAAACCGCGGTGATAAACATGGAACCAAAATGCATGTTAAACAAAGTTAATTTCCTTGACGTTTCGTATGTACAACATACATCTTCAGAAGTGACCGTTAACTAGATTACAATTGAAATTTAAACGCGAAGAAAAAAAAAAAGACTCGTATCTAATAATATGTAACAAGACTAATAGTTAATAACAAACAGATGAGTCTGCGGGAGAGAAAAAAAAAATTACCATAATAATAATAACAATACGAAATGCTAGTAAAGAAAAAGTTTCTCACTGACAACGTTTTCATTCAAGGCTGGCTCTAAATCACGAATTAACAATGTTTCCTTAATTTTACAATGTATATCTGACCTACCAGTTGCTAAGATATCAAAATTGTCCCATTTAATATTATGACCCGTGGAAGTAACGTGATCCGCAATGGCTGAGGTGTGACCGCTTTTAGCAAGGGCCTTAAAATGTTCAGTTTTTCTATCATGTAGTCGACGCTTTGTTTTTCCTATATAAAAATCATCACAGTCCCAGCAGCTTGCCTTGTAAACCACTAGGTCAGATATACATTGTAAAATTAAGGAAACATTGTTAATTCGTGATTTAAAGCCAGCCTTGAATGAAAACGTTGTCAGTGAGAAACTTTTTCTTTACTAACATTTTGTATTGTTATTATTATTATGGTAATTTTTTTTTTCTCTCCCGCAGACTCATCTGTTTGTTATTAACTATTAGTCTTGTTACATATTATTAGATACCAGTCTTTTTTTTTTTCTTCGCGTTTAAATTTCGATTGTAATCTAGTTAACGGTCAATTCTGAAGATGTATGTTGTACATACGAAACGTCAAGGAAATTAACTTTGTTTAACATGCGTTTTGGTTCCATGTTTATCACTCTTTAACATGATTGGCTGTTATGTCACATGACAGACCCTTGTGACAGACCACCATCGGATCGACAAATATGCCTTGAATACAATAGGTCAATTTACCGACAAATAACATCGTGCCTTGGCTTAATGTTTGTTGTTTTGGAAACGCCTGCTAAGCAGCCTAAATTCAGTATTGAATATCAAATTTGTTTTTTGGCCGACAGTTTTATTCTGGACCGGACGCACGAGTTATCTACTCGCATCTGATTGGTTTATAAACAATAAAATTGGGTGGGCTTGCACGTGCGCCGAACCATGAAACCATCCCTCTAATGAAGCTCTGTCATGTTTTGTTGTTAAAAGAAAACTAATTTACATTACACAATAACACCACTAGGACATTTTGCACATTTGACGGTTGCCTTGATCAAAAAAAACAGTTCAAAAATTCCAAGCGACCTCGTTGAAAGAACGCGCAGTTAGAAAATTAGTTACTCTAGGTGCTGTCATGTTTTGAGGGTAAATAAAAGGCTCATTTACATTATACAATAACACCACTAGAACATTTTGCACATTAACCGGTTTACAGAAATAGTTCAAAAACTGTTTATTCTGCTGAAGTTAGCATGATAAGGCGAACTGCCAAACCTTTGTGTTAGCCGAGGTCAAGGGCGACTTTTCCCACTATCATGGAAAAACTGAAACCAGTAATCGCTTTATTGTGGCTAACAAAAGATTAAAATTTACGCCAGTCTGTGATTTCTAGTCGAACCTGGCACTTGTGTTTAACTCTTCCACCCGCAGTTTGCCTGGACAAGAACCTTCTTCCATAATTTTCAGAATCAAGCGTTTTAATAATTGATTACTTCAAGGGCATTTTGTTAAAGATGCCAGAAATTGAATTCTAATTTTAATGTCTTTAATGGAGCTTTTTAGAAATCTTTATTTAAAAAATTGACATCCGACCTTTAAAAGGCAAGGTTTTTGATGACTCTATAGTTATTTCTGTAGCTTTTTGATAAATAGTGACTCCAGACAAGTTATTCTTCAGAATGTCTTAACCGCCAGGTTGTCACTTGGAGCAAAATAGGGAGTGTAATTAAACAAAACACATAAATAGTTAATACTTGTCTGTAAAATTGTGCTCTTCCCCTATTGAGTATTAAGCTTTTCTTTAAAAAAATAACAGAAAAAAATTCATGCGGTTAATAAATGAAAAATGACTAAAATCCTAAAGGGCTGAATTAAGGATGTGTTTGGTCTTCTTTCGGTTCAGTGTACGTTGTACCGTGTTTCTATCAAACACGAGTGGAAGTTTGGGAGAACGATAAATGCTGTGGGAACACGGGCCGCCGGCGACTGTTTCCACAGCTTTTTCGAGTTCTTCCAAACTTTCTCGAGTGTTTCTATAACTCGATAGAAACGCGGATAACATGTTTTCTATTTCTTTTAGAAAAAACCTCGACGAAAAAAAGAGAACAACTTGTTCACTTTGATCATTAAAGTGTAAATTCTCTTTGCTCGCGGCCGTCACTATGTCAACAGCACGTGCTAGTTCTGTGTTGCTAAATTTGTGTTTCTATCGAGTAACTAGGAACACGATTTTAAACAAATCAGCGCGCGTATATTTTTTTGGGCTATTTTCTAAATACTATGCCGCCTTTGTTTGCTAATATAAATAAACTACATTGCTGGCGTTACTTAACTGGTCAGGATATCTTGCTTATCGAAAGTAAAGGAGGCCACATTTGATAATTATCTAGAGGGCAGAAAACCGCAGAATAATCTGCATGTTATCCGGCAACTGCTGGATAATGGCTGCCATGACAATCCTGCTGGTTTTCTTCCCCCAAATTACATACGCCATGGAACAAAGTGCTCTTTATCGAAATCCAGCAAGTGACTTTTCTGTTGCCGATTTTAAGCCTAATCCTTTCCACTACTTATGGAGGAAGAAAGTAACATCGTCCATGGTGGAAGATCAGCTTGATTGCACTTTCCTTTGTGTTGCTGAACCAAAGTGTTATTCGTTCAACATGGCGGCGTATCCTGACTCGAAAGGTCTTTATCTGTGTGAGTTGTTGGCCACTGACAAGTACAGAGAAACTAAAAAGTTTCATGCGAATGCTACCTTCCATCATTACAGTCCATGGGTAAGATGTTAACAGATTTGTCTTCTTTTTTTTCGTTTTCGCTCAGGGTGCAGAGTTGTTTTGCTTTCCTTTACCAGTTGCGGGTGGCTCTATTTCGCTGCTTCCCGCACAGTTTGCACAAAACGCAACACCTTCTAGACTTCATAACAAAAGCATAGAGCTATTTTTTAAAACCAACCATTGTTTGTTTACTGCACTAGTCTCCTTGTGACACCGATCCTTGTAAGAACGGTGCTGACTGTGTTCCTGAATATGATTTGAATTCCTATCGCTGTCACTGTAAGCTAGGATATCATGGAATTCGCTGTGAGCAAAAAGGTATGTAAAATAAAATAGACTTGTGTGCAGTTTCATTTATGTCGAACTTCGAAAAAGCATCATATCGTTATAATTTTCCTTGCTCAGTTTAAAGCCAGCCCCGGGGAGCCAGCTGCCCTCCCCAGTACCACCGAAAAAAATTCATTTTCTCTACCTCGTAACTAATGTTATAGCTAATGTTAATGGTGTTGAGACGAAACGAGTATTTTTAACGATTAAAGCTAGGTGCGGAGGAAATAATCACTCGTATTGAGACTTATGAAGAAAGGAAATGTATAGATACCATATAAACGTTGTATCAATTTGATACTTTAACAATTCTTTTTGTCACAGGAAGTACTAGACAAAATTAAAATTCAGATGTGTTAAACTAATGCACCAATTCTAAAATTTCAACTGTGGCAAGGCACTTAACTTAAGATTAGCAAAACGATCGTCATGGTTTAATTTGAATGGAAGCATGATAAGTCTTTAACACAATAAGCTCAGTTTGTTTTTTTATCTTCAAATTATTAACTGGCAAAAAAAAAAAAAAAAAAAAAAAAGGGATTTTGGCCAATATCCAATCATCTTGACCTCACATGGCAAAAAAACACAATACAATATTTTTGGGCCAGGCTAGAATTTTAATATATCGAAATTGGTCTATTCTCTCGTAAAAGTATTAATTAAAAAATACTGTTGCTGGTGATTAAAACGGTTTACGTTTAGAAAATAAATGGTTTTGTTTCTTGCTCCCCAAAGTTTGTAAATTTGACTTCGAAAATGGAATTGACGGTTGGACACGGACCGGTACTGCGTTTAACAATCAACCAACCTATGGCGATAACCCAACAGCTCGAAACAAAGGGGAGCCTGCCAATCAACAGGGGGACTGGTGGATTGGCGGATTTGAAGATCGACCGTCAGAAGCCACACCGGCAGGACAAACACAAGGAGACAATCCCCAGGGAACTCTCACTTCCCCGCACTTCAACATCACGGGTGAAACAATCTCGTTCCTGATTGGCGGAGGATGCGACATAAACACGATTCGCGCAGAGTTGCTAATGGAAAGTCAGGGAGTAAGAACTGATCTGTATCGTTTTTAGTGTATTTGTTTTTCATTATTGTAGACTTCAGCTGCAAGTTTTAGCTAACTTCCATAAGATCACTGGTGATCTCGGAAGTTTTTGTCGACTTTTGGACCTTTATACCAGAAGTTCTCCATTAAAAACCTTTCTATCTTTAGTTATTAAAAAATCTTGACCAGGGGCAAAAGTTTCGTTTATAGTGCATGATTAATTAAAGCAAAAGCATAAAGCTTAGTTCACACTTGTGAGATAATCACAAGTGTACGCCGGTGAAATAAGCGCAAGCAAAAGCTGTGCTTACGTTTGCAGTTATTGCACTAGTGTTAGGTTCATTTCGCAAGTGGTTACTGGCGTAAAATAAGCACAAGCATAAGCGCGAGAATTCAACCAATCGCCATCTGGTTTCTACAGCGATGTAACTCGCACTGCGCATGTGTATGTTGTTAGTGTGAACATCCCTGTGCTTGCGCTCGTGTTTACGACGTGCTTATCTCAAAAGTGTACTTCAGGCTTAAAAGCAACACACGTGGACGCAGGAATAAGCGCCTTTGTTGAGAAAATGTCATTACAAAGAACACCTTGCTTACGCTTGTGTGCCTGTTAGTGAATAGACATCGAACAGTTTCTCTTTTCCTCGAAAATCCGTGGGGAAGGAAGCAAAACAAGTAAGCCTGCGAGCGTGACTGTGAGCGTGACGTGCGAGTACGCCCTCGTTACTAGCACGTCACGCTCATTGTCACGCTCGGAAGCTTACTTGTTTTGCGTTATTCCCCACCGATTTTCGAGGAAAAGAGAGACTGCTCGCAGTCTAGTTAGTGAAAACCAGTCTTTCAAGCTTTTTGTCTTGTTTGTTAGGTTATCAGACGGACTACTGGTAAATGTAAAGAGACCATGGCGCGAGAGTCCTGGAAGGTCCAAGAGTTCATTGGTCAACGCGCGCGCGTTCAACTGGTTGACCAAAGTTCCAATGGATGGGGTCATATTAACTTTGATGATCTAAAAGGAGACATCATCTGCGAACAAGACTAATCAGTTTAAAAAATCGTTTATTACAAGGCTTTATTCCTTTCTTTGTAAGTTCATATGTAAAATTATTCGGTAGTCGTATTCTACCCGTCAACAGAGAATAGTATTAACTGAACGGATTTTATTACAGTTCAACCCCAATCCTTGGGGAAATGGGTAGTGACCCGCTTACGCTGTTTGATAGAGGTAGAAACAATAGAAAAGACCTCATCTGGACTTTGATTACTGGCCGCCTAATAGGGGAAGCCGTTCAATAGGTGACTGCTTAATAGGGGTTTGACAGTATATGGCTCGTGTTAGTAGCCGAGTCTAGATCATAATCCTTTGCTGATATGAAGCACTTTCTGATTGGCCAATTCTTGGGCATTATTCTCCCGTAATGCCCACCGGTTAATTACCGGCCTGGAAAAACAAAGCAAAAGGTAATTTAAAAAACTCTTGCTTTTTTTCCTGAAAATTGGAGCGGCTGGAAACGATAAGTGACGAAGAACACTCTGAGAGTGAACTCTTTCACCCTTATGAGCTACAATTTCAGGGGAAAAAAAAGAAGAGAATCCACAGCGTTAAATTAAGAACGAGTTGGTGCCGGGCAGGACGAAGGAAACAGCCAAGAAGAAACTGAAACTTTCGTCATATATAGCAATACAGGTACTTATTCATCAACCTTGAATGATCTTATCGTTATCGCATGATCCATACGGCAAGGTCTCTGTTTAAGGTTTTCCAGAAAAAGACCTCACTCTTGGTTAATAAGTAGTTTACAACTGCTCCTGGAACTTCCAGGAGTAAAATAAATTCCCAGGTCCGTTTATCATACAATAAAAAGGAAGTACGTAACAAAAAGTAACTTGGATCCTAGGTTTTGTAGAACCGTATTCAGAGCTAAATAAAATGTTTTCAATCGATTGGAGTACTATTTTTAAAAGGTAAATCTACACCTATGATGCCCCTTAGATCGGTGATGTCCAGATTGTAAAAACTTCATTTGAAGGCATTACCCTTAGTTCACAAGCAGTCCGCTCTCGGGAACATCGTCGACAGAACATTAGAAGTTGAGAGTATAACCATGTTATCAGTCCGTTCAGGAGTGGGGGTGGGGGTGAGGAGGGGAGAGGGCTGTACGTTTTGTACCAAATTAAAAGAGAGTTGGTTTTGGCCTTTTTAGCAGGACATCATGAACATTGCAGAGAAACAGGAGTGTCGTTCTCCATATCTATAACTGTATGTGAATCTAGTTCCAGTCTTTTTTATCTCTTTTTATATGTATATTTTTAGATTTCTTATATAGCTTTTAGATTTTTGCATATTTTACATTTTATTTTATCTATTATTCATTAATTTTTTTTACGCAGGACCCATGTTGATAGCAGTTTTTATAACTGAAATGGTCATCCTGCACAAATATGTTTATTTATTGTTGTTATTATCTCAACTTGAAGAAGATGACGAAACAAGGAATATATAGGACTATTAAAAGTCATTTGTTCCATAGTGACTTAGCACACCGAATGTTATGGGGCTCTTTGGTTTTCTGTTAGTTAGGAGCTGGGAGAAAATCAGCGAGACAAAAAAATGTGGCGGGAGGTGGGTGGTTCTCATCGCTAACTTAACGCCTGGAACAGGCGAGGCACTTCAGCGTTGGCTTAGCAACGATGAGAACGCTGATTTGTTTTCTTAGGACGTTTCCCTCCCCTGATTTGTAAGTGTCTTCTCGTGTGCGTTTCCCTCTACACAACCTGTTGTCTGCATTCTTTCCCAAGACATCCAAAGCGAAGCAATCTTGCACTCTGCCACCGACACATTGCGTTTTCCCCGGCCTCGCTAATCTAGTTCCCTATATCTTTTTAATCTAAGATCTATGGCCACAGCAAGAATAACAGGGTGGGACGTGTTATGAAAAATGTGGTTTATTGATGTGCCAATTATCGGAACGAGCATAAGACTGAAACACTACAACAACAAAGATATCAACTCAAATATTCTTTTCACAAACTTCTGTTCATTTTGTCAATTGTTCGTCGTCTTCCCTCGGTAATTTGCTTCAAATCAATGGATATGACATGATCGAGGTATCAAGCTATCCCTGTTCAATCGCTTTGCTATTTCAATATGCCTATCAAAGCAGACAACATTATTCCAAAGAACAGTACAACAGCGGTGGGCGCGTGGCGTCCGCTCACGGTAGTTGGCACAGGCTGGGTGGCTTCAGGACAGTTTGACTTTTTGGGTGGTAGAGGCTCGGAGATTACCGGTATAGGCACGGTCAAGGTGGCATTCTTTGTTTCCTGTTAAAATAAATAAAAACACAAAGTACCGTTTATTAACAAAACGTGGATAAAATGGCGAAGGGTTGGGAAAATTCCCACAAGAAAGAAAAAAGTGGCGAGGTCGACGTTTGCTTCTTAAATGCGTTGCTTTTCAATTTAAGTGAAGACCACCAATGTAAATGTAGATCTTATTTATAGTAGTCATCCACTTAGCCATACAAGCGCTAAGTTTAGCTAGTTTACAGGCATGCCACTGAAACAAAGGAAACAAATATTTCAAATAAACGTAACATAGCTTGTTAAAAATCCCAACTGGCAGGAGGCAGACCAGTTGGCTACTTACAAAGCGTGACCGAGGATTTGAACTCGGGACTACCGAGAAACAACTCCCGCTAGTGGCATTGTGGAGGCCTTGAATCCGGGACCTCCGGATTACAACACCAACGCCCTAAACCACTCGGCCATGATGCCTCCTTAAGGTAATTATGGACGCTTTTCATTCGACCAAAAATATCGGTATGAATTTCCGGGAATTTTCTAGGGCGAATGGAACAGACTTTTGCGGTGGCTGCACCAGAGTGGAAAGCGCCCTCACACTTTTGTTCGCTTCAGATTTTTCAATTAAAGACTTCGAGGTTTAAATAGCAAATATAGAAGCATACAGAGCACTGATACGTCGACACAGTGACTTTTTATAGCCCATGACGGCAGGGACCTTATACAAACCACAACGCAGTTAAAACTTCCCAAAACAAAGGGTTTAATGAGTCTACAAGGGCTCTGCACGAGTTACAAGTCTTTGTACATTTCTTAGCTAACTTATCCAAAACAAACAAGTACATACGGGGGCTTTATTTTTGTTGGAATTAAACGCTTTCTTGACGAATTTAAGTTAGTATTTATCGACCGACAAGTGGCAAGTAAAATATTAATCCATTTTCGAATACACGTCGCCGTCATCTTTGTCTGGGATAATTGGTCTGATCGCGGCCAAAAGAGCTAGAGCTCAATAGAAAATTGTGAATTTACATAATTTCCGGAAAAGAGGACAAGCTCTTGAGGTGTACCCTGGAAATTTCCGTTCCATTTGATTTTCACTCCGGAATTTCCTGAATTTTCGGTTGAATGGTTCGCGTTTCGGAAATTGAACAATTTCCGGATTTTCTGGAACTATTCCTAAGAAATTTCCTTACCATTTGACCCCGTTTCGAAAATTTTCGGAATTTTTGGTCGAATGGTAAGCGCCCTATATCTTAGCAAAAAGATAAACTTTTTCACCCAGTTACTTTTCGGTTGCGGAAATGGGTAACAGTTATTGCTCTCAGGGCTCTAGCTCAGACCGCTCAATCTGGACTACATCGTACTAGTCATTGGGCCACCGTGTCGTAAATCCTCGAATATGCGTCGTATCTGCCACATTAGGGAGTTAAAGAAACCAGGACGCGACGCCGAGGACAACGTCGATTAAAAAATGCTTTTATATTTTACCTGCGAATCTCGCGATACTCTCGAGTCATTTTCCTTTGTTTCTTAGCGTCAAAACTATCACGAAACTGATTCTGGGACAGGGCGAAACATTTGAACTAAGACTGAAAAAATTAGCTTTCGTGGTTCACGTTCTCTGAACAACGTAGAATTTGGTCATTTCACGTTGTTGTTGTTGTGTAGATGACGGCAAAGAAATGTACCAAGAATTATAACGCACGTGCACAGCCATTGTTCTGCTCATTAAACCTTTTGTTTAACGACGATCCCGGTGCCGTTGCCCTCGTGGTTTCTTAAACTCCCTAATTTGGAATAAGCGCCACCCTTCCCCCAATTTTTTGACAACAGTTACAAAGTTTAGATTATAGACCATATTTAATCTCTTATGCAGTATTTTCTTTACAATCATTGGTATTTCTGTTCAATTTTCAGATCTATGCGTCTGCAAAGTAAAGTTCCTTTACAGGCAAAATCTTCTTTTTTCAATCCTGTTAGTCTCTCCACAGGCGTTTAGTTTTTGCTGCGAGTTATTTTTCTTCGAGGGCTTGTTCATATTCCACGCACCAGGTTAACATTTTGCTAAGCTTGCGATCTCGAAAAAGCAAAGGATCTGTGGACAGCCTGCCATCGTGTGGCCACATTGTCGCGCTATTTGTGAAAGATGCGAACTTCCAAGCGACTTGTATAAGTGAACGTTTAAATAGTGGTGTGCACGTCGAAACCAGCGCCCCGCCTTATCCTAAACAGGCTAATTTCGATGTATTTAAATTCTAACTTGACGCCGAGGTTTAGGGGAATAACACAAAAGAAATCACATTGAGGATGAGGGAAAAAGCAGTTTAAATCAATAAATGATTATCTAGTTAGGGATCAAAATCTAATTGTTAAATAGTTAATACCAATGTCCTATGAATATTAGGGTCATTAC
This sequence comes from Orbicella franksi, assembly GCF_964199315.1. NCBI lineage: Eukaryota > Metazoa > Cnidaria > Anthozoa > Scleractinia > Merulinidae > Orbicella > Orbicella franksi. The sequence goes on from NC_138154.1 coordinate 26,455,562, forward strand.
TGGACTCGAAGCTGTACAAATGAACTTCGGCTGACACATTACACGTGCTCAGCCAAAATACAAAAAGGGTCTTGCACGTTAAACTTGCATGATATCGAAGGTATTTCCACATTAAATGTACCGGCGAGAGAATGGTGGAAGGATGGCGATTCCAAGTCTCCCGCTGGAATCGGAGGGAGACCCTCAGGTGTGTGCGGCTCACGATCATTGTGCAAACTCGAATGCCTTCCTTTGGGCTCCGGTTTCAAAGGAATCATTAAAAATGGCAAGCCTTCCTTTGGGTTTGAAGGCAAGACAGTTAGGATGCCAGCGTCACGTTGAAGATAGTTGTTTGAGGGCATTCCATCTTGAAAAAAGGGATATGTTTGATGTCGTCTGTGGCGACGACCATTCTTCCGAGGCACTCCATCCTTAGGCGGTGTCGGCTTCATGGGGAACAATGGGAGAGCCTCTGTTTGAGTCGATTGGACGTGGCTTGATGGGCTGACTTTTAGTTCTTCAGTGTGCTTACCCATCAAGGCCAATTCACGATCAGATATTATCTTCTTTTGTTCTGAGATGATCCTTTCAAGTTCAGCGTTTCTCTCGACCATATCAAATATCGCCTTCTCTTGTTCTACGATGATCCTTTCAAGTGCAACGGTTTTCTCGGCTATCTGAGTCTTGATAGCTGTAAACAAGGTAAGAAACATTGCCCTTCGGATTAATGAAAAAACACGTTCTTTTTTTTTAAATATACGAGCCTCAAAATAAGTTTTAAAAACTTTATTCATGGTCAAGTTCCAACGGGAGTCGAGCTCACGGACTTTTGCCATAATATGCCTGTAAAACAACGAATATGAGATGATAAATTTAGGACAGGCCATATATTGCACCTTAATTATATGGCTGTCTACCGAATTCACGAATTTGATTGGCTGAAATCAATATTGACCGCGATCTAGATTTTTCCATCTAGACCCTTCACATTTTGCAGTGAAAAAGTTGCAAACTAAAAACATGAAACACATTATACATTAACTCCATGAAAGTGCCAAAAAGCTTGATGTGAAAAAAAAGTAAACAGGACTTTAGCGGATTTAAGTTCAGCTCATTGCCGTTCGCAAGCAAGATGTAAGCAGCTCGGTCGTATGTACAGACCTCATTGCGCTCGGTCTGTACTCACGACCTCAGTCAAGATTCTCCCATACAGAATTCCTGGTCGGTTAATAAGAGCTAAATAAGAAAAACCGTCCTGGATTCGAATCCCGTTGGAGAGTATCTTCAAGTGAAAATTTAATATATTCTTAAATTTCTCTTCAAATTTTACTTGTGTCAGAAATGGAACCAAAAAAAAAACGGGAGTACCCACCCGTCATCATTTCCGAGATAAAACTTTGGAAAAATACCCTCATTAACAAAAATTAGCTCACCTGGATTAGCATGGCTTGCAGTGATATTAATTGAGAGAGAAAGTCACTCCAAACAAACGTATATTTTTTGTCAACGCTAATAAAAACCTTGCATTAAGTTTAGTCACTGGCCGAAGTTTCAGCCTCTAAAGTGCAGGTCTACCTTATAAAATTCGACCTCGTTGCCACCATTTTGAACAGTATTCAGCAGGCAGGCCCCGTTTTCGTGATATCATTCCGTCCAAGAGATTTTGTCCAAATGGTTTGCGACAAGCCTTTCGACTATCACTCTGTGCTATGGCTGCTCTTGAGCCATATTTTAAGCCAAACATGCTCCAAACTCCGACAATGATAGCAGTGAAGATAATGAAGTGGATAGTCACTTGGAAAAAAATACATTTTGCTGACCTGGTGAAGGATGCAAAGTCAGTTGCAAGTTTTTCTCCTTCCCGCCAGTTTCGAGTCAGACGAAATGACGTCACATGAACACGGCCTGGCTACCAAGTAGAGTTTCAAAATGGCGGCCTCTAAAGTCGAATTTTGGGCTTTTTTGGAGACGGATTTCTTTACGATAGCAGGCACTTTAAAGGGTGAAACTTCAATGAGTGGAAAAGCTGAATGTTTACTTGCTATAGGTGAAGACAAAAAAGTAAACTTTTTGGAGTGACCTTAAAAATATTGAAAATTAGTAAACGGAGGTAAACTATATCATACTCAAATTAGTGATCGGATCTACAAGGGGGTTGCATGTCACCCCTCCCCCTATAAGGCTTTTTCAAAGTTTTGAAAACGCGATTTACTCTAATAGGTTGAAACTTTCAGAAGCTGTTACGTTGCGTCCATCATTTTTGGCGCTGTCATTTCATATTGCTGGTTTTCAGTGTCACGCGATTCAAAATAGATCAAAATAAAAATCAAAACCGGTCAATAGATGAGGTCCAGAATCTGGGAAATGAAAGAAGGTAAATATGCAAAGACTCTCGCCAAAATTCTGGTCACAGCAATTTTTCTTATGCGAGATATGCGGAGAAATGTTTTACCCAAATTTATAGAGATTTGTATGGAGACGCCATGCTGGTGCCCATCCGCATGGGCACTAACATGGCGGCCGGAAGCCAACAGAAACATCTGTCACTGAGTTTTGCTACAAAAGCGTGAATTTATCCCTCGAGGAACTCTAAAACATTAAAATAATACTTTTTCTAAGACATGAACTGTTAAGATAGCCAAATTCCACGAAATAAGTCACTTTTTTAACCATCATGACAGCTCTCTAGGCCGTCATGTAAATTCCGCGTCACGCAAAAGCTTAGAAATTCAAGCGTAGTGGCACAAAACCAAGAACCCATTCGGAGCGAAAATTTGTATGAATATTAGTTTTCAGCTGCTCTTATACATCATGTAAGTATAATCTCAGGAAGATCAATAGTTTTGTAGTTCAGATTTTAGTGACGTCTTGTGAAAACCAGCTATAGGTCTGGCCAAAAACTTTGGAGTGCGCTACCATTTGACATAAGAGGCGCCAGCATTGTTAGCATTTTTGAGCCAAGCTAAGAACTCACCTTTTCCGTCATGCATTTTTATCATAGTTGTTTTTATTATTGTAAGTTTACTTTTAATTGTAATTGAGCTTTTTAGCCTTTTTATTCCGTTTTTAATCTTGTCATGCGCATTTGAACATTTTATGAAATTTGCGCATTATAAATGTTATTATTATTATTATTATTTAAAGATAATTCTGTTTTTTTTTTTTCAGTTTTCTTCATCAAATTGCAGAAATTCATGAATTTGTACATTACATAAGCATTCTGGCTTGATTTTTTATTAATCTCCGCTATTTCTTGGCTTTTTAAGAAAATAGTAAAATCCTAGATGGCGGATCCAAGATGTGGATCAAATGACAAATGATGTCATTTGACGTCGTAACCAACTCTGAACAGTGGTATCATCTTGTAGAGCAAGCGCAGGCTTATCTAACTGATGTAAATTTATTTCGCTGCATCTTAACAGAACGAAAACCCGGGGGAGGGGTTCCATCAATCCCTCCCACCACCTCTTGTACCACGGTGGGGGTATGAGTTAGCTTATACGTCCGAGGATTAAAGAGGCGATTTATACCATGGACCGCAAAACAGACATCTCAAAAGAGCGGAACTCGAATGACCCAATATAGTCTAAGCTCCCGTAAGCAACCACCTCCCGTAAGAGACCACCTAGGCTCTACATTGTTGGTTGTTACTTACGGGAGGTTTGACTGTATCTATTAAACGCATAGATTTCTTACATTTTTTTGTACGACGCAGAAAAATGGTAGAGAAGTTCATCTATCAAAAGTCACCGAACGCCTAGCCTGCGTAAACAGCTGTCCTAATTCTTCGCTCTCGACCCGAGAAACACCATTCGGGTCGAGAGCGAAGAAGGACGGCTGTTTTCGCAGGCTACCGAACAACTCAGATCGTTAAATCCACGCAAAGCTATAGCAGAGGCTAGTGGACATTACCACTACTATCATCTCATTTTATTACTTAGGGCGCGCTCGTTCATGACATGATACATGAAGCCGCAGGATCTCTTTTTTGCGCCTTGTCTTGTCAGCTTGTGGTTTAGCAGATAACGGAGAAAAGCCGAGAAACGTAGTGGTAACTATATTAGTCTAAAATTCTTCTAATGATAACTGTTTTCATTCTGGAATGTTCCTAAGACCTTTAAGGTCTTTAAGGTCTGTAACTTAAGTATGTTTTACAGCCGATCAATATTTATTGTTACAGTATGAGTGAATTAATTGTAACTGAATAATTTCACCTTTATCAAGGTCATTCAGGTGAGCGTAGATCTTGTTGGGAGGAAGTGAGTACGTCTTGTAAATATTTTCTGTTTCAGTCACTTTCATTTCTCTTATTTCTGACTGCTTGCCAAATTGTCTGACTGACGATTCTGGAGATTCCACGTGACTTACTGTTCTGTCCTTTATCAAGCCTGCCATTGTAAGTACCTGCAGAATGAAGTTTAGGCACGTATCGTAAGGGTTCGTGACCAAGGTTTGTGGACCCAAGATAGCCTCATGGCTTGCCACGCATTCCTAGTAGGAGGAAAGATTGCATGACTAGCCCAAAGAAAAGGTTTTTAATATATGTTTTCATATGAGGTGAGGGATCTGTACTCTACATCTTCGTACCATTCTCCAAAATGAAATGCCAGCGAAAAGTCTAATGCATGCAATGTGAATGAGATATCGATGACGCCAACTATTGTTATAAATGTGCTAACGTACCATATTGCAACTGAATAATGGCTAATGAAATTAAAACAAAGAGTCCTTTAGTTTCATTACCTGAGATTGTAAATAACAAAAACAGAGTTTGTAAAAAAATATTTTCCCTCTAAAGTGGGATCAATATGAAGCACGAAACATCAGATTTGTTTCACTCGGTGAGAAAATAAGCTTGTGATCCGAAAATGCTGTTACGAATCTATGATTAGCAGGAGTACCTGAAACCTATTGAATTAGATAAAGGTTTTTTTTTTTTTTCGGCCGTTTGTAACGGCACAGGGAAATGTTTACAACATCCCCCCTTCCCCCGTCCCACTGCCCTACCCAAAAAGGGAGCTTGCTGGCATATAGCCTGACTGCTCTTAAAGTGATTCCTCACATTTGCATTGCGCATCCTTGCTGCGCATAATTTATGGCGTCACAAGCACGGGCTCGTGCACGCGCACATTGAAAACATGGCGGATTTGCCTTGATATTGAGTTCTGTCAGTTGAAAAATGGCTATCAGTAGCTCACCAACGAGCTCGGGCGCCCCAATTTTTTTTCAGTCGTTTTAATCAACTAATCATTAGCTTTGCTTGAGAAAAGACTGATCTGATTTCTACTGCTGAAAATTGAAGAAATAAGGAAAATTGCAGCTGCACTGTAGTCTTTTCTATTTGCAGTTTGTTAGCCGTGGCAAGCAATTTGGTTCCAATATTTTAACAAGGATTCAGCTGTCTGTCAAAATCAAACTTAAAAAGTTTATTTGTGTCCGACACAAGTAGTATTGACTGTAGTTTGAGGCGTGTTTTCATGAGTCTGGGCTCACAAAGATTTAACAATAACTTGGAATGCGTTCTTGTAATAAGCATTAAATAATGCTAAAATGGGACATTTTCAATGCCTCACTGCTCCTTAACGAGCATGGGCACCCCCTTTTTATTTTATAAATAAAGTTCTCATATGATAAATATTCAGTGGACAAAATCTATTGACAGTTTTATTTCGGGGGAATTACCTTAAAGCTTCGTCAACTCGACTGTTTACGGCGGAACTACATGACGTATAAATTTCCCTCCTTTCAGTTCAGATCCAATAAAAAATACTTCTACTGGCCGCGTAAACACTTTTCAAACAACAACAGAGACAGCCGCAGAATATATTCTGGTAAGCTCGAGTAATATTGACGATCTTCACGGTGTTCTCCCAAGAGCTGTGAAAAGTTGTAACGGTGTGCTTGTCAGCCAATGTCGAAGCTCCATTTCAGCTCATTTCCGTTTCTCAGCCAGTTTCGGGGTAGACCCCTAGGATCGGGGAAACCCCTTCATTGAATGCAACAGCACTTCCGCTACGTACGGCGATAAGTAGCAGATATCTCGTTCTCACACAGGTATCTCAAGTTGGACGCGTGCAGTTTATTATATGACATTGCGTAACAGCATAAATATGATAGTTTGTATCGGGAATGTAACGATCTTATTTGACAGTTCAAAACATGGAAAAGAAATTGAATAACATCGACTTACTTCGACTCTTTGGTGTGTTACTTTTGTCTCCATGCCATTATGGGGCCATTTCAAAGCGATTTCAGCGAGTTTCAGTTTCAGTTTTCCTCTCCATGAATAGATTCACAGTTTCTTTTTCATATTTTGAACTGTCACATACGATCGATACATTCCCATACAAACTCTTATATTTACGCTGTTACGCAGTGTCATATAATAAAGTCCACGGCTCCCATTCACCCAAGGAGCTTGGAATACCTGTGGTTCTCAGAGCCTCACTGCTCGATTTAACATGCCGAATTTAGTAAATTTTCGAAGTTTCAAACGAATACGATGTAAACTCGTCGAATTATGCCCGACAATATGGGACCTCTAATTGCTAATGCATGTGAGACGGGCATCAAATTGCGAAGTTTCGGCGGTCAAGTATTACCACGAGTTTGCAACGGATTCTTATGAAACTTCGCATATTCACTAAATTCGGCATAACAAATAGCCTGTGTCGAGGATGGGGCGAAGAGAAAGCGGGACGAAAAAGGATAGCCAGTTCCTTTTTGGTCCTTCCAGCCGGAGCCTGTTCACAGGTTACATAATAAACTGATCTAAGGAGGTGTCTTTTTTTATTATTGCGTGACATCGTCGAAGTTGTCCATTTGCTATTTCTCAATATCAAGGCATGCCCTATTTAAATCTATTCCTATATGTATATTCCTATATGCAAAACCAGCGAAAGTCACTAACCCATTTTTGGCCAGACGGATTATCCGTCCATGTTGCTTAGTATAAAACGGCCAATATCGATCACACCCGCTTATATCAGGAAGTTTAAGTTTACAGTTACGAATATTTATCAACAATACTGAGTGCCAATCCGAAACAATAACTTACCGGGAAGCTAAGTCAGGCGGAAATCAAAACAAATCAAGACAAACATATAGGACGATTGCAGTGGAGCTATGGAGAAGTTGAGTGTCAGCCTGTGCAGAGAGTGTTCCTTTTTCTTAAAGTATTCTGACTTTTATACCGTACATCAGTATCCCTATTCCGAAAGTTGTAAATCCATCGAGTTTTCCCAAATCTGCATAGAAAACGAAAGTAATTGCTGTTTGCTTTCGATTAGTTTTGGTTATCAGTTTATGTTATCATTTCCCTTTTCGAATCATTTTCTCTTATGTAATGTGATCTCTATCCTGGCGATGTTATGCCTCCATTCGTGTTTGTTTTCCCGAATCAGCATGGAAAATGAAAGCCGATTGCTGCCGTTAATGTTTCGCTTTCGATTAGTTTTGGTAAGCAGTCCTTGTTATCATGATCATTTCCCTTTTCGACTCATTTTATCTTATCTAATGTGAAATCAACCATGGCGCCGATGTCGTCCATGTTCATGTTTTAGTTTTCCCGGATCAGCATGGAAAACGAAAGCCGATTGCTGCCGTTAAATGTTTCGCTTTCTATATTAGTTTTGGTTATCAATTCGATCCATTATATCGTATCTAATATGATCAATCATGACGAATTCATGCCACTGTTCATGTTGTAAACCGTGATATAGTGCAATTTTTAAACCAACTTTTACCCCATAACGAACTGTGTAGGAAAAAAAAGAATTTCCGCTTGTAAAGTTCCTTCGGGGTTCAAAAAAATCGTTCGGCTATAAAAAACCCGATTCGTTCAAAAACATTTTTTTGTGTCTTCGTCTGATCGGAATGCGGCGTGTACATGGAAGGCTGCAAAACAGAAGCGCATCGGAATGCAATGTGTAAGGTAACAGATGTAAGATGTAAGTCGGGCTACTAGCTACGAGCGTTGATCATTTGCGGTGCGCAGCGATTCTAAAAATAGCATGTACAGATGCATGTCTGAAAAAAATATCATTAAACCGTAATCATCACGAAAACATTGCTTATTTTAGCTGACCGATAGATGAAAGTGAAAGCTACGGCAATCCGGCGTAGTGAAGTTGACTTGAGTTGTGACGTCACTTACGCCGGTGTTTGAGGAGATTGGGGTCACAGTTTTCTCTCACCCTGTTCACTGCGTTTGTATCATATGTACTACAGTCTGCACTTCTCTTAGCCTGCGTAGCAGGCGTATAAAGGGGATGGGGTGGAGGAGGAGAAGAGATTTCGAGGACATTTCGCACTCCTTCGTTTTTTTCCCCGAATTCTCTTCCTTCTCCCCCACCCCCCTCCCCTTTATACGCCTGCTACGCAGGCTACACTTCTCTGAGTTCATAATAATATTGTCACCGAGTGAGTGTTTATAATAACCTGGAAACGCTGTAATAAGCTCACAATGGATGGTACTTCTAATAGTACACATACACCTGAGGGTTGGCTTCTACCATATATATTCGTCTCTTGCATGAGAATCAAATATTTTATAACTCCCATTATCAGTATGATAGATATTGACACCAATACATTATATTGTCAGAATAAATGAAGAATAGTTTTGCGACAAGAGTGATTCAAAAGCCCTGTCTTTAGTCATAATGAACTGATATCCCTCAATTATCGAATCACAGTGGTGTAGATTACCAGTGCAGTTTTCACTGTAATTAAGCTGGTAAATTATTTTTCTCAGATATAGCGAACTCCAATCATTGACGATAATTCTATTTGTATTGAATACACCTGCCCTGAACATTGTGACGGTGTTGAATACAATAATTGATTACCATCTCCATATTTTGTACCAGGTCATTACAGCTATTTGTTATATGGCTTTGGCTTGTGGTCGATATAACGCGCGCTCTGATCGGCTAAGAGCGAGACCTGAGCGGTCATTATGCAGCCGTAATGCCCACGGGCCGATTACTGATTATGCAAATTAGGAAGAGCCCGGCTCTGAAAATTCAAGCGCATTGAAACGATGAAAGCCGATTAAAAACAGTAAGAGAAAGTAAATTTAATCTGAGTAGCTAAAACTTTTGGGACTTCTGCAGTTTTTAATTCGCGCGTTATCCGGAAAAAAAAAAAAATAAACTGAACTTTGGCGGCCGTAAAGTTACAGAAACATCCGTCATTGAGTTTTGCAATTGAAACGAAAAGTTATTACTCCAGAGTTCCGACACGTTGAAATTGATACTTCCTCTAGTGCAAGAATTGTCCAGTTAGCAAAAACGAAAGCGATAACTCATCCCTTTGACCTACGTGACAGCCCTCTCGGGCCGCCATTTAATGTCACGCAACGCAGAGCTTGGAAAATCAAACGTGCCCCTGATTACAAAACGAAGAATCATGACGAGCTAAAACGTTGTGAAACGTCAAGTTCCTAAAGGGTCTTATATCTGATAAAACTAAAACCTCCGAAGAAAAGGTAATTTTTTAAAAAATATTACTGCATCGCATGAAAACCAAGAATACATCACCACGTTATTTGATACCACACAAACACTCCTGCCCAACGTGCCCATTTAACATACATACGTAAGCGACAAAGCTACTGAAAAATAACAGCTGATAATGCACTCTGTTTGAGAAAAAACAAAATGTAATAATTATGACAGAGGTCACATATATGACAATTACGTTTCTCTTCACTCTGATGAAAGCCACTTTTGCCGTCAAACATCGCATCTTTGTTGTAGTTCCTGAGTTTCATCACGATACACCTTGTCTTTATCAGCACTTAAAACTTTCGTAAATTCTGAAGTAACACTCTGTCCACATTTTCTGTCCCTTGATAACTCATATAAGTCATTTGATTTCTGGTTCAGTTGGTTTCTAGTAAAACCTTCGCTAAGTCATTCGATTCTCTCGCTATTTTGAGTTCGCGGAACGACCCGTTTGGAAATATACGCTCATTGACTACGCCATCTTTTAGAGTGGATGTACCGTTTCAAAACAAAAAAAAACAAAAACAAAAACAAAAACAAAAAAATCAAAGGGCTCTTAAAGCCAGTTCTGAAAATTTAGTCGCCAGTACTCAATGTTTGGTCGCACTGGCGACCAGTCAGTGAGTCGCAATTTCGAGGCCTGGATTACTTACCAATACGAAAGCAAATATGTGTTTCGCCAATATGGCTGCCTCGTTGATTCCTCTTGGCCGCGTGTTTTAAAATAACCCGTTTAGGGTCCCCTAAGTGTGAACATTCGGCCTCTCAATCCATATTGCGATTTTCAGAGGTTTAGAAATTCGGACTTGAGGTTAAAATTTATTTATTACACCATACAAAACATTTTTTTGTTCTTTGCACTTGTTTATTGCAGCGAAATCGAAGTTTATTTGGACTTTTATTAAGTCGAAGCGGGGAGGGGTGGTGAGGACGATTTCACTTCCGTCTACGGTCCACAATTTCCGTCCACAAATTTCTGTCTTCCGTCGACATTTGATCCCTCACGATACTCATTCATTGCTTGCGCCTGCGCGCGCATGAATAAACTAAAAACAGAAGCCTACGCAATAAAGTTGCTACCCTTAATTTGAGCGGATATAATCTCTGTTCTTACTTATGTCAGTACGGATTTCTTTTTTGGTGTCCTCAGACCGTTTGAAAAAAAAATTATTGTTCCTTGAGTGAAGTCAAAATGTTGGCCTGGGCACCTCAGGTCGCTCTCGTTTCATAACTGATGGGACTCTGGTTTATAATTAACAATTATTCCACGAGCGCGAGTTGGATAAGAGATGGTATAAGCATCTCAAAGTCATATCCAACAAGCGCGAGTGGAATAATTGTTTTGTTTAAAACACCCCCAAAATTTAGAAAACTGAAATAATATAAAATAGTAACGCCCCAAAAAGTTACGCACACACTTAACATATTTGTACAGCATGGTATAAATAAACAATAGCCTCCATTTGGCGCGAAAATATGCTCGGATATTTGTCAGCGGAAAACTGTGAGCTTTGAGGAACAGATAATGTCCAAGGACAAATATCCGAGCATATTTTCAAAGTCAAAAGGAGGCTATTGTGTTTATTATCCTTCAAATATTTTTCGCAACACGCGCAGTTTTGAAAAGTGGGGAATATTCTAGGATATTCCCCAGCTGAAACTGGGGAATGTTCGGTCAGGTGACGCGTTTAGACCAATCTCGCGCGAGCGAAAATATTCGATAGATTATAATGGCTCATAACCCATGATGGCTAAGCCAATGAAAGTTCTTGAATTGAGTTCTTGAATGATCCAGTTTTTAATAATTACTTTTCTGATACGACCCATACGGCCCCGTACGCTGTTTCCCTATAAACCGTAAGAAAGGTCCCGTATAAGGGCAATAAGCGCCGAATTGATAGGGCCGGAAAACTGAGTACTGCCCTAGTACTAGGAACATGTACAGTCAGGCAAAAACGATGCGAGTTAAATCAATGGCAGAAAAAACTTTTTTCTGCAAAATTTTGTCTTCTAGAAAACGACTGTTGAAAGTAAACATTGGCGAATTTTACTATCCTGGCGAACTCTCCGATGCAGGACTACTTCAGTTACCAACTTACTGCGAGAACACAAATGTAGAGCAAAAAAATTGTTCATATGATCTATAAAGTGCTTATTGAGTGAGAGAGGTCAAGCCGGACAGGAAAATATTTGGCATTTGGTTCTGACCTCGAGCAAAATATTTGCTACCCCAACGTAAAACCAGAATATATATTTCGGCGAAAAAAAAGCGGGACCCTGTGTTTTTTACACAGATCCTGCGTTTTTTAAACAGACCCCGCGTTTTCCACGCAAGCCCCGTGTTTTCCACAGACCACGGGACCCCGCCCAGCGTTTTCAATCTACCCAAGTCTCCCAGGGGTTTGGAGGAACAAGGGAGCATGAAGTCTAAACCTGTAGACTGAATAAGACTAGAAAGTGATCGTGTTCTCTTGACTGCTACTGCGGCGGTTTATCGCTATGGGGAGGAGACAGTCAAACTGAAAAAGTTTGGAGGATCAAGGAACGACAAACAATATTGAGATAAAAGACATAAAAGGCACTTTAATATCTCGACACATTGTATCTACATCATGTCAAGAATATTTATCCACTTGCCATCAGGCCATGGAAGCAAAATCAGTCGTTTTCTATTTCTTTCATAATAAAACCAACAATTTGCAATCCGTACGTCATAACCATGTCTAACTCCCGGGTCTGATTGTCTACATACCCTTAAAGCAAGACCACTACACAAGGTAGACGATGAAAACCTTATAAATCAATATATGTTGTACTAGAATGTTCTATTCGATCACTTTACTGATCCAAAATACCAATTACAGCACGCATCATCCCAAAGAACAGTGAAAAAACGACAGGCGACAGGCCCTCGCTCGCGGCATTGTCAGCTGGCACGGGAGCTGAAGTGGTTTCAGGGCAACTTGACTTATTAGGCGGCAGGGGCGCGGTGATTTCCGGTATGGGCACCATCAGGATAGGATTCTTTGTGTCCTGTAAACAACGGCATAAAATACCACAATTGTCAACTATACTTGAATAAAACAAAAGAATGCCTGGAGAAGAGCAAGTAGAAATTTCAAAAAAAGGTAAGTAAAGGTCTTTACTTCGGTAATTGCCTTCCTGAGTACAACCCCCCCCCCCCCCCTCCTCCCAGAAGAAGAAGAAGCAATTACGCCACTATTTAGGGAAATGAAACACAAAATTCAGTAACGCTGGAAATGGAAGAGTTTTGGTCACTTTAATGAACTCAAGTGCGCGAGCGCAGAGCAAGATATGGCATGATCGTGGACTTTCAACTTTGGTGTCGACCTAGTCTTGGTGTCTATTGTGTGTTTACACCCTACAAGGTTTGTCAGGCCTCATAACCATTGTCATATATTATATTTAAGGCCTGAGCATGCAAGGAAACTTTGCTAATACTTAATGGATTAAATTCCTTTTTGCAGGCTTGTAGAACGGATTAAACAAAAAAGTGCTAAGGGTACTCACAGCCACGGTTGTCAAGTTGTAGAGCGAACAAACTGGAAACACCTCTTTAACATCATCTTCGTATTTTCTGAAGTCACTGACCATCCGATCCGTCCAGTCGATCTCCTTTTCGACAAGTGGATTACGCTTTGGGGATGTTATGTTTACATCATTACTTAGGAAAGAAGCAAAGCAAGTCATTGTAAGAAGAGGACTGAGCGAAAATGCAGTAGACTACCCCCAAGGGGCATTTTAATCCAAAATTTACATTTAAGCTTTCAAAAGTCTAAAGTCTCTTGAAGCTTATCGTAAATGTTCTTTCCATTTCTGATAACATTATGACTTACTCAATGTCTAAATCGCTGTGTTCTTGAAAAGCACGTTGCAGAAGACCTATTGTTTTATCATTCGATCACCAAGTTCGTTTTCATGTTTTAGGGCTATAAGGGTTAGGGTTAAATCACTCTCTGACAGCTCAGGGAAGATATCTGCCTTGTTTCACACAAGAGCGTGGGTAAAATTACGCACGAGTAGCTAGAATATTATTTGCAGCAGAGCACATTTATAAGGTATTGCGCGTGAATGTCCCTTTATTTGTAGGCCGTTAATGGAGGTCACGTGGTGGGCTCTCGGCCAATAAAAAAGGATACATCGAATGATAAAGACATTTATTTGTTACGATTACAATGAATTATTTCCAGGTCCTATTTGGCGAACGAGATTTATGTAATTAAAAGAGAGGATGAAAAAGAGTAAGAGAGATAGTAATCCCCCATACAATTTAACCCTCTCAAGTTATTTTCAGGGATGGTACCCGGCATTTTTCCAGCTGATGTTACCACGCGCGTTGCGTAGATTTTCTCGAGGAGGATAAAATGTTTTGTCAGTGAAGCCGCTCTATCCACCACAGGGAACAGAGGAGTCCTATTTGACCGTATTTCCGTACAATTGCAGCGCGAATCGATCTGTTGTTGATTCAAAATCACTGTATGTGATTGAACTGTAAACATGCGATCGTGTTACGCGTCTGTTGAAATCCTATCCTACCTCGCGACGAATGCCGCATACAGCAATCACTGTGGGCTATCAGTCGTGGTGACTCCTTCGTGTCTCGTACGGAAGGTTCGCTTTCTGGAATCGTCGCCCGAACATTTAAGCGGATAGGGTTTCAACAGACGCGTAACAAGATCGCATGTTTACAGTTCGATCACGTACAGTGATCAACAACAGATCGATTCACGCTACAATTGCACGGTGAATTTAACTGGAAATACGGTCAAAGAGGACTCCTCTGCTCCCTGTGTATCCACGTGAGAAAAGTTCGTATCACGGGATTGTTTTTTTCGTTTTTTACCATCCAGGGATTGTTTTGATCTAAAATTAACTTGAGAAGGATTGCCTTAGGAATGAAGTCTATATGACGGACCCCACTCCGCTATCTTTCATGCTCTTTTGGTGATACTTGCAAGTACTTGCTGATAGTTTTGTAAGTTGGTTTAAATGCTATACTCTGGCACCGCTTGACCGTCACAAGGCACGCGAGGATAGTAGAACATGAAATCCAAGCACATTTCGTCCCTCGTGGAAATACCTCCCTAAATACACACAGGAATAAGGATGAGCACAGAAAAAAAAACGATTTGTTGTTTTCAGTTCCTGTTCTCTTGCTTTCGAATTATGAAACAAGCCTTTTTCCTGTTATTCCAAAAGTGACCAAATTCGCAGAAAAAAATGAAAACAAACCCTCCATCGCTTCAAGTTTTAAAACGCTGTTAACATATTCGTGAACAATTCGCCACTTTTAAAAAAAAAGCCATCAGAGAGTTTCACGATGCTATTTCTCTGTTTTCTTCTTAAATATCCTTTTTCGGGTAAAATTTTTTTTCGATAATTTCAAACCGCTTAGAGTATATTTGCTGCTTTACCGTAACTTCGGTTCACAAATTTTTTGGTCTATAAACTGTCAACAATGACAAAAGAGTTTTCGCCTCCCCCCTCCAGGAGAGGAGGAGGGGGGGGGGGGCTAGCTATAGACTTTGAAATAGAAATATAGAAATATAGAAATTGAAACAGTGCGAATTTTGTTATTTTAGAACAAAATTCCCAAGGACAATTAGCAGCTAACGCCCTCGACAGGAACACCCTGTGGTAAGAATAAAGGAGGCTCAACCGAACAAACCGAGGAGAACTTTGGCATTACAACTTAGTTAATCATTTGTGAGATTTCAAAGATTCTAACTGTAACGCCTTCTCAGTCGTTCAGTGTTGCGTTAGGCATCCCGTCATCCCCTAGTTCTAATACGGGACTTAACAAAGGGGCTCCTCGTGCTGGGAGAACGTTTTCGCAACGTCCGTGTATTTTCAGTGTGTATTTGTAGCTTTGTTACCTGTTTACTCAAGCTTCACCCGAAGCCATTCCCGAGTACGTTTCATTATAGTCTTAGACAATCTTATCCGGACATTGTGGTAAGGAAATCCTGTCATGCCTTACTTTGAACTTTAACATGTTCAAGCTGTTATAATTCATCCCAACACCGTGGAAAATAAACCGGAGTAGAACTGTTAGACGTGTGGATCGTACCAATGTTTCTCGCGCCCCGTTCTGCATAGAAAGGCGGCCGCTACACTAACCTTGATCAGTTTGGTCCTGCCTGTGGAATCGTATTTACAGTAATGTATCAGCTGGTCTCCCTAATAAAGAAAAAAGCATAAAACTTAGACTCTTTCGCTTAGTCCGTCGTGCGTGGCACGAAAAAAATGGCCGCGCGAAATCCTGGGTGCTTCTTTAATTTATCGCCTCCAGGATTTCGCGCGGCCATTTTTTCTCGCGCGGTTTTCTTTCGAGTCAAGCACGACAGACTAAACGAATGAGGGACTACTCGTAGTCCATACAAAACTTTACTGTATGGATCTACTTTAGACCACGGAAAGATCACGAGGCCAGGAGATACAAGATGGCTTCTGAAATAATATATAACGCTGAGTTAATCATGTTAGTACCAATATTCCCTTTGATTTGTTGTAGCAGCAAAATTCACTCAAGTTCGCCGCTCAGGTCCGCTGATTGCGTTACTTCCAGTGAATGCAGTGAACTATGTATTTAGCAATGAAAAACAAAAAAAACAAAAACAAACAAAAAAACAAACCAAAAAAGCAAAAAGAAAAACAAGAAAAAAACAAAATAATAGAGAAACAAGAACTATTACTCACTGGCTGGATATTAATCTCCTTTCTGAGAACTTGTATGTCCTGAAACAAAAATAATTTTAAGATTCATGCCTGTTGCTTTATTATAAACAAATGCTTGACACGTAAGTGGTTAACCTGGTAACCTGTGAAAAAATCTTTTTTCGGAGAGACTCTCCAACGGATTTGATTGCTTCTTTCGTTGGCAACCATGTTGCACCAGGGGTGGAAAATGCAAGCTAAGAGAGGCTCAATGGGGTGCTCGGAATTCCGTGGGGAATAACGCAAATAAGAACGCAACACAATCGAAGCCGCAAGTCGAAAGTATCGCGGGCGTTTGAAGACACCCGCGCTACTCGTCGCTCGCATGTCACGTTCGCAGTCATGCTCGCACGTTCACTTGTTTTTGTTTTTGTTTTTGTTTTTTGCGTTCTTCCCCACGGATTTCCGAGCAAAAGAGGGACTGCGAGCAGTCTATGGCTTTTAAGGCTAACGGTTCACTTATCATGCAGTTTTCCTTGCGGTTGACATAATTCTTAGAAATTAATAACTACTGTTCCAAAATGTTAAAAAATAAATTTTCATCATTTAAAAAAGTTAAAAATATATTTCAATTTCTGTAAAAGATATTTTAAGGTCTTAAGACCATTGTGGGATGGAAAAAGGTATCAATATGAGAATTGTAGCTTATTACTAAGTTTCTCGGCATTTCCCTGTACTACCAAACCACAAGACATGACACTAAAAAGTCATGACTTTCGTAAGAATGTTTTCAGGTCAAATTTTAAAACGTGTCTTTCGAATGGAGGACGAATTGATCGCGCGAAGAATATCATCACGTGGATATTATAAATATTTTCATAGTAATATGACGCTAATTTAGTTAGATTTTAAATTTAGTTTTAGATGTGTAACAAATACTTCCTGAGTCCCTCTCTCACTCCCTCCCTCACACCTGTTTATTTGATTATCTGCCCCTCTATCTGTCTGTTTGTCTGTCTGTCTTTCTGACTGACTGACTGTCTGTCTATCTTTCTGACTTTCTGTCTGTGTGTCCGTCTAGAGTCGTCGTTTTTGAAAGCTCACGTTTCGTAACCTGCGGTATGTGGCGTCTGTGACGCAGGCCAATCATAGCGTCTGGTTGACACAGTTCACAGTATGTAATAAGCCTGCGCTGGTCATAGGCAATTTAACCAGATAAAGAGATCCAGGCACTGTAGGCTTTCAAATTTTTCCCTGTCTTATGTAATTAACAATGTTCCATATTCGATAGACAGTACCTGGAAGTTGAAGTCGTAGTGGTTATCCCGAGCAATCTCTGGAAGTTCTTTGCCATTACGAAAATGTTTAGTCCAGATAGCACGGCCTAGATGAAAGAAAGAGACAGAAAAAATGCTAGGAACATCACAGGCGCCCCAAGTTCGACCAAGCTGTGAATATTTACGATTGTTTTTAAGAGATAGAATAGTCGAATCCCTAAACTACCCCCCCCCCCCCCGCCCCCGCCTATCCCGCCATATATAGGGAGTTCATCCCAGGCGCAAGCGCATGCTCAGAATGAACCAATCTGAGTGGATTTGAGTGCGGTGTCGACGAGCACGCTAAGGTTAAAATCGTCGTTCAACTGAAGAATTCGGCATATTGAACTACGCGACCAAAATCGATACTAAAATGCAAGAAAAACTGTCGCAAATTGTGTCAAAATTCAGTTAATAATAAGTATGCACTAAAACGCTGGAAAAGGTCGAAACACTTTCAAACATTTACCACGCGACGAACCGATACCAAATAAATTTATTGTCAACTGCTAACCATAGATGTCGCAATTCCCTCGTTTGAGCGAGCCATTTGAACTTAAGCATGTAAGTTTGAAAGTAAGTAATTAGAACGAGTTTCCACCATTAATAGGGCGATTTGAAGATGACGACTAATGATTACTGTATCATTCGTACGTTTTTAGCTACGGTAGGCTTTTGGAAGGTTGTGTGGGTATTTCATGTTGTAATTTTACAGTACATGGTCACTCGGCGCGCGCACGCATGTTGGGAGGGGGGGACGGTGGGGAGAGGGAGGGGTTGAATTGGTAGTGTTCTGAGCATGCGCATGCAAGTTACCCTGAACTTTTTCTTCACAACCTGGGTTCAACCCCTATATAGCGCGGAGAAGGGAGAGTTCAGGAACTGGACTAGAGATAGAAACCCTGGAGAGCTCTTGATAAAAATGCGTTATCTTACTTCTTCTGTGTATTGCTTATTGTCTGTTCGCTTTGTCTTCTAATCTGAATCGATTTTAGCGAGTTGCTTCCTAGCTAGTTTTTTGTGCGACATCAGTGTCCATAATTGCATCACCAGCCAAGTGAGTGTGCAGCAAGGCAGCAAATACGTTGACACCACCTCCAGGTAAGGACGTTGTTCTCATAATTTACTGAAATAAAAAAATAATAATAATAATAAGTCGGCTGTTTAGTTTATTCATATTGGTATTTGTATCGCATTCATTTTATTTACTGTTATTTTTTTTTTTCGTCTTACAGTTTAAACTTACTGCTGTATTGATGTCACGATTATCGTACTTCATTATTTAGCTCAGATTGGCAATGAGCAACAGCCGCCGACTGCTCAACTGAATGCAGTGATATAGAATGATGGTGCTGACAGAAATATCGCGACAACATACATATACGTATGTCTTCGAACGCGCTTCAAGGTTTCAAGGAAAGGTTCCTAGGTTTTCAGCAATTGCTTGTTACTTTACAGATTTGCATGGCAGAGGGTAAAGGTGAAGTCTGCATACGTACCAAGTTTCTCATCAGGCCGGTACCTATCCCGGTATGCGTGTAGCATGAAGCAACTAGGAGTATTTGTACTCCCCGGTTTGGTGGAATGCTTGTCCATCACTGGGATACCCCACTCCCCGGCCAGCATTAAATTCGCCGGTACCTGTTTAAACACCTGGGTAGAGAGGGGCACATCGTGTTCTTGGGCAAGATGGGTACCGGCGAACTTAATGCTGAGGGTAACCCTGCGCTGGACTAGTATCCAACCCAGGGGGACTATAAATACCCCTAGTCGCTCCGGCCAGGGCTTGAACTCCGGACCGCTCTATCCGGAGTCAAGCGTACCAGCCATGAGGCCACAGCGCTTCCTTAGATTTGGCAGAAAAGAGCAACAAAAGAAGGAAAAACACACTGAGCTACAGAGATGTTGCGCAAAATCTGTACTCATATTTGACTCGGTCCCACATGAGACATGATGCGCCGAGAGAGTTTGATGGACGCTTTGTTGGAGAAGACACGCCCATACTTACATTTGTACATTTTGCCGTGCAGTAACCAACAGACATCCACTGTTTCTGTTCTGGCGGTATAATGTGCCAATCATTAACCGCTACTCCCACTGATACAACTCCACTGTCAAACTACCGAAGCTTGTCGGTGTAGTAGATACGGACACCAGAGCCGTCAACTCTACCTAAATAAATAGTGGTAATGCATCGTTCAGTTTTAGACTGAGTTATTCCCCTCTTGGAAGGGGAGGTTTGGAAGAATAAGAAATGCCGTAGGATCACGAGCTGCAGGCAAGTGTTCCCGCAACTTCCTAAACCTTCAAACTTTCGCAATCGGGAGAGTTTCAATAACTCGATAGAAGTACACACAGGAAATGTTTACTATTTCTTTCGCGAAAAGGCCGCGAGGAGAAAAAAAAAGAACATAACTCCTGTGTTATGTTTATAAAAATGAAAATTTTCTTTGCGAGAGCTGCAATTGTTAGGTTCGTTGCATGACTGAGAAAATTACTTCATTTTGACTGACTGAGAGCAGGCCAATTTATCGTTAAGCTCGGTGCACGTCAGAGTGCTCTCATGGTTAGTACGCTCGTCCACGGATCGAGCGGTCCGGGTTAAGGAGTATAAATGGATACCAGCGAATTGTTGGGGAAACCTAACAAATTGCGGGGATGTGACCCGCGATGGATTAAAATCCCGTCCAGGGGGAGTAGAAATACTCGTAGCCGCTTCATGCTACAGAAACGGGGATAAGCTCCGGTAGCTAGGAGCCAGTCGGCTCCAAGGCTTCACTTTTCTAATTTGCTCTGCAGTGCAAATTAATAGGCGTATTTTGGTAATTTTCTCCGAGATATAAATATAATAAGCGTGTTATCGTATGAAAGCTCGACCAAGTAAGGATTTGCACTGTATATCGTGATATTTGAAATTCTTTTAAATTGCATTCGCCCAAACGCTCGCGCAATTTTGAGAGAATTTTCAAATATCATGATCACTCGGAGTGCAAATCCTTAATTGCTCGAGCTTTCATATGTTCACCTATAAAAGCATCGTATGATAGTTCTTTTTTTTTCTATCGAGTTACAGAAAGATGTACGACTTAGTCACGTACTTCCTCACTTGGCTCAGTCGATCATGTACTTGTGTTAATGAGAATCACGAAAATGAACAGAGACTAGAGCATTTCTGAAGGTCACGAGGTGTGATAAACCTTTACAACCTGAAACCTTTGCAACAAAAGCGTTTCAAGTTACCTGCGACGTTGTCTGGATTGTCATAATGCATTTCTAGCAAAAGATTCTTCGCTACATCATCTGCTCCAATTGGGAATCCAGCATGGGACGGATAATAAAACCCCTGGTGAGAACGCAATCAGTATGGTTAGTCCAGTCAAATTAAAGGACTTATTTCTTTCCCTTCCTCTTCTAACTTTGAAGCGAGTTTTTGGAACGCAAGTGTTTGTTGTCATATGTCCATTATTATTCTTTCATAATTCACTTCTTCCAACTTATCTTTTCAACGCAACACTGAAATGGGTTACTTCTTTCCATCTTGAAAGTAGGTGGGTACAGAGCTAGGGTTTGGATGGGGTTTAACGGACGGCTGAGAATTGGTGAAAATTTAACTGTTAGCTCAGGAAAGACGCAATTTTAGCCGATAGCTGAAAACTGAAATTACAATTTGAGAAATCGCTGAAAACTTAACTGACAACGGGTAACTAATCAACTCCCGCTGTTACAAACTATTTTTCGTGATATCTTGAGAGTTCGAAATAGCGGGATCAACCGCGCTTTTCTGTCCTAGGCTTGAAGACATATTTTTAAGGTCATTTTATTTTTTCCAAGAACAGAGAAAAAATAACGCTTCTAGCTTTAAAAAAAAAAAAACATCAGAAATACTCCGTTGGTAAAACAAGCGAATGAAAATGTTCAGCGAATTACGCGCGGCAAAAGTGAATGAGAGAAAAACTGAATTTCTTGCCGAAGGACACACCGCTACGACAAGCGTTGGTAAGGAAAGGTTCGCGATTTAGAGCACTGAATTCCCTCATAGTTCGACTTCTCACCTCTCCTCCAACAGCCTAAGTAGCCACGATACTGGCATCTTTACACTTAGCATACGACATGTCAGCAACATCTTTACAATCAACTCCCTGATCGAAGTCTTTGTCGGTAAAGTCACCTTCGCACTCGTGTAGCAGTAAATGATGGACAAAACCTTCGTTTCCTTTTTGTACGAAGGGCTCGAACTGAAAAACGATAAAATATTAATGCGTGTATCATATATAGGTGAAGAAGAAATGCATGTTGAGAGAAAAATGTCCAGCTTTTATGGGGCTTTATGGCATTGCTCTTTATCGTCTACTCAGGAATAGAAAAAAGTATAGGTCCCAAGTAACATTGGTTGGGGTGCTACCTAGATACAGTTCACTGCGGAAAGCTAGCTAAGAGTAGCCTGGGAGCGAGTGTTGTACCAACCCACCCACCAACCCTACCTTTTGTTACAAACCAAACCAATTTATACATGTACACCGTGTATACTATTTGTGGGCAGGAGGTGTGTTCTTCAGCAGTAACTAACATTGCGCAATCTTTCCAAATTGAGTTTGCTGATTTCTGATGTGAATAAAGCCCCTCCTTACCCCCTTCCCCGCCCTTCCCATTTCTTTTAGAGGTACCCCCAAAAAGGTTCTTGATGACAAATCTTTACAGTCGGCCGTACACATACTGGAAAATCCAATGAAAACAAATAATGTATACAAACTGCTAATACCTTTGTAAGGTGACGTTTGGTTTTTAACTCGGGACCCTTGACCAGTGAACACCAGTAGGTTGTTTCCTTTGTTGGGATTGTTACCTACAAAGGAAAAAGTTCTGGTTAAGTTGGTAAAAAATAGACGGATATCACAATCCACTTCATTGCAAGTACCTGAACTGGTGTTCAATTTTAGCTGAACAATTTAGTGTTTAATTTAAGCCAAATTGAGTCGAATTTTTGAACACACCCACTAAAAAAACTGGTTTGACTCACTACTGAAAACGTGACTCTGCAAAAGGTGAATAACTACAACGTCCATAAAATCCAACATATGCAGAAAAGTCTTCTA
This sequence comes from Orbicella franksi, assembly GCF_964199315.1. Classification (NCBI taxonomy): domain Eukaryota; kingdom Metazoa; phylum Cnidaria; class Anthozoa; order Scleractinia; family Merulinidae; genus Orbicella; species Orbicella franksi. The sequence goes on from NC_138154.1 coordinate 26,478,137, forward strand.
AGTGAAGAAGGCTAATTTAATTTCTTACGTTCTTTCCAGTCAGAGTGAACTCGTTCCAGCCAGTTTCATTGATGTTTTTTTTATCCAAGCTGTTGAGCAGGAGTATAGTTCGAGCTCCTTTAAACGTGTGATGTTTTATGTACGTTTCTGACATGGGGTCGTCAGTGTGATAAGCGAACACGACTTTAGTGGCTCCCACTTACAATAAAACCAGCAATAGACATTACAGGAGCGGACCTGGAAGTAGGATTGAAGGAATTAACTCTGTCTCTCTTCCCACTCCTAAATAAATCCTTCCCTTTACTATAAACCAAACACATCGTCCACTGGACTTTGCTTTTCGTTTCTATGGATAACCTAGTTTGTGAAAGAAGTTTGCCTATGGAGATTTTTGTACCTTATGGCGGGTAAGTGATCTAACCTGCCTACGGGCTCTCCACTGGGGAAATCAGAATATAAGGGGGGCGGGAAGCCGACCTTGCATGCTGTACCTTTATCTATTTATTCCTTAAGCATGGAGCCTACCCACCTTTTAATGTTACTGTTTATGACATCAATGTAAACTGATCTACTACTGCATCTTAAGTATGTTAGCCAGTGTATATATGCTGAAGAATACAAAAGTAGAAACCGACACAACGTAGGATGATTTTTTGATGAAGGTGTACTTTATTTCGGCTGGCCAAACCAGCCTTCTTCAGGTGCAATGAGAATTTTACATTGGGACGTGTTTTTATGTAGCATATTTTCGTAATACCGGAAATACGTAAAACTAATTGACAGTGTAAATTGAAGACAAGCATACGGTAAAATAAAATAACATAATAAAAGAACGTGATAAAAGGAAAAAGTTAATATGTTTCTTCACGGATGTTCAGACCATCAGGATCAATTGTTCTGCCTTTTTGAATTAAAAAATATATATCCTCACCTCAAGTTTCCTGTCTCGCGAGTCGCACGTGTCAAACTTTCTGTTAAACTTCAGCACAGTTTTCCCGCCACTTTCTTGGAAACTTGTCAACTCGTAATCTTGCTGTTTGTCGATTGGTGGAAGTGCTCTCGCATCCGCAAAACGATCCTACAACAAGAGAAAAGAGAAGATACTTGCGTATGTACTGTCTAATCTGACTGTTTCTAAGCTCGACAGTGGATCTATTAACGATGTCAAGCTTTTCCGCATCATTTTAATACACTCAAACAAGTAATAAGCCTCGCCTGCCAATTTTAAAAAGAAATGCATTCGGGGGGGGGGCAAGCGTTGTCCCCCCGTCAACCAGCATACATTTCATTGTAAAAATTGACGAGTTTGGGTCCCATATTTGTGTGAAGTTGCAACGGGTTACAAAATTCGGCATGATAAACTGATCTATTGAGATGGTTTCACGTTTATATGATATTGCGCGACATCCGTAAAAAGAACTGCATAATAAAATAGGTCCACAATGCGTACACATAGAAGCTACGCGTCTGGGGTGGGGGTGAGGACTTGGTAAGTATTGCTGGAGGCCGTTTATTGAATGCTACCCACCTTTCAGGACAAAGTACCATTTCATTTGATTGTTCGCTGTTCAATTATTTAATTTTTCTAAAAATAATATAGTTATTGAATTTTATCTGAAATATTTGAAATAAAACAAATCATTATCTACTGCATTTTAACTACACGTGAGTGCACTGGCCACTAGCAGAAATTCATTCAGTATTATATCCTTCCTGCTGCACCGAGTCGAGGTTGAAGTTTAGAGTTGAACAAAGTAGTATGCTGTCAAGAGCACGTATAAAACTGAAATACCTTTGACTCGCGGTGTTTAATGTTAGGGGTCCTTGTAGTGCCACCCTATGCGCGAACAAGGGCATAGCATGTATAATTAGTGCGTGCTCATCTAACGCTGTCAGAAATAGATCTTTAAAAGAATGCCACGCATCACTGGGAGTTTATTCAAGGTCCAAAATACAGTCGAACCCCCATTAAGCGGCCAACCACGGGGAAATGCGAGGTGGCCCGCTTAATAGGGGTTGGCCGCTTATAGAGGTTGGTGTACCTTGAATATTTTTGACCATCGGGTCAAAATGTCACGCAATATCAACGGTTTTTCGTGTTATTTTTAACGCTCACAAAGAAAAAAAAAACTTAATGTGAGAAAAGCATTTGTTTTAATTTGCACGAGACAAAAACAAAGGCAGCAAAAACCCTTAAACGAATCTTGCATGATTTTTAAACCTGTATTCGTCGCGTCAAACTCAACCTGTTATCCACACCTGTACCTCTATTAAGCGGACACCCTCCAGGTGGTAATTTGAGGCAAGAGTTAAACAAGCGAACAAAACTAAGCACACAATCCACATTTATTGTTCACAACAACTGTAACGCGAGGTATGTTTAAGGAGTCCACACAGTAACCAACAGATTTTATAGCAATGACAAGCTTTGCCTTAAAACGAAACATTGACAGCTTTGGCATCTCATTAGCATGAAGTAAAAAAAAATCAGTGATGGTCGTCTGTGATTTGTGGTTGCGTAACGTGATTTGGAGAAGCAAGACACTGACTTTGTTCCGCTCCAGCGAAAGTTCTTTGCGACCATAAAACCGTGCTCCAGTTGACCACCTAATGTAACATGTTGACCTTTTAACAAAGGTGAATTACAATAAAATTTCCAAACGGTGACCGCGTGACCGCTTAATGGAGGTCAAATATATATAGTAAACATGTGAAGCGAATTTCGGTAATTTTGAATGGTGACCTCTAGATAGAGGTGACCGCTTAACAGAGGGCCGCTTAATTCCGGTTAATCGAGGTTTGATTGTATTCAGCAGCAAGAAATACGGGGAAAAATGTAAACGCCTTTCCCCTTTCCTTTGTGTATTTGTATGTTGTTGAAAGGGCGGTTCGGGTTATCACTAGTATAAGAGGAAAACAACTAATACAACTCACGGTAGAGCTCCTTCCTTACCTTAAGATATCCGGCCTTGTTATCTTTGACCCACCCTATTACAACATCACGGCCGGCCATTTGCCCAGAATCGGAGAACCCAAACCCGACCCAGCCAGTTGTCTGCGCCTTTAGAGCGAAAGACACCGCTTCTGTGTCCCAGTCCACAGTCCACTAAAGTTTCATCTTCTCTTCTGGATCCACAACTGCATGATGAACGAACTCCGACAACAGATCAGCCGACGCAAAAAAACGGAAAGCTGTCAGGCACAGGAGAAGAACCAACGGACCCGCCATCTTCATTGCTGTTTGCATTGTTCCGCAAACAATGCAGTTACCTGATACTATGCCTATTGCATAAAAATGACCAGGGATGACGACATCCGACTGTGTACCGTCAGGGGAATTCTCCCAAATGCTTTAAAATGCTGTTACGCGGTTTAGAATGCTTTCAACGCTTTGTAGGTTAATTTTAGGCTACGTTATGTAGGATTTTTTTATCTGTTCGGTCTTGAGTCTCATCAAATTTATTAAGGCTTCTTTTTTTGTCCATTTCCCGAAAATATGCTTGTCAAATGGGATCAAAATGTTAAAACGTTTTTTACATGTTGAGATGCTATATCCTCTATATTTATGCCCAACTACAGCTATCGATAAGTTAATAAAGATGGTGAATTTTAAGCTCGGTAATGAAATGTGAAGGTGAATTAATCAACATGACACGAGCGTAGGACAAAGAAAAATTCTGAGTCCCCGACAGGAATCGAACTCATGACCTCCCGAACACCGGGCGGGCGCTCTATCCACTGAGCTACGAGAACTCATGGAGAGTAAGGTCATTTAACTGAGTTCATATATGAGAGGTGTCCTGCATACTGCTAGGATCAACGCTATCGAATTCATCGTGGGTAGTGATAAGTGATAAGTTAATTCGATAGCGTTGATCCTAGCAAGCGAATAACAAGCGAATGGCACATGTTAAATAGAATACGTGTGAAAGAATGTGAGAATGCTTAAGTGTAAAATCAGTGTTTGTTTAAAAGAATGTTATATTGTCCCGGCAGAGGGCACGAATTGTTATCGGCCTCGGCCGTTTTCGCTGTGTGCCAGGATTCCAGCGTCTTTCTAATGCGGCTGTTGCCTTTGTCAATTATCTCAGCATTGTCAAAGTCGATGGTATGATCAAAGGTCCAGGCATGTTTCGCTACATTGGAGCCTTTAGCACATTGTTTCGTATTTCTGATATGCTTTTCGCCTTGTACTAAACGATCTTTTTGTCTCCATTCGCTTGTTATATTCTAAAACTTTTAGGTCTATTTTATCATTTCAGTTTTGTCCGTCGAAGACAGCAGACTGGCTGTTGAAAGCTCACAACTTTAAACAATTTTACCAAAGAACGTTTTTTTATCTCTTTCTAACGCTAACCCTAACGCTATTAAGTTTTTTTTTCTTTTTTTTTTTTTTTTTTTTTTTATAAGAAAATTGTGTTTCCGAGGCTGAATATTCTTATTTTTGTGTAGCCTGCGTAATAGTCTTTTCCGTTTCCTCTTAACGGGAGAAAGCGAGAGCCAAGAGCAAGTCGTGCGAACGCATGGGGGGAGAGCAAAAGTTAGGAACGGGGGGAGGGGGTGGGGTGCCCCTCCCCCCTGCCACTAATTTTTTGTTACCTCTGTCCCCGTGCCCTCGCGCGACTCCCGCTTGCCTGAAAGGAAACGGAAAAGATTGCTACGCAGGCTAATTTCTGTGCCGATTTTAGGCTGAAATACTCTAGTCAATATTCTAAGATTGTAGCGTATGACGTATCTGTTTTCGAATGTATTTGTTGTCTGGATAGTGTTAAAGTAATTTTGGATCCAGTCTGCAGGCATTAAAACCTGATATGATGAACTGCGATGATCATTCTTCACTTTCATCTACAGCCGCAGTTCATATATATGAATTATTTCATATAAACTTCACATCATTTCACTCCTCACGGAAGATATGAACTCAATAAATTGACGGCGCTCCCAATGTGTGCTTCATAGCTCAGTTGGTAGAGCATCGCACCGGTATCGCGGAGGTCACGGGTTCGAATCCCGTTGAAGCCCTGATTTTTTCAGGCTTCTTCTTTCCAATTGCTTAAATTGGAAAATTTACTGCGATGATCATTCTTCACTTTCATCTACAACCGCAGTTCATATATATGAATTATTTCATATAAACTTCACAGCAATGTTATATATTGGCATCGAACATACGGCTGGTGCTGTTTTTATTGCTTTAAGGCTACAGGTTTGCCGTTTAGGGTTAGAGAAAGGAAGAATTTTGTTCGGTTTAGCATGTTAAAAAAAAAAAACAGTTTTAACTGTATTGTAGTTACAAATTTTCAACACACAAACTTATATGTATATTCTTTACAAAATCTCAGCCTCGGGTTTATTGTTAAAGTATTCTTAAAATTTCGCAAATTTCAGCCTCGACATTCTTATTTAGGCCAGCCTAAAAGCGTAGCTCCTGGGCCGGGTTGTTCAGAGCCCGATTAAGCTAACCCAGAAAAAGGAAGAATTTTGATTTGAGTTTTGTAACTTTGCGGTGAGGTTTTCTGTATATTGTTTAGCCTTTTGTTTTGAGTTTTAATAATCACCATATACACAAAACAAAGCAGCAAAAAACATTTGTATAGAACAAAAAGTTATAATTCAGTTAACTTTTAATCCTGGGTTAGCGTTAACCGGTTTCCGAACAATCCTGCTTTGTTTGCAACAAGTTAACCTGATATGAGCCCTCAATCCAATCGAAAATAATCACTTGGCCAGCGGTCAACTTCAAAAAACACGTAACCTAGATGTGCTGTAAACTTGAGCCCGCGATATGGTCACGTGATACTGATCAGTAGATAGCTTGTTTTGACAGCTCTCAATTGATCATAACATGGATGACCAATATTAAAGACGTACGTGGTAAACAAAGGCTGCATGTTTCTGTCAACCTATTATTTGGAGTATGGCCGCCATGTTACGCGACTCCGTCGCGGTGGCCGTCGCCGCCGTCATGCGTACGCGCCCACGAGCAATACCGCTAGCCATGATAACCATGAGAATATCAACTCATGGGTTCCTTTTCTTCCCTATATGAGTATGGGACTCCGCTTGGCGGCCCTTCGGGCCGCCGGAGCTCCGCTATAAAAGATATTCTCATAACAAAGAAAGAGTGTATCCAAATGCTCAGCGCCCATGCCAGTTTTCGTTTTATAACGCCCCACTGTTCTTCACTTGCAAACAGTTCGATGTATATATTGCAAGCTAGGAGTCTTTTTTCCATCAATACAGTTAATTGACAGTAACAATCGATGACGCCTGTACTTGTGTTTGGATATAGGCTGAAGTTACGTATCAACAAATGATATTCTTTATGTAAGCTCGTTACAGCCTGAAATGATTGGTCTCCCTACTACAACAACAGCACTAGCAATTTAATTTAGTTTTCTCCACAATGAGTGCATGGTCTTACCTAAGATACCTACAAAATCAGGTTTGCGAAATTCAAGTTACGGGTATAGTTTTTAGGTACTCGTAACGAGCTCGGTGTTTCAGAAGGTGTGTTCAGAAAGCTATTTTCTAGTCATGTCATCAAAATACGGTAGCCCGGTCGGGGATGCTCGTCGGAGCACCCCCGACCGGGGCAGGGGCTAAATTTAGATGAAACCCCTTAAGGAGACCAATCTGGGTGTGGTTAAAGCTTTCTTTGACCCCTAAAAGATTCCACTTAAAACGGTATAGGCTTGATTACCAGCCGCTGTTTAGGAAAGGAGCCAAGGCCAGCAGATAGCGAGAGACCAGTTGAAATCGATCAAGGAAAGAAAAAATGGCGTTTTTGATTATTATTTCTTCGAGTGCACCCTAAAATATACTTTGACAACTAAATATAGTGGCGTTTCTTCAAGACCTCCGTACAGAATCCTTGATACCCCACCATGAGAATTCCCGACCTTTTCATCTCTTCATATTGAAGGTCCCCCCGGACTGTATGTACGGTTACCACGGTGTAGTTCTTGGATCAAACTTAACACTTTGGTTTGCGTGCAGGTTTATCACTATGAAGAGGCTTGTACTTGTCTTTTATTGTAAAAGTGTTTCGCGCTTTTCGCTTTTTTTCTGATCGATAATGACGAGTTAGCTTTTGGCCCAATTTTTATCTCAGCTGCTAGTTGTTGCTTTACTGCAGGTCAGTTTTTTTAGGTAGGTTTTTAGAGCTACTGATGGTTGCAACAGGGATCCCAGTTAGATTCGACCATAGTTAATAGAGGGAGATGGTTATGAAGCTCGGCAAACATCAAAGGAGCTAACAAGGATGCCAAGATTTATATTTGAGGGCCAACGACCGTGCGCAATCTTTTGTTTTGCGTTCAAACACTATGCATGAGTTACGTAATCAAAACAATTCTATTGGTTAGTTCCTTGGTCAGTAGTAAACAAATATCGTGTTCTGTGCACGGTCAAGGCCAAAAAGAAAACTAAAACATCTTACAACAAAGAATTTTGTCGAGTCTCATAACCATTCCCCTCTATTAACTATGATTTGACTAATACTGAACAGCCGCACGGCAACATGGAATCTATTTGCTAAATAGTTGCACGCTTCACGCTTACCATTTCTTAACGAGCGAGAGCAGCTGGTGCGCGAGCGACGTTGGTGTCTTTTGAAGGAACGCGGCAAATAAACAAGACGAAATGTTGTGGCAGAGCGGCCATACTGAAAATGTGTTTTTGGAGAGCTATGAGGCAATTTAGAAAAAAAAAATTTAAAAAAACTACTCGCGTAGTTTAAATGTGTTACCAGACTGGCATTAGCTTTAATTTTTATCGCTTCCCTAATTAAGCGAGCGGCAATTCTTGAAAAGATGTCGCATTAACAGTGTACCATATACTGCTTTTACCTTGTGTCCCACTCAAGGTTAAAGAAGATCATACTCGCATTCTCATGTTAGGGTGTCTTTCATAAAGCGTGACAAAGTGTTTGCTGTGAAGATTGATGGTCCTCGTACTGTTAACGCAGTTGTTTCGTATTAATACCATATGAATAATCATGTCATTTATTTATTGAAGCCTTTCTCGGCGGCTTTAACTTTATTTTGTGTGTTTATCTTTGGGAATATATTTAATACTAGCAAGTCTCTGATGTGACCATTCTAGGTATTTTAAGCATTGATTCGTTTTTATTCGTCAAACCCTAGATAGCACCACGCGCAACAGATAGCTCAACATTTAGTAGCCATTTCTGTTGAAGATCACTTAGATAGGAGTCAAACTACTTTAGGACCCTTTGATCAATGCAATGGTTATGTATTGTAGCTTTCTTAATTCGTAACAGAATAATCTGTTAGCTATATGTTCTATGAAGTGATTTATCTAGAGCCGGAGTAACGTTTGGCTACGTTAAGGTCGTTATCATTAAAATGCTTGATACATTTACAGGTCAAGCATGTGTTTATTTGGTGGGTATTCCATAGCACCTCAGTTTTCCCAGGGTGTAATACCCTAGCTCGGTAGAAGGGGTTACATCTCCAAACCTCAGCTGCATGACGGGAAGGTGAGATTTGTTTGTCAACAAACCGCTGTCCTCGCGCCACACATTGTCATTCTCGTCACAGTTGCATCCATATCCAGAGTTTGCACAAGTGCCAGTTACCCCACATGCGCACTTGTATAAATGAATGGAGTTCGCTCCTCCCCAGTAAGTCATATTGTCCCCATCACGTGACACCCACCAGCCAAACATGTTACCGTTCAGCAGGAGCCTTGAGTGACGACATTTGTACTTGATAAACTGCTCACAGTGGGCAGATATGGCCGTTAGTTTTCCCAGCTGAAGGAGATTTGTTCCAGTGTAGTGAATGTCACGCTTGTAACAGCCTTTCGGCTCACATCCCTGCACCAGTGTTGTGTTTTCGCTGTCGTGACTGATGACCGTCACGCCAACGTTGTTCTTGTCAGTCATGTCACAGTCAACAGTGAAAGCTATCACGCCACCTTCTCCATCAGGATCGATCACGTATGATCCGTTTGGAGCGTTGGGATCGCGCAACTTAATCTCGCTACAGCTTTTATTTTCTGCAAAGAAATGTTGAAATGTCCAAGTTAGCTTTGGTGTTCACCGGCTGGCTCAGAAGTCCCGCTTACTGTGCCGACTCTGGGAAAATAATATTTTCCACCGTTTTGCGCCTTCTTGCAGTTCAGGTCTGAGGCCTTCCAAGGGGTTTGAGCGACAAGCGACATTGCGTCAAAATGTGGCGACAATTTGTTACCAAAGTACCGACAGCCGACGGAAGTTGACATGAAAGGGGCGACAATTTGCGAAAACGACAATCCATTTTTCATTTCGACAAAGCGACAACTGCACTTTTTTTCTTCGACAGCGACATGACTGTCATGACTTGACAAGGCCAGCGTGACTCTTTTGGAGCTCTATTGTTTGCGTTTATGGTAGATCAGTTGTACAAATATTAACAAAAACAAACCATCATTCAACACTCTTTACAAAGAGTTAAGAATTAAGAGTTGTATGTTAACTAGTCAGTCTCTTATTACATCCCGTAAAACAAAGAACTCAAAGACAAAGGAGCAAAGGTCGTCAACGTCATCCGTTGCGCTTGTTACGATCCCGAGTCACGCGCCAGAGATTGTCGTCATTATCGAGTTCGCCAGGTTTTTTTATTGACCTTTATTAGGGTATTCAGATTATTAACCGCGCGGCCATGGGCCGAGCGCGGTTCATGTTCTACCCTTGGTTTATTTTTTTTAACCGCGCGGCCATGGGCCGAGCGCGGTTCATAGTTCAGTGCGAGCAGACCCAAGCTTCCACTCGGCCAAATTTTGAGTCACGCAACCTGTGATGTTTACTCGCCAAAAGCTGTTGAAACAATAAATCTCATCTTTCGCGGGAATAAATTAAAAACCCAGCGCTCGTCAAAAATTATATTTTTTCACCAGAAATTTAGCTCGGAACATATACATATTTATATTTGTTTGAATCGTCGATGAAATGACCTTTTCCAGATATTTTTTCCTTCGGGGTCAACCGAAACCTCAGATTACAAAATCACGCCGAACCCACATGTTGCAAAAAAATCTCTTCAAAACCCTGACTTCGAAGCGATATAACACTTCAGCGTTAATAGCTACCACACATCGGCAGGCGGTAAATCTATTCGTTAACAATCCAACTTTATCGTGTTAAAATTTCAGCGAAATCGAACAAAACCAGAATTAATTAGAATTTTTTGGTGACCTCACTTCCCAGACTTGTCCTAACAAAGGAAGCAACGGTCGTCCATAGCAACCGAAAAACACGAACATAACAAAGCCGACGTTTCGGCCAAAAAACTCCACAATTATCGCCTGAGAGTTTAAACTTGAATGGGAACATCTTTTTCGAACCTTTTTCAACTGATTTAGACGAAAGACTGGCCTCGGCGGGCTACAAAAACGACAAAGAGAAAAAACAGAACAAGACAGCAGAACAAGCCGATAATATTTCATCGCGTGGCTTTCGACACGAAAACGAAAATACACCTTACTTCTGGATAAATTCAGCCTTAGAAGCCAGCAACCGGTCCCAAATTACTTTCTGTATCCTTACAAATGTCCTGATTTCCATCTCCGAAAGATTTTGCCCCAATTTTGAGCAAATAAACATTTCGCCGGCGGCGACCGCCATTACGGTGGCTTGCATACTAAATTAGCTAACTTAACAAAATTCTCCCGAGGGGGGGATACGACAAATTTGGTGAGAATCAAAAGTAACGCCAATTTTCTGTCACGTTTTCAATCTGTGGTCACTGGAGTGACCAAAATCGATACATCGGTCGGGATAGGGTTTTTTTATGACTTGTGTGACTACTTTGCTAGCCCTTTACTCGTGGAAAACACCAATTAAATTTAATCATGACTTTTAAGAAAGAAAGCTGTTGTTAACAGTGTTATTATCGTGTCGTTTATATCGTTCATGCCCATATATATCCCGAAGAAAGTTCTACAAAGATTAAGACCATTACGTCATCGGAGATTTGTCAATGGCTACCACTGATGGTGCAATATTACAATTTGTGTTGATCAAGTGATGTGATGTCTACAGTAAGAAAAGAATAATCAATAACTGCGTTGGAATGTGCACTGCGTTCCGACGGTAGTGCTAAGCAAACAGTTAAATTTTAAAAGCGCGGTTATAAGATCTAACAGATCTTCTTGTTTTTTTCGACTTCGGTGCGAGCAGACCCAAGCTTCCACGCGGCCAAATTTTGAGTCACGCAACCTGTGATGTTTACTCGCCAAAAGCTGTTGAAACAATAAATCTCATCTTTCGCGGGAATAAATTAAAAACCCAGCGCTCGTCAAAAATTATATTTTTTCACCAGAAATTTAGCTCGGAACATATACATATTTATATTTGTTTGAATCGTCGATGAAATGACCTTTTCCAGATATTTTTTCCTTCGGGGTCAACCGAAACCTCAGATTACAAAATCACGCCGAACCCACATGTTGCAAAAAAAAATCTCTTCAAAACCCTGACTTCGAAGCGATATAACACTTCAGCGTTAATAGCTACCACATATCGGCAGGCGGTAAATCTATTCCTTAACAATCCAGCTTTATCGTGTTAAAATTTCAGCGAAATCGAACAAAACCAGAATTAATTAGAATTTTTTGGTGACCTCACTTCCCAGACTTGTCCTAACAAAGGAAGCAACGGTCGTCCATAGCAACCGAAAAACACGAACATAACAAAGCCGACGTTTCGGCCAAAAAACTCCACAATTATCGCCTGAGAGTTTAAACTTGAATGGGAACATCTTTTTCGAACCTTTTTCAACTGATTTAGACGAAAGACTGGCCTCGGCGGGCTACAAAAACGACAAAGAGAAAAAACAGAACAAGACAGCAGAACAAGCCGATAATATTTCATCGCGTGGCTTTCGACACGAAAACGAAAATACACCTTACTTCTGGATAAATTCAGCCTTAGAAGCCAGCAACCGGTCCCAAATTACTTTCTGTATCCTTACAAATGTCCTGATTTCCATCTCCGAAAGATTTTGCCCCAATTTTGAGCAAATAAACATTTCGCCGGCGGCGACCGCCATTACGGTGGCTTGCATACTAAATTAGCTAACTTAACAAAATTCTCCCGAGGGGGGGGGATACGACAAATTTGGTGAGAATCAAAAGTAACGCCAATTTTCTGTCACGTTTTCAATCTGTGGTCACTGGAGTGACCAAAATCGATACATCGGTCGGGATAGGGTTTTTTTATGACTTGTGTGACTACTTTGCTAGCCCTTTACTCGTGGAAAACACCAATTAAATTTAATCATGACTTTTAAGAAAGAAAGCTGTTGTTAACAGTGTTATTATCGTGTCGTTTATATCGTTCATGCCCATACATACCCCGAAGAAAGTTCTAGATTAAGACCATTAAGTCATCGGAGATTTGTCAACGGCTACCACTGATGGTGCAATAATACAATTTGTGTTGATCAAGTGATGTGATGTCTACAGTAAGAAAAGAATCATCAATGACTGCTTTGGAATGTGCACTGCGTTCCGACGGTAGTGCTAAGCGAACAGTTAAATTTTAAAAGCGCGGTTATAAGATCTAACAGATCTTCTTGTTAATTAACCGCGCGGCCATGGGCCGAGCGCGATTCATGTTCTACCCTTGGTTTATTATTTTTTTTAATTTTTTTTTTGTCGGAGACCAGACGCAGATCTCCACTCGGCCAACTTTGAATTACGCAGTCTGTAATGTTTACTCGCCAAACCTTGTTTCTTCAGGGTCAGCAACAATCTCAGATTGCAAAATCACGCCGAACCTACACGTTGCAAAAAAAATCTCTTCAAAACCCTGACATCGAAGCGATATATCACTTTAGCGTTAATAGTTTCCACACATCGGCAGAAGGTAAATCTATTCCTTAACAATCCAGCTTTATCGTGCTAAAATTTCAGCGAAATCGAACAAAACCAGAATTAATTAGAATTTTTTGTGACCTCACTCCCCAGACTTGACCTAACTAAGGGAGCCACGGTCGCCCATAGCAACCGAAAAACACGAACATAACAAAGCCGACGTTTCGGCCAAAAAACTCCACAATTATCGCGTGAGAGCTTAAACTTGAATGGGAACATCTTTTTCAAACTTTTTTAAACTCATTTAGGCGAAAGAATGGCCTCGGCGGGCTACAAAAATGACTAAGAGAAAAAACAGAACAAGACAGCAGAACAAACCGATAATATTTCACCGCGTGGCTTTCGGCACGAAAACGAAAATACAGCTTACTTCTGGATAAATTCAGCCTTAGAAGCCACCAACTGGTCCCATATTACTTTTTGTATCCTTACAAATGTCCTGACTTCCATCTCCGAAAGATTTTGCCCCAATTTTGAGCAAATAAACATTTCGTCGACAGCGACCGCCATTACGGTTGCTTGCATACTAAATTAGCTAACTTGACAAAATTCTCCCGAGGGGGGAGGATGTGAGGAAAAGAGCTGAAAAATGGCCTGTAATTGGCTAATGATGAGATCTTCCCACTGTCCAAATTTGGTGAGAATTGAAAGTAACGCCAATTTTCTGTCACGTTTTCAATCTGTAGCCACTAGAGTGACTAAAGTCGATACATCGGTCGGGATAGTTTCATTATTAAATTACATGACTTGTGTGACTACTTTGCTAGCCCTTTACTCGTGGAAAACACCAATCAAATTTAATCATGTCTTTAAAGAAAGAAAGCTGTTGTTAATAGTATTATTATGGTGTGGTTCATATCGTTCATGCCCATACATATCCCGAAGAAAGTTCTAGATTAGGACCATTACGTCATCGGAGATTTGTCAACGGCTACCACGGATGGTGCAATAATACAGTTTGTGTTGATCAAGTGATGTGATGTCTACAGTAAGAAAAGAATCATCAATGACTGCTTTGAAATGTGCACTACGTTCCGACGGTAGTGCTAAGCAAACAGTTAAATTTTAAAAGCGCGGTTATAAGATCTAAAAGATCTTCTTGTTTTTTTTTTTGTCGGAGACCAGACGCAGATCTCCACTCGGCCAACTTTGAATTACGCAATCGGTAATGTTTACTCGCCAAACCTTGTTTCTTCAGGGTCAACAGAAATCTCAGATTACAAAATCACGCCGAACCTACACGTTGCAAAAAAATCTCTTCAAAACCCTGACATCGAAGCGATATATCACTTTAGTGTTAATAGCTACCTCATATCGGCAGTATTAAAATCTATTCGTTAACAATCCAGCTTCATCATATTAAAATTTCAACGAAATGGAACAAAACCAGAACTTAATATTATTAGATTTTTTTTGTAACCTAGCTTCATTGCGTGAGTCGACAAAGGAAGCGACGGTCGCCCATAGCCACCGAAACACATTAACATAACCAGTGAACCTACGTTTCGGTCAAAAAAATCCAGGATTATTGCCTGAAAGCTGAAAATTCAAGAGGAACATCTTTTTCGAACTTTTCTCAAGTTATTCAGACGAAAAAATGACCTCGGCGGACTCCAAAAGAGAACGAAACAAAAAACAGAACGAGACAGTGAGAAGAGCCGATAATTTATTCACCGCGTGGCCTTCGTTACGTTCACGTTAAAAAAACCTTACTTCTGGATAATTTCAGCCTTACAAGTCAGCAACTGGTCCCAAATTACTTTCTGTATCCTTACAAATGTCCTGACTTCCATCTCCGAAAGATTTGGCCGCAATTTTTTAGCAAATAAACATTTCGCTGACAGCAATCACCATTACGGTGGCTTGCAACTAATTCGCTAACTTTACAAAACCCTCCCGAGGGGGGGATATGACGAAAAGAGCTGAAAAATGATGACCGGAAATAGAGTAATTTTCTCAGCTTCCAGTGTGCCAAATTTGCTGGAAATAGGTTCAAAACCGATATTTTTTTTTTCGTTTTTTTTTCTTCGGGTCACTCATGCTACCAAAACAGTTAACTTTTAAAAGCGCGGTTTGTAAGATCTTAAAGATCTTCTTGTTTTAGGTGATCTAGGGTCGGGTGAGAGTCGGCCAATTGTTTGCCAAGGGTAAACATAAGAAAGACAAGAAAAAGACCAACAAGAAGAGTAGAAAGAAGGAAAGGGTGGAAAAGAGTTACGGAAAGAAAGACACGAAAGGTGAGTTAGCGCTTTTCATAGCTAATCGGTTTTCACGGTCTCAAATATTTAGCTTTGTTGACCATTGTTTGGCAGTCCTTTTTTATAATATGGATGATTGTATCGGATAGATAAAGCATTAAGTCATTAAGTTTATATGGCGATCAGCGAACATGAGCGAGCTAGAAACTTGCACTGCACTCTGTGTACACGGGGACAGATGACATTGATTTTGGAGCGTCTTTTTGCTTCTCGATATTCTCTATTTATTTCTTAGCACACTGATCTCTCAGCCTTAACTTGGTGCAGTGTTTGGCAGTTTATTTTTCCAATCATAGACCATTATACTATTGACGATTCATCATAAAATTATGAAGCATCTACGGCGAACAGCGAGTTCGGATCAGTTCGCAGCCTGCAGTCTGTGTGAGTGTACACCGACTGTGCGCTGGAGATAAAGTTTATTTTTTTGCCTTTTGACGAATACGTTTACACAGAATGCTATATTAATGATTAACATTGCTGCATGTCATTGATAATAAATTATGGAGACAAAATTGAAATACTTGCAAACACCTGACCTTATCTAGCACTGGGGCGCATGCGTGTGTTTTATTTTATAATCATCCCGCTTAAAATATATTTATTCATAAATGTGTCGGTCGCGGGGTACAGTTGAAGTCGTCATAGCATTTAGCCTCAAGCCCCATTAACATAGATGTAGACATCTGGAATATTGAACTTTTGTTGATGGTTATTATCGAAAATAGAGTTTTACAAAAATGTTAAACATTTTATTTAAAATTGGAGGTTATAGCGCCGAAATAACCCTGCATCGTCACACGTATACTCGTCAAAATTAGTGCGTTAAGATTACGAGCGGCCTTATTTTAGAGAAACGTCAGAGACAAATTTTTGTAGCGACAACGACATATGAATTTGTACAGAAAAACGACAGCGACAATTTCCTCCGCTGGCTAGGCGACAGAGGCACACAGAAGGATGCGACAAGGCGACAAGACTACCCCCCTTGGAAGGCCTCAGGTCTAGGAAACCTTCTTTCATCGGATCCTTACCCCAACGTCTTCGTGTGCCCTTCTACTTTCCTAAGTTCCCTCTCTTTTAAAACTTCTCTCTAACAAGCGCCATTTTAACCTGTTATAAGGTTATGAAAGGGAAAACAGATAGTTTAAGGTTGCTCCATCCGTTTGAGCTGTAACCCAAAAGATTTCCACCCCCCCCCCCCCCACCGCCACCGAAATGTTCTTTTCTAATGGAAGGCTTTTTAAGCTTTCATGCTTTTTTATCTTAAAATCACCCCCCCCCCCTCCCCCACCACCACCCATCCCCCATCCAACACACACTCACCCAAGAACGGTCTTGAAACTGCAAGTAGCCTTCCTAAGGCTTTATAGATTCAGTCTTTTACCGTTGTTATATGTATGAAAACTAATAATAATAATAATAATAATAATAATAAAATTTGTTAACTTATACCTCTACGTTCACAGTTTGTTCCCGAGAATCCCAGCTTACAGTGACAGCGATACGAATTCAACTCATATTCAGGAACACAGTCAGCACCGTTCTTGCAAGGATCGCCTTCACATGACGACTGAAAATATTAAACAAAGAGAACATTAGTCATAATATACAACTTTTAAAGACCTGTATTGATAAGAAAGCAGACGTATTGTAGGCCTGATTCAAAAATGGTACCCATGAGTTGTTATGACGGAAGGTAACATTAGCGTAAAACGTTTTAGTCTAACTGAAGAGAGTGGAAAATAAATACGTTTGTCACTTACCCATGGACTGTAATGATGGAAGGTAGCATTAGAGTGAAACTTTTTAGTTACTCTGTACTTGTCAGTGGCCAACAACTCACACAGCCAAAGACCTTTCGAGTCAGGATATGCCGCCATGTTGAAAGAATAACACTTTGGTTCAGCAACACAAAGGAAAGTGCAGTCAAACTGATCTTCCACCATGGACGATGTTATTTTCTCTGCCCATAGGTAATGGAAAGGATCACGCTTAAAATCGCCAACGGAAAAGTCGTCTGCCGGATTTCGATAAAGAGCACTATTTTCCATAGTGTACATCATCATTAACTGGGAGGACAGAAACAACAGTAATGGCAAGAGTATCATGGTGCGGGGCTGCTGACAACAATGTGTCTTTTGAAAAGTGGGACAGCTCTTCTTTAAAATGTATATGAATATGGCAGCTGCGATGGATAAATGAATGAATAAATAATTGATCGCACGGTCTGTTTTGAGGGCTGGTTGAGTGCCGGGCTTATTTTCCTTAGTAACGCTAATGCATTTTTTCCGATTCATACGATGTAAATTCCTGAGAATTATGTAAGATGTTGAAGAGAACACCTTTTTTATTAAGGGTATTATTGCATCCTAAGCAGCTTACATACCTAACCTTTAAACGGACGCATTATTGACAAAGGGCCGGAAATGAGAAATTAACGAAGTCGATAACAAAAACAAGATAAATATAGCTTGTTATTGCGTCAGGTGTTTTGGACACATTTCCATTTTTTCTTGTCCGTGTAAATTGTGAATCTTTCTCTTCTTCTGTTTTTTTTTTTTTTTCTTTTTTCTTTTTTCTTTTTTCTTATGTTGTTTATAAGAACTTCAAGGCTAAAATTTGCAAAATTTGACGGAACATTTTAAGAATAAACCCGAGGTTGGGATTTGGAAAAGAATAATTATTTATTTTTTTGTGTTGGAAAGTTATAAATATAACACAATTATTTGTGTTTACTGACCATACCGTATAAAAAATCTTCCTTTTTCCAAACGGCAATCTAGGAAAAAACAAACAAGCAAAACAGCACTAGCCGTATTGGATGCTTAACTTTTCTGCAAGAGGTTATCTGTGCCATATCAGAGTTTATTGCCTGCAGGCTGGCTCTAAATAATCTGACGTTGTGTTGGCATATAGTCTACTTTTTTATTCCTAGAATCTAAGAATATTCACAAGAATATTTTCAGCTTAAATTAAAACTGAACGGTAGAAAAATAAGAATATTCAGCCTTGGCCGGAAAAAACAATATTCTAATATAAAAAATAGTGTATGAATCGTTTCTTCGAACTCATGGCTATTTTTGTCATTTTTAGTGACGTCTTTCCTTCCTTTATGTTTATATTTTAGTTTTGTGCAGGCAATATAAATGAGACAATGACTTCTTGTTAAAAAGAAAAGAAAAGAAAAAGCAAATTTTGCCGTCGTTTTTTTCCTTTCACGTTCACTTTTTTTACTTCACCCCGCTGTTGCTGCTTCTTCATTTTTTTGCGGTAAATGTCGGTATGCAAAGAATATGATAGTTTCTATTAGCAAGAAACAGAAGAATTGCTGCCCGCAGTCTGCGGTGCAAGGTGACTCCACTCTTTATGCGTCAGTTCATAACACGTACGGTTGCCAAAGAAACTAATAACAAAAAAAAAAAATTAACGGTTATACTTTTGAAAATGTATGTTGACCAGCATACGAGACGTCAAGTTCATAAAATGCATGTTTTTAAATGTTTAATAACAACATGGTTTTGCAGCAGGTGCATGGGTTGTTACGCAAACCGCTCCCTTTGGGAGGGAAGCAATTCCATCAAGTGGAGGACGAACGAGGGCAGCTGGTGCGGAAGCGACCTTGGTGTCTTTTGAAGGAACGAGGCAAATAAACATAACGAAATTATGTTATAGCAGAGCGGCGATACTGAAAATGTGTTTTTGGAGAGTCCTGAGGCAATTTCGAAAAAGAATGTTTAAATGTGTTCCCGGACTGACATTAACTTTAATTTGTATCGCTTACCTAATAAAACGAGTGGCAATTCTTGAAAAGATCTCCTCGCATTAACAGTGCACCATATTCTAATTTTACTTTGTGTTCCACGCGAGGTTAAAGAAGATCACACTCGCATTCTCATGTTAGGGTGTCTTTCATAAAGCGTGACAAAGTGTTTGCTGTGAAGATTGATGATCCTCGTATTGTTTACGCACTTGTTTCGTAATAATACCATATGAACAGTCATGTAATTTTATTTATTGAAGCCTTGCTCGACGTCTTTAACTTTATTTTGTGCGTATAACTTTGAGAATATATTTAATACACGTCGCCAATGCTGACGTTAAAAGAAAATAAACTTAATTAATGACACATTAGAATAACAATAGCACATTTTGATCCTGTCCTAAAACATCACAAACGAAAAGACAGACAGTCACTAATGCTTAATGTGGCTTCATGCTAATGTTACATCCCTTAAAATTTAATAAGTTTCACGAGGAATTGTGAAATATTAAGGGGCCGAGTACGGTTACTTTAGAGTCGTTTAAGAGTTTTCAATACTGTGGATGGAAAAAAACTACATAAACTTTTCGTTTCTTACCGTCGCTGTTCCCTAAAATTTTAAATATAATCTTCAGTTATATGTCAATTATGTATTTAAAGTCTGCATATTCAAACAATACTAGTTGTTTTTCCATTTCTTTTGTTTGTTGATAGATTTTCCCAAATGAAAATATCTGGCCCCAGAAGCTCAATTCGCCTTTATCGCACAGCAACCATCTTGGATTGACGTCATGTACTTTTGACACCAATGCGAGGCCACGCGTGTAAAGTCAACTTCCGGCGATCGGGGAGACAAGGCGATCATCTGCAATCATGCCCAACGGAGATCACTGTTGCGTGCCGCAATGTAAAAATAATCGCGCTAAAAATACCTTTCACCAATTCAGCCATTCGAATGCAGTGGGTTGTCAAAATACGGCGAGACGTAGGTAAAAGTGTCCAGGTAAGTTGGTTAGGTTATCGATGTCATTGTCGCGCACATGTATTTACATTAATTATTATGATCTGGTCCATCTACAGATAACAAACAGCACAAGAGTATGTTCTGTACACTTTAAGGAAGCGGATTTTCAGACAACTTTAACAGGGAAGCGTGTTCTGGAGAAGCATGCAGTTCCGAGTATTTTTTGCTGGTCAAGATCATCTAGGAAAAGAAAATCTCCGACAAAGCGAGAACCACCGCGTGCACGAGTGCGATTGTTTGATGTAAGCGTGCCATCGTCCCCTGTCACTTATGGCGCGTTTTCAGGGTCAAAACTAAAAACTAACTTTTCCGCGTTTTCAGGGTCAAAATTAAAAACTAACTTTTCCACCTTTCCTTACCTGCTAAGTAAAATGTCTGTCATTTCCTGTCTTTGAAATTAGACAGTACGCATCTCTTTTGACCTCCGAAACAATACATTCCGCGTTTCCTGAATACTAAAATCATAACATCCGGCATATTTTGACCTTTGAACAAAATTCTCTGCGTTTCCTGACTTCTCTCGAATTTTAAGTCCGGCACGTTCTGACTTTCAATGTAATTAGTTACCAAATGTCGTAATACTTAGTTTAAATATCTCAACGTAACATCCCTTATTGACACCTGACAAGCAATTTAGTTCATAATGAAATCTCGCTGCTGAGCCGACATTTTGATTTGTAAAATTTGTAAATGCGCGTTTTCTGACTTCTCGATTCTACCAGGCGTCTTTTCCGCGCAAGCCTGGATCCCCTGATGCAAACCTAGTGCCAAGGGGACTGGGGGTTTTCCCGGGGATTTATGGATGGCGTCGACGGCACAAGAGCAATTCTTGAGCAGTCGTCGCCATACATTATTCGACCTTGCAAGGAGACTTCAACAGGACACAGTTAGTGAAGATGTGGCTGATTGTGTTCTATTCCGATTGGAACAAATTTCTCGCCATTTGGTTCGACTTGCTGACAACATGCAGGTGTTTGATACAGTTCGACCCTCACTCGCCACTGTGACGCGAATGGTGTCGGAGGTAGAGCGGAATTGGTATCATTCCTCCCCAGCAGTAGCAAACCAGCCTAGAACGGTTGGGCGTCCTAGGTTCGAGATTCCACGGGAGCAGCTGCAATATCTTGCCGATTATGAAATCAACTTACCCGACATGTCCAGAGCCCTTGGTGTGAGTGAGAGTGCCATAAAAAGACGTATGCAAGAGGACGACAACCATTAGTGATGATGACCTTGATAACATTGTAAGATCCTTTCATAGGGATTTTCCAAATGCGTGATATCGGAGGGTCCAATCGCAGCTAGTGTTGCGCAATGTAAATGTGCCCCAGCTGAGAGCCCGAGAATGCATGCAAAGAACGGATCCGGAGGGACTTGCAATGAGATCGCTATTCCTTACACCAAGAGCTGTGTACTGTGTTAGTGGGCGACTTGCACTATAGCACATAGACGGGAATCATAAATTGATCAGGTGAACCTTATTCGCAATTGATTATAAATAAAATTTATTCAGATTTATTGCGCCTAGTTTCTAATACAGGTGGTTGTTGGTTAGTCTCCTTTCCAGCCAGTTTTTTTTGGGGGGGGAGGGGGAGGGGGTGGGGGATGTCACGCAACGCTCTCTCCAAAGAAGCACACCCAAAAAACTGTTACGAAGGAGACTAGTTGTTGGTAGTGAGGACAGAATCCATGAAAGGACAGCAAAGTATGGGCTCATGTATTTTTAAGTTTCAGATGGAAGATTGTAGTGCATAGTCTGTTGGTGCATGTCTTACGAAGAAGAGGACGCCCTCCTGTCCGAAGATCAAGATGGAGACGTTGGTTCTAGCAATGACAGTGTCCCAAACGCTCAAAGACAAGAGCGCAAGAAGGAAACAACGAACGAGCCAAAGAAGCCCGAGCAAAAAAACAAAGAGCCTGTACACTCTGACAATACGAGCAACGACAGAGGCAGAAAGCGCCAAAGGGAAATCCAACCAAAGTCCGCCAAAACTACCGGCAGCTCCGGTAGAAAAAGACCACGTCACGAAGAAGAGCTAAACTCCATCCAGGAGAAGATAGACAGCTCCAACAACTCTATCAGTCTGCTGAATTCTCACCTGGAGAAGGGCTCATGCCCCAAGACCTTGAGATACAATGCGCGGGCGAACATCACGCCCGACGAGGACTTTAAGAAAGACATTAACTCCATTAGAAAGAAAGCCGAACAGGCCCTTGTAGGGGCCCTAGTGTAATCTCACCACAGGCGCGTAGAAAGGCTTAAGAATAAGTACAGAAAGCTCGAACAAGCTAGGTCTCGCAGACGTTTCCATGAAACCAACCAGTCTTCCCGCAAAACGCCGGCTAAAAATAGAAAAGCGAACGAAGATAAGAAAGACAACGAGCTAGCCGAAGTGTTGAAAGCCAAGATCAGAGAGGTCGATATATTGCTGGAACAAATGAGATCACAAGCAACGAATAAAAAAAGTGAATCTTATCCTGTTGTCTTATCTGACCCTTTAGAAATAAGGGAGGAAGGGAAAAGAAACAACACAGATAACAAAGCGGTTAAAAGCCGCAAAAGATTAGAGCGGAGAAGAATCAAACAGAAAAAACGCTTTCAAAACAACATTGAGTCACGCAAGCAACACATCAAAAACCTGTCAAATACACAGCTGACAGACGAGCAAATTACTCTGCTATCCCGTGGTTTGAAATTCATTCCTGCTCCCGTGGCAAGAGAGAACACTATCAGGTGCCAGCTACTCAATGACTTCAGTCATTTTGCCAGAAGAATGCGCCTTAAGTACATATTTCACGGTCACGACAAAGAACCTCATCCTTTCCACGTCAAGTCAGACTAGGACCCACCAGTCCAGCCCTCAGTTGCTCTAGAAACTTTTCTAGAAGAAGTCAAATTTGACCTTGCTAATATCAAATTGAACAGGCCGAAAGACAACCTGTCACAGGGAGAGCGAAATGCTCTCAAAGAACTATCGCGCGGCAAAAACATTGTACTAAAGAAAGCCGATAAGGGTACCACAACCGTCATAATGAACAGAACAGATAAATTTAACGAGGGTCAAGTCCAACTTGATGATATTGCTGGTTTTCAGTGTCACGCAATTCAAAATAGATCAAAATAAAAATCAAAACCGGTCAATAGATAAAGTCCAGAATCTGGGAAATGAAAGAAAGTAAATATGCAAAAACTCTCGCTAAAATTCTGGTCACAGCAATTTTTCTTATGCGAGATATGCAGAGAAATTTTTTACCCAAATTTATAGAGATTTGTATGGCGACGCCATGCTGGTGCCCATCCGTATGGGCACCAACATGGCGGCCGGAAACCGACAGAAACATCTGTCACTGAGTTTTGCTACAAAAGCGTGAATTTATCCCTCGAGGAACTCTAAAACATTAAAATGATACTTTTTCTAAGACATGAACTGTTCAGATAGCCAAGTTCCCCGAAATAAGTCACTTTTTTAACCATCATGACAGCTCTCAAAGCCGTCATGTAAATGCCGCGTCACGCAAAAGCTTAGAAATTCAAAACCAAGAACCCATTCGGAGCGAAAATTTGTATGAATATTAGTTTTCAGCTGCTCTTATACATCATTTAAGTAAAATCTCAGGAAGATCAATAGTTTTGTAGTTCGAATTTTAGTGACGTCATGTGAAAACCAGCTATACATAACTACCGACCCCTAGACAAACCTATGGTTGACACCACGGCCAAAAAAGTTCATCGATTGATTCGATCACTACTACAAGAAGGCCACATAGACGAAATGACGGCTAAATGGCTCTCCCTTACGCCCGACCCTCCGCGAATACAACTGTTTTACACACTTACAAAGATTCACAAACGGACACCTGTTGGTAGACCAATTATATCACGGTGTGACGGCCCTACAGAAAGGATCTCAGCTTTTGTTGACCACCTTATTCAGCCAATAGCACAAAAGCAAACGTCGTATCTTAAAGATACAACAGACTTTCTTAACTTCATCGAGAAGACTAAACTGCCTAAAAACACCATTCTTGTCTCTATGGACGTCACCAGTCTCTACACGAACATACCACAGGAGGAGGGTATTACCACTGTATGCGAAGCATACGAAGAATTTTACCAGGAGAACCCTCCAGTTCCTAGCAGGTATTTAAGAGAAATGCTAAGTCTGATTGTACAAGAAAACTCGTTCCAATTCAATGGAAAAGATTACCTCTAAACTCATGGAACAGCCATGGGAACGAAAATGGCCGTAGCTTTTGCTAACATATTTATGGCCAAAATAGAAAAAGAAATACTCAGACAAAGCTACACAAAACCCATTTTTTGGAAAAGATACATCGATGACATCATATCCATGTGGAACACAAGTAGGGACAAAATAGAAGACTTCCTTCTAAAGGCAAACAGTTTTCACCCAACGATCAAATTCACGGCTGAAATCTCAGAAACTGAAACTACATTCTTGGACACGAAAGTGTACAAAGGTGACAGATTCAATAAGGAATCTATTCTTGACGTGCGAACTCATTTCAAACCTACAGAGACCTTTCAATACACGAATTTCTATTCGTGTCACCCACCAGCCGTCACGAAAGGCTTTATCAAAGGAGAAGCGTTAAGGCTTCTGAGAACAAATTCCTCTCAACTTACTTTTGAGGAAAACATGAGTAATTTAAAACACGCCTGCAGAATAGAGATTACCCAGCTAGAATTGTAGAAAAACACCTTTCAGAGATTAAGTTCTCAGATAGAAAAATGTCGCTAGCACAGAAAGACAAAACCGCACAAAAGAAAATACTGCCCTTTGTTACGCAATACCACCCGGCGTTGCTTAACCTAAAAGACACAGTACTGGGGAAATGGCACCTTATAGATAATCACCCGCTACTGAGAGAAATCTTTAAGGAGCCCCCCATCATCTCGTATCGCAAGGGAAAGTCCCTTAAAGACATCCTAGTTAAAGCTAAACTATGAAGGCTTTATAACTTATTCATCCGCGAACGGTTGGAGTCGTGCAGGCTTGTCAACACTTTTATCACTCAGAATCGAGAAGTCAGAAAACGCGCATTTGCAAATTTTGCAAATCAGAATGTCGGCTCAGCAGCGAGATTTCATTATGAACTAAATGGCTTGTCAGTTGCCGGCATGGGATGTTTAGTTGAGATGTTTAAACTAAGTAGTACGGTATTTGGTAACTAATTACATTGAAAGTCAGAACATGCCGGACTTAAAATTCGAGAGAAGTCAGGAAACGCGGAGAATTTTGTTCAAAGGTCAAAATATGCCGGATGTTATGATTTTAGTATTCAGGAAACGCGGAATGTATTGTTTCGGAGGTCAAAAGAGATGCGTACTGTCTAATTTCAAAGACAGGAAATGACAGACATTTTACTTAGCAGGTAAGGAAAGGTGAAAAAGTTAGTTTTTAATTTTGACCCTGAAAACGCGCCATAGTCACTGTGACAGGTAAATATTGTTGTCGGTATCTCTTTAAACATTCCTTGGTTAAAATCGTAAAGTAATCAGAAGTATTTTTATGTTTTTCATTTTAATCCATAGCATCAACTTTCGGCCAAGCTTCTGGTGAGGAAAGTTCTATGGAGGTCCAACTGGAACTGTCATCCTCTCCTGTTGTTGTAGACTTCCCCGAGCCAATATACACTGTCACTGTCACAGGTAAATATGTTGTCGGTATGTCCACCAGATTGCAGTACCAAAACTCTGAAGAAATCAAAGTACTCGCTGACTCAGCCATGATATTTCAACACGCGTGGCCTCGCTTTCATGCCAAAAATGGTGACGTTGCATGCAACATGGCGGACTGTGATTAAGGCGAATAAGATCTAGAGCAAGCGTCGAATCCAAGTCGCGTCGAATAAATTAAAAATAGGTGCGACAAAGAGTCGACTTAATTCCAGCGTGGTAGCAAACGTCGAACCTGCATCGATCCTACTTCACTTGTTGCACTTCATTAAAACACGAGAATAAGCACGTGTCCCCGTGCTATTCACTCGATGCACGACTAGTTACTGCTATGACTTGCTAGCGAAATGCCGATACTCTTCTCTTCAGACAGCGGTAGACCTGGCGTGGCTCTCCTTAGGTCCCTGTCACAAGCCTCGCAGTATGCAACGCTTTTACCGACTGTCTATCCCTCAACGTCCCAACCTCGTTCCCAGGGTCTCTCATCTTACCGCCCCCTGGAGCGAGCGAAGAGAGACCCTGGTTGGGTCTGGTCACGTGTCTCCCAGAATCTGGGAGATGACAATTAAATTATTGAAGGGATGGGCGGCCTAGTAGGAATTTTGTCCATACTTAGCCTACGGGAGTTCGGGAAGTGTTGTCATGAAAGTAAACCAAGAATGATAAGATGTTCCGCGGCAATGTCCGGTGGTAATATTCTGCAAACACCAAGGAAAACTTATCCATCATCTGATAGCGGAAATCCAAGTCGCTGATGGTTGTATGGTTCAGTGAAGGACATTACATATTGTAAAAATCTCCTCACGAAGACGAATGGAGAATTACACACCGCAGCCGAGGCTGTGTATGGAAGATGTTTGACTCATCTTTACCTCAGAATGAAGTGTAGGTCTTGTCACCGGCGATTAAATAATTTTAGAGAATTCAGGGCCTTTTAAATGATCACTGAAAGCCAAAGTCACTTCGAAAGGAGCGAAAGAGTGAAAAGATTTATTGAAGTTTCACCGCGCCGTCGGCGCCCCGAACTTTGCAGAGCGCGAAGGGTATAAATACAACGAACTCGTCGCGGTATGCATTTCGCCGTTGTTGCTGATAAAATGGATTTATCTTCGAACGAAAGGAGGCTAGAAAAAGAAAAATATAATTTTTATTGTGTCGTTGATAAATTAGTGTACGTGACACCAACGGTTCGAGAGAATTGTGCACATTTTCATTTAATTTTCGATCTCTCGACCTTTCTTTGCTTCAAGCGTGTTTCGGAGGGGCATTTTTTGTGCCGTGTTATTAGAAGAAATGGAAATTATAAGTAGAGCGGAGTCGTTTGATTATGTTACAGCATATTTTTAGAGGTCGTAAGTCTGCATGGTTTCTGCTGTTAACAGCACGTTGCTTCTCAGAGTTTGACACCTCTGTAATTTGCCATGCCGTGCTTATACTTTGTTTAGGTTCGTTTCTATTGCAAGATATGTTTTAAGGCTCTACGTACTGGCTCTCCAGGGACAAAGATTAAAATATTCCGTGAACATATTGCTTACTTGCATTCTATATTGTGACACCGCAGGTGACGCCGGGCCCGGCTATTTGATTATAGAGCTGTTTGCAAGCACAGTGCGTTGTACGAATATCATATTTACCTTCGTCCAGCTTTCCTTCATCAGAGACTGCCGTAGCTTTACTTTGAGAAAGCTATACGTTTTCCTAGAGACGTTCTTATGTTTTTTGCATCAATTTGATCGAGTGCATTCAAAAGGAGAAACAACAATTACTACGGGATGAAATTGCGCTGCTCGACGTCCACAGTTGAAATATGAGTGACTTTCCATAAATCCAATGGATAAGGCGGCAACACTGAAAATCACGACCGCTACATTGCCTCGAGACAGACTTACTTAACCTTTAGGTAAACGTTGGAACAGATATTATTCGAAATTTCAGCCTAAAAGCTAAGTATTGATAAACGCCGCGGGTAATGTGGCGGTCGCAGCGCACGACAAAGCTCAACGCGACAAACTGCTAATTACAGAGGACCCCTCCCTGATGTTCTCAATTGTCAAAGTGGCACGTGACCAGACCCAACCAGGGTCTCTCTTCGCTAGCTCCAGGGGGCGGTAAGATGAGAGACCATGGGAACGAGGTTGTCAACGTCCTCATTTTCTTCAAACACTGAGCATTTATTGCAAGTAGGCAATTCGTATCTCAAGCATTTATATTTAGTGTTAATGATATGAAACCGGAACAACACATTTTTATCACGCTGTGCGATGTCAGCAATGACTTCCGGCATTCTCTTCCGGCATTCTCGTCCCCAGAGGCTGCGCTCCTTTTGGTATATGGCGCGTTTTCAGGGTCAAAATTAAAAACTAACTTTTTCACCTTTCCTTACCTGCTAAGTAAAATGTCTGTCATTTCCTGTCTTTGAAATTAGACAGTACGCATCTCTTTTGACCTCCGAAACAATACATTCCGCGTTTCCTGAGTACTAAAATCATAACATCCGGCATATTTTGACCTTTGAACAAAATTCTCTGCGTTTCCTGACTTCTCTCGAATTTTAAGTCCGGCATGTTCTGACTTTCAATGTAATTAGTTACCAAATACCGTACTACTTAGTTTAAACATCTCAACTAAACATCCCATGCCGGCAACTGACAAGCCATTTAGTTCATAATGAAATCTCGCTGCCGAGCCGACATTCTGATTTGCAAAATTTGTAAATGCGCGTTTTCTGACTTCTCGATTCTGAGTGATAAAAGTGTTGACAAGCCTGCACGACTCCAACCGTTCGCGGATGAATAAGTTATAAAGCCTTCATAGTTTAGCTTTAACTAGGATGTCTTTAAGGGACTTTCCCTTGCGATACGAGATGATGGGGGGCTCCTTAAAGATTTCTCTCAGTAGCGGGTGATTATCTATAAGGTGCCATTTCCCCAGTAGTGTGTCTTTTAGGTTAGGCAACGCCGGGTGGTATTGCGTAACAAAGGGCAGTATTTTCTTTTGTGCGGTTTTGTCTTTCTGTGCTAGCGACATTTTTCTATCTGAGAACTTAATCTCTGAAAGGTGTTTTTCTACAATTCTAGCTGGGTAATCTCTATTCTGCAGGCGTGTTTTAAAATTACTCATGTTTTCCTCAAAAGTAAGTTGAGAGGAATTTGTTCTCAGAAGCCTTAACGCTTCTCCTTTGATAAAGCCTTTCGTGACGGCTGGTGGGTGACACGAATAGAAATTCGTGTATTGAAAGGTCTCTGTAGGTTTGAAATGAGTTCGCACGTCAAGAATAGATTCCTTATTGAATCTGTCACCTTTGTACACTTTCGTGTCCAAGAATGTAGTTTCAGTTTCTGAGATTTCAGCCGTGAATTTGATCGTTGGGTGAAAACTGTTTGCCTTTAGAAGGAAGTCTTCTATTTTGTCCCTATTTGTGTTCCACATGGATATGATGTCATCGATGTATCTTTTCCAAAAAATGGGTTTTGTGTAGCTTTGTCTGAGTATTTCTTTTTCTATTTTGGCCATAAATATGTTAGCAAAAGCTACGGCCATTTTCGTTCCCATGGCTGTTCCATGAGTTTAGAGGTAATCTTTTCCATTGAATTGGAACGAGTTTTCTTGTACAATCAGACTTAGCATTTCTCTTAAATACCTGCTAGGAACTGGAGGGTTCTCCTGGTAAAATTCTTCGTATGCTTCGCATACAGTGGTAATACCCTCCTCCTGTGGTATGTTCGTGTAGAGACTGGTGACGTCCATAGAGACAAGAATGGTGTTTTTAGGCAGTTTAGTCTTCTCGATGAAGTTAAGAAAGTCTGTTGTATCTTTAAGATACGACGTTTGCTTTTGTGCTATTGGCTGAATAAGGTGGTCAACAAAAGCTGAGATCCTTTCTGTAGGGCTGTCACACCGTGATATAATTGGTCTACCAACAGGTGTCCGTTTGTGAATCTTTGTAAGTGTGTAAAACAGTTGTATTCGCGGAGGGTCGGGCGTAAGGGAGAGTCATTTAGCCGTCATTTCGTCTATGTGGCCTTCTTGTAGTAGTGATCGAATCAATCGATGAACTTTTTTGGCCGTGGTGTCAACCATAGGTTTGTCTAGGGGTCGGTAGTTATGTATAGCTGGTTTTCACATGACTTCACTAAAATTCGAACTACAAAACTATTGATCATCCTGAGATTTTACTTAAATGATGTATAAGAGCAGCTGAAAACTAATATTCATACAAATTTTCGCTCCGAATGGGTTCTTGGTTTTGAATTTCTAAGCTTTTGCGTGACGCGGCATTTACATGACGGCTTTGAGAGCTGTCATGATGGTTAAAAAAGTGACTTATTTCGGGGAACTTGGCTATCTGAACAGTTCATGTCTTAGAAAAAGTATCATTTTAATGTTTTAGAGTTCCTCGAGGGATAAATTCACGCTTTTGTAGCAAAACTCAGTGACAGATGTTTCTGTCGGTTTCCGGCCGCCATGTTGGTGCCCATACGGATGGGCACCAGCATGGCGTCGCCATACAAATCTCTATAAATTTGGGTAAAAAATTTCTCTGCATATCTCGCATAAGAAAAATTGCTGTGACCAGAATTTTAGCGAGAGTTTTTGCATATTTACTTTCTTTCATTTCCCAGATTCTGGACTTTATCTATTGACCGGTTTTGATTTTTATTTTGATCTATTTTGAATTGCGTGACACTGAAAACCAGCAATATCATCAAGTTGAACTTGACCCTCGTTAAGTTTATCTGTTCTGTTCATTATGACGGTTGTGGTACCCTTATCGGCTTTCTTTAGTACAATGTTTTTGCCGCGCGATAGTTCTTTGAGAGCATTTCGCTCTCCCTGTGACAGGTTGTCTTTCGGCCTGTTCAATTTGATATTAGCAAGGTCAAATTTGACTTCTTCTAGAAAAGTTTCTAGAGCAACTGAGGGCTGGACTGGTGGGTCCTAGTCTGACTTGACGTGGAAAGGATGAGGTTCTTTGTCGTGACCGTGAAATATGTACTTAAGGCGCATTCTTCTGGCAAAATGACTGAAGTCATTGAGTAGCTGGCACCTGATAGTGTTTTCTCTTGCCACGGGAGCAGGAATGAATTTCAAACCACGGGATAGCAGAGTAATTTGCTCGTCTGTCAGCTGTGTATTTGACAGGTTTTTGATGTGTTGCTTGCGTGACTCAATGTTGTTTTGAAAGCGTTTTTTCTGTTTGATTCTTCTCCGCTCTAATCTTTTGCGGCTTTTAACCGCTTTGTTATCTGTGTTGTTTCTTTTCCCTTCCTCCCTTATTTCTAAAGGGTCAGATAAGACAACAGGATAAGATTCACTTTTTTTATTCGTTGCTTGTGATCTCATTTGTTCCAGCAATATATCGACCTCTCTGATCTTGGCTTTCAACACTTCGGCTAGCTCGTTGTCTTTCTTATCTTCGTTCGCTTTTCTATTTTTAGCCGGCGTTTTGCGGGAAGACTGGTTGGTTTCATGGAAACGTCTGCGAGACCTAGCTTGTTCGAGCTTTCTGTACTTATTCTTAAGCCTTTCTACGCGCCTGTGGTGAAATTTCACTAGGGCCCCTGCAAGGGCCTGTTCGGCTTTCTTTCTAATGGAGTTAATGTCTTTCTTAAAGTCCTCGTCGGGCGTGATGTTCGCCCGCGCATTGTATCTCAAGGTCTTGGGGCATGAGCCCTTCTCCAGGTGAGAATTCAGCAGACTGATAGAGTTGTTGGAGCTGTCTATCTTCTCCTGGATGGAGTTTAGCTCTTCTTCGTGACGTGGTCTTTTTCTACCGGAGCTGCCGGTAGTTTTGGCGGACTTTGGTTGGATTTCTCTTTGGCGCTTTCTGCCTCTGTCGTTGCTCGTATTGTCAGAGTGTACAGGCTCTTTGTTTTTTTGCTCGGGCTTCTTTGGCTCGTTCGTTGTTTCCTTCTTGCGCTCTTGTCTTTGAGCGTTTGGGACACTGTCATTGCTAGAACCAACGTCTCCATCTTGATCTTCGGACAGGAGGGCGTCCTCTTCTTCGTAAGACATGCACCAACAGACTATGCACTACAATCTTCCATCTGAAACTTAAAAATACATGAGCCCATACTTTGCTGTCCTTTCATGGATTCTGTCCTCACTACCAACAACTAGTCTCCTTCGTAACAGTTTTTTGGGTGTGCTTCTTTGGAGAGAGCGTTGCGTGACATCCCCCACCCCCTCCCCCTCCCCCCCCCAAAAAAAACTGGCTGGAAAGGAGACTAACCAACAACCACCTGTATTAGAAACTAGGCGCAATAAATCTGAATAAATTTTATTTATAATCAATTGCGAATAAGGTTCACCTGATCAATTTATGATTCCCGTCTATGTGCTATAGTGCAAGTGGCCCACTAACACAGTACACAGCTCTTGGTGTAAGGAATAGCGATCTCATTGCAAGTCCCTCCGGATCCGTTCTTTGCATGCATTTTCGGGCTCTCAGCTGGGGCACATTTACATTGCGCAACACTAGCTGCGATTGGACCCTCCGATATCACGCATTTGGAAAATCCCTATGAAAGGATCTTACAATGTTATCAAGGTCATCATCACTAATGGTTGTCGTCCTCTTGCATACGTCTTTTTATGGCACTCTCACTCACACCAAGGGCTCTGGACATGTCGGGTAAGTTGATTTCATAATCGGCAAGATATTGCAGCTGCTCCCGTGGAATCTCGAACCTAGGACGCCCAACCGTTCTAGGCTGGTTTGCTACTGCTGGGGAGGAATGATACCAATTCCGCTCTACCTCCGACACCATTCGCGTCACAGTGGCGAGTGAGGGTCGAACTGTATCAAACACCTGCATGTTGTCAGCAAGTCGAACCAAATGGCGAGAAATTTGTTCCAATCGGAATAGAACACAATCAGCCACATCTTCACTAACTGTGTCCTGTTGAAGTCTCCTTGCAAGGTCGAATAATGTATGGCGACGACTGCTCAAGAATTGCTCTTGTGCCGTCGACGCCATCCATAAATCCCCCGGAAAACCCCCAGTCCCCTTGGGTCCTGGCACTAGGTTTGCATCAGGGGATCCAGGCTTGCGCGGAAAAGACGCCTGGTAGAATCGAGAAGTCAGAAAACGCGCATTTACAAATTTTGCAAATCAAAATGTCGGCTCAGCAGCGAGATTTCATTATGAACTAAATTGCTTGTCAGGTGTCAATAAGGGATGTTACGTTGAGATATTTAAACTAGGTATTACGACATTTGGTAACTAATTACATTGAAAGTCAGAACGTGCCGGACTTAAAATCCGAGAGAAGTCAGGAAACGCAGAGAATTTTGTTCAAAGGTCAAAATATGCCGGATGTTATGATTTTAGTATTCAGGAAACGCGGAATGTATTGTTTCGGAGGTCAAAAGAGATGCGTACTGTCTAATTTCAAAGACAGGAAATGACAGACATTTTACTTAGCAGGTAAGGAAAGGTGGAAAAGTTAGTTTTTAATTTTGACCCTGAAAACGCGGAAAAGTTAGTTTTTAGTTTTGACCCTGAAAACGCGCCATATTGGTAAACTCCAAAGGGAGCGCGGCCTCTGGGGGCGGGAACGCATTCCCGTTCGCGAAATTGTCTTTGTACAGCGCATGCTCGTCAGGGGGGGGGGGGACGTTTGCTACATGGTGGAGTATGTATTTTTGTGACGTTTGCCCAGTCCATCACATTTGAATTGGCTTCTTTTTTTGCGGTAAATGTCGATATGCAAAGGATATGATAGTTTCACTGAGCAAGAAACAGAATTGCTACCTGCAGTCTGCGGTGCAAGGTGACTCCGCCCTTTATGCGTCTGTTCATAACACGTACGGTTGCCAAAGAAACTAACAACAAAAAAATTTAACGGTTATATTTTTGAAAATGTATGTTGACTAGCATACGAAACGTCAAGTTCATAAAATGAATGTCTTTTAACTGTTTAATAACAACATGGTTTTGCAGCAGGTGCATGGGTTGTTACGCAACCCGCTCCCTTTCGAAGGGAAGCAATTCAATTCCATGGAGGACGAGCGAGAGCAGCTGCTGCGCGGGCGACGTTGGTGTCTTTTGAAGGAACGCGGCAAATAAACAAGACGAAATGTTGTGGCAGAGCGGCCATACTGAAAATGTGTTTTTCGAGAGCTATGAGGCAATTTAGGAAAAAAAAATACTACTCGCGCAGTTTAAATGTGTTCCCAGGCTGGCATTAGCTTTAATTTGTATCGCTTGCCTAATTAAGCTAGTGGCAATTCTTGAAAAGATCTCCTCGCATTAACAGTGCACCATATTGTGATTTTACTTTGTGTCCCACACGAGGTTAAAGAAGATCATACTCGCATTCTCATGTTAGGGTGTCTTCATAAAGCGTGAAAAAGCGTTTGCTGTGAAGATTGATGGTCCTGTACTGCACCGCAAATGATCCCCGACCGCAAATGATCTCCAAATTGGACCGCAAATGATCCCGAACTGCAAATGATCCCCGATGTGGACCGCAAATGATCCGTCGGAAAACGAGGAATGGCATGGAGCCTCCTTCCATGTTTTTATTTATTCATTTTATTTTCATCATCCAAGCGAGAAATGTAAAGAAAAGATACTGACAACGTAAACTGCAATTTAAATGTAATTTTCATGATAAATAATTCCATCTCGTTTTCTCTTGACAATTCTTCCAAAAAATCACGGAGAATAAAGGTCGTAAACAGCGGTACCATTTCTCAATTGGCTCGATCTACAACCATTATAGCTTAATACCACCAGTAAGAGAGATCGTGAGTATTCATGACCTTTTAGTCCTACGAATGATTTTCTGGGAACTAGAAAGTCCGCATCTCAACACCCCAAGCCGGTTTGGCTTTTGCACCTGCAATTTACAGCCTGAAATTCCATAATGAAGGTGTAAATTGTGTACTGAATCTGGACAGGAACGCTGATTGGTCAACCTGCATAGTATGTTGAGCGATCTAACTCTTACCTTCATTACCCGTGGGAAGCATATGTGGACTGAAAACCGAGAAACCGGATATTACTACGAACTAAAAGTAGAATGGCAGCCCGGCGTCAGCCGTTTTCGTGTAATATTTCCAGACCAACGAAGTCTTCCCTCACGAACAACCTTACCCGATATCCACTAAAAGTTCTTGCTACTGATTTTCAAAATCGATAACAAGAGTACCCTAGGTATCAGGGTTTTTTAATTCGCGTGATTAACCAAAACCGGAAACCGCACTTGAAAAGTCTCTGGTACTCACGGTATGACTAAACGTGTAGGCAAGGAAATTAGACACGATTTTCAAAATTGAGATGCAGAATATCGAGTGATTGACCTGACTTTTCCGTTAACAATTTTCGCTTCGGTTAAATTGTTATGAAATGCTATGGTTATATATAGGCAAAGCCGATTAGAAGGCATTCCGCGGACCTTTCACGGTAATTGATCTATCCGAAGAACTATTTATCCTGAGAAATTTATCTTAATAGAATGTGGTTAGTTATGACTCTTTCCTGTTTAGGTTAAAAATTGAAACCTCGACTCGAAGAACAAACTCCAAGCCATTCCTCGTTTTCCGGCGGGATCATTTGCGGTTCTCCTCGGGGATCATTTGCGGTTCGGGATCATTTGCGGTCCAATCTGCGGATCATTTGCGGTCTGGGGATTATTTGCGGTCGGGGATCATTTCCGGTCTGGGGATCATTTGCGGTGCTGTACAGTCCTCGTACTGTCTACGCACTTGTTTCGTCTTAATACAAAATGCACAATCATGTAATTTTATTTATTGAAGCCTTTCTGGTCGTCTTTAACTTCATTTTCTGTGTTTAACTTTGAGAATAAATTATATTTAAAACACGCCGCCAATGCTGACTTTAAAACAAACTAAACTTAATTAATGATTTAACGATAAAAACTTGCGATAAAACATTTCGTAACAGCATATTAAAAGTTTGTTGACGACGTTTCGACGTTCGGCTAACGTCAAGTGAATGATAAAAAATTTTTAAGTACTAAAAAGACAATAGCAGATGGAATCAGTCTGCGTGTTGAGACTAGAATTGTGCTCCTTGATGAAAAGTATCTCGTTGACAAGACAATCAAATTTTCCTTGGCACTTTTTTAGAATGCGGAACTGGCTTTCTTTGATGAGGCTTGTATCCCCATGGGCTGTCGAAAAGTGTTTACCGATCGCAGAGAAAAAAAAAAAGTGCCAAAGAAAATTTAAGTCCTCGTCCAGGTTGTTATCATTAAGATGCTTAATACATTGACAGGTCAAGCATGTGTTTATTTGTTGGATATTCCATAGCACCTCAGTTTTCCCAGGGTGTGATACCCAAGCTCGTCAGGGGGGCTGATATCTCCAAACCTCAGCTGCATGACAGGAAGGTGAGATTTGTTTGTCAACAAACCGCTGTCCTCGCGCCACACATTGTCATTCTTGTCACAGTTGCATCCATATCCGGAACGTGCACAAGTGCCAGTTACTCCACATGCGCATTTGTATAAAGGAATGGAGTTCGCTCCTCCCCAGTAAGTCATCTTGTCTCCATCACGTGACACCCACCAGCCAAGCATGTTACTGTTCAGCAGGAGCATTGAGTTACGACATTCGTACTTGATAAACTGCTCACAGTGGGCGGATATAGCCGTTAGTTTTCCCAGCTGAAGGAGATTTGATCCACTGTAGTGAATGTCACGCTTGTAACAACCTCTAGGGTCACATCCTTGCACCAGCGTTCTGTCTTCGCTGTCGTGACTGATGACCGTCACGCCAACGTTGTTCTTGTCTGTCATGTCACAGTCAACAGTGAAAGCTATCACGCCACCTTCTCCATCAGGATCGATGACGTATGATCCGTTTGGAGCGTTGGGATCGCGCAACTTAATCTCGCTACAGCTTTTATTTTCTACAAAGAAATGTTGAAATGTCCAAGTTAGCTTTGGTGTTCACTGGCTGGCTCAGAAGTCCCGCTTACTGTGCCGACTCTGGGGAAATAATATTTTCCACCGTTTTGCGCTTTCTTGCAGTTCAAGTCTCGGAAACCTTCTTTCATCGGACTCTTACTCCAACGTCTTCGTGTGCCCTTCTACTTTACTAAGTTCCCTCTCTTTTAAGACTTCTCCCTAACAAGCGCCATTTTAACCTCTCATAAGATTATGAAAGGGAAAACAAATAGTTTAAGGTTGCTCCATCCTTTTGAGCTGTAACCCAAAAGATTTCCACCTCCCCCCCCCCCACCCGCCACCGAAATGTTGTTTTCTAATGGAAGGCTTTTTAAGCTTTCATGCTTTTTTATCTTAAAATCACCCCCCCCTCCCCCACCACCCACCCCCCACCCAACACACACACCCAAGAACGGTCTTGAAACTGCAAGTAGCCTTCCTAAGGCTTTATAGATTCAGTCTTTTCCTGTTGATATATAATAATAATAATAATAATAATAATAATAATAATAATAATAATAAAATAATAATAATAATAAAAAAAAACATTTGTTAACTTATACCTCCGTGTTCAGAGTCTGTTCCACAGAATCCCAGCTTACAGTGACAGCGATAGGAATTCAACTCATATTCAGGGACACAGTCAGCACCGTTCTTGCAAGGATCGCTTTCACATGGCGACTGAAAATATTAAACAAAGAGAACATTAGTCATGATATAACTTTTCAGGACCTGTATTGATAAGAAAGCAGACGAATTGTAGGCCTGATACAAAAATCGTACCCATGGGCTGTTATGATGGAAGGTAACATTAGTGTAAAACGTTTTAGTCTAACTAAAGAGAGTGGAAAATAAATACATTTGTCTCTTACCCATGGGCTGTAATGATGGAAGGTAGCATTAGCGTGAAAGTTCTTAGTTTCTCTGTACTTGTCAGTGGCCAACAACTCACAGAGATAAAGACCTTTCGAGTCAGGATACGCCGCCATGTTGAAAGAATAACACTTTGCTTCAGCAACACAAAGGAAAGTGCAATCAAACTGATCTTCCACCATGGGCGATGTTATTTTCTCTGCCCATAGGTAACGGAAAGGATCACGCTTAAAATCGCCAATGGAAAAGTCGCCTTCTGGATTTCGATAAAGGGCACTGTTTTCCATAGTGTACATCATCATTAACTGGGAGGACAGAAACAACAGTAATGGCAAGAGTATCATGGTGCGGCCTCCAACGAGAGCAATGTGTCGTTTGAAGTGGGACAACTCTCCTTTAAATTCGCTATGTTTCAGTTATGTTGACTGATTGATTGATTGATTGATTGATTGATTGATTGATTGATTGATTGATTGATTGATTGATTGATTGATTGATTGGTTGGTTTTCCTTACTGCAGTCACATATCACGTAGTACTCCATTCAAGCATATTAATTCCTGGAAATTTAGTACTTTAATTTGTTTAAAATTTGTAATATTGCGAATGTTATACTGAATTAAAATGCACGTCCTTCCTACATTTTCACAATTGCATCTTTCGAGAGTCTGAATTTTACAACGTTTTCTTATGAACATGCCGGGTTCATGAGAACCTGTCATTGCGTTTATAAGCAGTCAATGAATAAATGATTTGGCCGTGAAACCTATATTTTCACACCTGCAAAAATAATAAAGGAAACGAAGATGTTTGAAGAAAAAAAACTGAAAACAGTTTCATGATTCTCTGATTAGTGGAATATTCAATAGATCTCTGTTTTTAGAGAGCTCTTTTCTTTAGCTAAGTGAGTTTATTACTGGGAAAACCATATGAAAATTTATGAATTATTTCCACTCAATAAGCTGAATTATTCCTGGTGAAGCGTTATCATGTTTAAGCTTAATAATTTAAAACCGAACTCCTCGCTAATGGAAGGTATCAATTCCACGTGAGCTAACTGAACTACAGCAAGCTGGGAAAAGATAAAAAGAGTAAAACATTTTGATGGCTGCATATAATTGCTGAATATTTAAGCAGAAGCTCTTTTTTTTAGCTAAGTGAGTTTATTACTAGGAAATCCACTTGAAAATTCATGAATTATTTCGGTCCACTTAGTCCACTTAATTAGCTGAATTATTCCTGGTAAAGCGTTATCGTGTTTAACATTAATAATTTAAAACCGAACTCCTCGCTAATGGAAGGTATCAATTCCACGTGGGCTAACTGAACTACAGCAAGCTGGGAAAAGATAAAAAGAGTAAAACATTTTGACGGCTGCATATAATTGCTGAATATTTAAGCAGAAGCTCTTTTTTTTAGCTAAGTGAGTTTATTACTAGGAAATCCGCTTGAAAATTCATGAATTATTTCGGTCCACTTAGTCCACTTAATTAGCTGAATTATTCCTGGTAAAGCGTTATCGTGTTTAACCTTAATAATTTAAAACCGAACTCCTCGCTAATGGAAGGTATCAATTCCACGTGGGCTAACTGAACTACAGCAAGCTGGGAAGAGATAAAAAGAATAAAACATTTTGATGGCTGCACATAGCAGGAGAATTTAAGAAGAAGTACAAGAAATTGTAATTTATATATAAATACGTTCACGTGCAATGGCGGTAGGCAGATGTAATAAAACGCCAGTTTATAAGATGAGGAAGATGAGGACGATCTATGTATTAAACAAAATTGCGTCTGAAAAGACTTGAAATGGACAAAAACGCCCCAATAAATTCGAGAAGACTCAATTTCCGCTAAAATGACTGAACAGATAAAATATTCATAGCGTAGTCTAAAATTCATCTACAGAGCTTTAAAAGCTCTCCACATATTCTAAAGCAGCGCATTTGAGAAAAAACCGTTGGGTGGTCCTAAAAAGATATATATACGGGATGGAATTAACTTTGTCGATGTCTGTCTTCCCTAATTAATCGTTATGCTTACTTGTAAGTGCTAACGCGTCCACCGGTATAGCAACACATTTCTACGAACACAAGACATTAATATTGATTACAGAGAAAATATATAACGGTACAAGTTTTCTGAGTTGCTTTTTCATCTCTTGAGTCTTCCTAACAGTCCCTTAGTTC
This sequence comes from Orbicella franksi, assembly GCF_964199315.1. Lineage (NCBI taxonomy): Eukaryota > Metazoa > Cnidaria > Anthozoa > Scleractinia > Merulinidae > Orbicella > Orbicella franksi. The sequence continues at coordinate 26,517,745 of NC_138154.1, forward strand.
CTTAAATTAAACTGTCCATAAAAACTATCATGTTAAAACAATTCTACAGGTATTGCAACAAACCCTGATGAATTTAAAAATTCATAAATATTGGTTTTACAGACAGAGTGTAGGAGTTCTAACCACTACATTATGACCATGGTTGATGATGAAATATAATTTATTCCACTAGCTGCAGTAACACTTCAATCAATTTTTACTAGACTGAGGGATCGAACAATTTTCTCTCAACACGGTGTATAAACCAATAAAATGGTGTACAAGTAACGAAGGTGATCTAAGAGATCAACTCCCACTGCAACTTTAAAATTTTCTGAAATATATTATTAGTTTCGTAACTCAAAGTATCTGTTACATTTATCACAACATCCAGTTTTTTTGTACATTGTTACATAGTAAGCTCACAGTAAACTGAAGCAACACGCGGAAAAAGAGATGCTGCCGTGACCTGTAGTGTGTGACAATCTTTAACCAATCAGGCATCTTTCTTAAAATTGCTGTTGTCTATGAATAGATTTCAAACAATTTTTGGAAGCCACTGATCATAGATTGTAGGATCTTTCTATAAGATCATACTCTCTGGGAAAGTATTAATGAGAAATTAATTTAAGTGAATATATGGAAGTGAATATATGGGAGATCTTGGATTTCAACTACAGAGAAAGATGTCAATACATGAATGATCATTGCAGTTATAAATACAACTACCTTGCAAGCAGTTGGTTTCTCCAAATAAGACTTAAGCTTTTTTGAATCAAATACTGTTCTCTGTCTGATGCAGAGACTAATCCTTCTCCAACCAGGGCCCAGATACAAGACGTCCCCAAGTTAATATCTGACAAATCTGTCCTAAGTATTGTTCTTCTATAAAAATAAGCTTTTATTAAGAAATGACACTTAGCATACAGTGTAGATGACACCATACCAGTGAGAAACAAATCGCACATTTACACTTGTCATGATGTTTCACTGATGTTTCAGTCTGCGTGATGTATATATACAATGCAACCCTGTTAATACAACCACCTTCGGGCCATGCAAAATCGGTCGTATTAATGGGGTGGTCATATTAAAGGGGTTCTTTAAATAAGAAAATGACTGACTGAGCTTTTTTTGGGCCAGAATAAAGTGGCCGTAATAACGAGGTGGTCGTATTAACGGGGTGATCGTAAGGCAGGGTTCCACTGTATCTGTTACATGTACCTTCTTCACAGTTGTTCTTGTGACTTGTCATAATATCTTCCTCCCACACGAAGGTTCCTGGGGTAGTTAGAATGCATGACAGGCCTACAGAGCGTCAATGCACATGTAGAAGGCTACCACTGATGTGGCTATATAAAACATGCATTAACATATTTATTTAAGCCCACTGTAAATAAAAAGAAAATTTACCTAGGATGCACGCAGCCATACTGTTATTACCTTTACACAATCCAAGAAAGAGGCTTTTTCAGAGGTCAAGTTCCAAATAGATTGCTACAAAGTCACCTGTGCAAATGACACTTGCTCCTTCTTAACTGTCAGATGCTCACTCATTCCAAGTGCCTTACCCATACCACATATTCTTTTTATCCAGCCACTGACTTTTGACTCATAATAAGGTTCAAGTTCCACTGGGGCAGTGAAGGAAAACACTAGATGACCATCACAGCTTTCCGCTTTTTCACCCCCCAAAAGACTACTGCTACTAAGCAACATTTTGTAGCGAAATATCAACGAAGACTCTTTAACAGTCACAGTATAACGGTTAAGAGGCACTAAGTTCAGGCAGTTACAATCACTGGCTTGGTCACACCAGTAAATTACCGGATAGCCAAGAAGAAAACCAAATACACAAGGCATGCACCAGTTTTCGTCGTTGCCACTGATATCATTTAGATTTAAAACCTCAGATGTTCCAAGTGCTCCATCTCTTTGCGTCATGTCCGTAGATACATGTTTCAATTTCTGGTCTAACAATTCAACGATTCTGGCAAACTGCTTCTTCACAGCCATCGAGGCCTCCCTTCGCAAGACGCACGGTTCTTGCAATTTTCCAGAGACGTCAACTAAAGTGAACTCTTCATGTTCAACCGTTTTTTTCAGATGACTCACCATATTTGCCAAATCTGCGAAGAATATGTCTTCACTGATTTTGAGAACGTTCAAGGAATAGGGAACTAAACATTCTGACGCTGATAAAGCTGCCATCAAAATACTGGCATTGGTTAAATCGACGACGGCATAATCAAACAGTAATGACGGCTTGAGGCCGACATAAATAGCTGCAAGATCAAGAAGAAACGATCTGTAACATTTGCCGGATAATTTCCCCAGAGATTTCTGAAATAGAGCCTCCCATTCTGCGAGGGTTTTTCTGGACCTTGTGTCCGCCATGATCCAGGCCGCACATGTACGTCCGCGCTTTCCTGGGAACGAGTTCGAATAATTTGGCCCCAGTTCTAGAGCGGCCAGAAGAAAACGTAGGGTGGGTCACACATACAGCACCCATGGCCAAAGAGGTTTCGTGTAAACTGGCTTATCCTATTCTTTTCCTTCGCATCATATCAACTGAGCACAGAACTTTGTCCAGATTCTGCGAGGGGAAGGCGTGCACATATATTTTTCCCTCTGGCTGTTTCACCTTCAGTACGTTATCCTCGGGGAAATTACTATTTCCTGCCTACTCCTAGCCTGAATTTCAGCCGCCTCCTCCACTCGCCGAGTCACTCGAGTGACTCAGCGAGCGGAGGAGGCGGCTGAAATTCAGGCTAGCCTACTCCATATTCCTACTGGCTAGGCGTGGCAGCTGGGAGAAGGAAGTCAGTGACTTCCAATCCCGCCCGCTTCTTACTGTTGACTCCCTGGACTTATCTCTAGTTTCTTTAGCATGAAACAACTAGGAGTATTTCTACTCCCCCCTGGATGAGATACCAGTCCATCGAAGGGTTACTCCCTCCCTACCCTTCCTCCCCCCCCCCCCCTCCCCTTTCGAGCATTAAATTCGCTGGTACCCATTTATACACCTGTGTGGAGCGAGGCACTATGAGAGTAGAGTTTCTTGCCCAAGAACACAACATAACGTCTAGGCCAGGGATCGAACCCAGATCGATGAAACCTTGGAAACTTTTTGGAAAAAACAGCAGGAAATCTGGTAAAATGTTAAACTTGAGTCTATACAGTCCAGGAACCAAACGCTTTCAGAGACAGATTTGATGATAAATGACGAGCTTGTGAGCATGATTTATTGCACTTTAGGGTGAAGTATCTTCAGTATATGGTTGTCTGAATTTTTCATTGACGACAATTAGAAGACTTTGAAATTATGACAAAAACGATTGTATGAACATTTTAAATGAATTCACTTTTAACTCCCTTATTAGATAAACTATTACCAGCTACTATAGTTTCTAAAAGTATATTGATGGTTTGCAACTAATCCCGGGAGATTTAAATGATGAAGGCCTGGCGACCATGTTAGATAACACATACAAAAGCACGTCAGGGTCGTCCAATAGGATGGCGATGACGTCATGTGAAGACCAAGACCTCCTCAACCAACCGAGGGTAAACACAACAAATCCCGACATGGGTTTCGCAAGCTTTTATTCACTCAAATATTACCTATGTTCTTCAATACATGCGTGCTATTTTCTTCGCAGGAAACAAAATGCAAAGCTGCTGGTAAATCATCAATGACCACAAAGTCACATTAGCTAGTTAAGAGTTAATTAGAGCCAAAATCCAGCTATGTCATAACGAGACAATTTTAATTGAGCAAAAACCAAGAACCGTTAAGTTGAAGGACGGTAGGAGAGAATAAGTAAATTAAGCTATTTTCATATCACATGAACTAATACTTTTTCTTGACTAAAGGAAGAGCTAAATATTACTATCAATTACTGAGAAGTCATCAATTGTACTCACTGGTGCGAGAGAAAGTTTCTGACCCGCAGAAACTCGTTCTCATTACTGCACCTACTTTCACACATTTACTTCTTTTTTCAAATCCCCACCAAGAACAACAGAATAACTAGCACCCCAAGACTACAGTCCTTAAAAGTGACACATCTTTTTGCTTCCATTTTTAGCAATTTAACCTGCATTGTTATGGTTCTAAAAATATCAATAAATAAACTCAGCATGAAGAGGGTCCTGTCTGATTGCCCAGGGCTAAAGTGCTTTTTTTTTTTCATTTGGGTTTGTGGATTCTGTCCATCATTCTCTTGATGGACAAGTGAGAATGATTGGCAGGCTGGCACATTATAACTACAGAAGAGCTTGTCCAAAAAGGAGGTCCAAAACTTGTTTTTCTTTGTACCCTAAACTGGCAATTCTACCACTGACTGAAGTCAACAGCATGAGAATTAAGAGGGCATCTAGGCAATTTGCAGTCACAAACTTTGCACATAAGAAAAAATTTCCAAAAATAGTCAAGTCACACTAGAACTTTTACATTTAATTGTCTTCAAAGTGAATACTTTCTGAAATGTGTCCTTAAATGAATGATAATTTAATTGTTACGGTATACAAACCTATCACTTTTGATACAACTACTAATTACTAGGCATAAAAAGACTGCCTGACATGTGTCAATGATAAATGTCCTAAAATCCTACACCTTTTACAAGGGAATAGTTCACATGAACAAAAAAAGATGAATCACTTTCTGGAAAACATGTCTTGACATGGCCAACAGACACCTTTTTGGCATGTGCACTACACTAGATCAAGACAGATACACTACATGTACCATTGTGTGATTCCACTACTCTGAAGGTTTATTAGTAGGCACATTGGTATTTGTGACATGCATTTTTGGCCTCAAAAATAAATGGTCTTAAAAATCTAATAATAAAAGTAATTAATATCATATAACTTATCTAACCCGTGCTGAGTTCTTTGCTATGGAGATACGGTTTTTGCTTTGTGAAATTACACATTTCATTGTTATGAAATATCAACTTAGTACATGATCGTAATTCCACATGCACACGAAATCACATTCAAGCAACGAAAAGATACATCTATCTCTCTGCTTTCAGCTAAGAACAACAATTAAACTACTTGCACATTGTCATCCCATGCTAGTTTTTCACATTCATGTACTGTACAGCATGCCAAGGTCTACATGCATGAATGTATAACTTTATAACAGAAACTATTTAAAAGGAATTCATCTTGTTGCAATGTCTACATCATAAGATGATACACCTTTTCTTCTTTTTCACTTTTGGAATTGGCTTCTTTCCCTTCTGTATGATGAGAAAAAGAAACAAAAATTAGTCATTATAAAAATATATATATATGTGTATATGATGATCTCTACAATTTTCTATCACTGTACAAAGACCTACCTGTCAACAAACACGACCAACCTTTTTTAAAACTGGCCTTCTCATATACATGCATTTGTACACACTTCAGACTCAGTGGCTGATCTAGCCCCCCCCCCCCCCCCCCCTTATTTTGGGTAAAAAAAAATTGCAGTAGGTCTGGATCTGCCACTAAGAGCCTACCTATAAATCAGACCAGTGCCCTTTATTACTGTACAACAGCACACCATAAAGTTTGCAAAGAAGTCCTGTCTGATACCCCAGGGCTAGTGGACTTTTCAAGTCAATAAATGGATTCTGTCTGTCACTTGCAAGTGAAATTTGGTGGGAAAAATTTTTGAGAAAATTCAAAATACAGAAGTCTTAGTTTACTTTTTTTACTATTTTGTTGGCAGAAGACTTGCCTGGCCCCTTGCCCGGCCCCTTACCCATCGGGCAGGTTAGAATGAAATGTTACATGTACTTGCCTGGTCAGACAATCTACTTGTCTCAGACAACCAGACACTCCTTTTTTCAAGCCCAGCTAGTGAGAAAGACCTTCGAGGTAGTATATCATATTTGTAGTTACATGTAGAACTTTCCCAAAGGGCAAGTCTGAAAATTTGTTTTCTTTGCGCCCTGACCATAATGTAACTTACAGTATGCCATTCTTTCTTCACTTTAAATTTCAAACAATATCAGAAAACAACACAGAATGGACTGAATTTTGAGCCAAAACCCACACTATAATTCCTTAGATTTAGATCTCAAAATATGGCTTCGAGTCTGTAAACTAAGTTAAATGTACTGGTCGAGGAAGGGGGCCCAGTGCCTTATGTTGAAATTTCTGACAAAAGTCACTTACATCTCGCCTGATTTCTCTGACAAGGGTGTAAAATGCATCCTCAACTCCTTGTCTTGTTTTGGCTGATGTCTCTATGAACGGGATTCCATAACTCGTCGCTAAATCACAAGCTTCCATTGGCATGACTGTCCTCTGGAGATCACATTTATTTCCGACCACTACAAGACACCATCAAGAAAATACATGTAGTTCACTTGTACATGGTTATAGACTATGTTATACACTAAGTTTTTGTCCACTAATTGTAGTTACTCAAACTTATGGTGGATTCCCTCTTAAATGAGTGTGGTTAAAAGAGATCAGTTAAGATGATAATCATCCTGCTGGTAGGGTTTCGGATTTTAAGAGAAAAAGAAAACGGTCTGCAGTTTCAACGGAACAAAATATAGTAGTTTGTGGAAATATGAACAACCTGCTAAAACAGATCCTATATGACCGTGCATGGTGGTTTCTGCTTGCAGGATTGCCAGGTGTACGTGTACATGTATGTACCTTCATTATTTGCCCAAATCGAGTGTGATTCCACCATATTTAAAAGGTCCATTTACCCATCTCGTCTAATGATGATGAGTTTATTTTTTTCGTGTCTAGGTTTAGTTACAAAAACGTGAATGAGATTGCAGAAAGTACTATGAACACTGTGAAACAAGAAACTGTTATCAGTACTTACAAACCATAGGAACTTCGTCAGCATCCTTCACTCGTTTAATCTGATAAGCAGAAGAAGATAATAAGAGATAGACATGAGATAAAAGGGAGGAATGCAATGAATGTCGACTTTCAAACTTTTGACTGTGTTCCTGACCTCTGAGTTTCAAAGAGGTCAATTCCACCACATGTGTTAAAAGATAAACTACCAGAACAGAAGAGATCTGTACCAGAAGCACACCAAAAACATCTTGCCAAATTTTAAAAGAAATTACAATATTTAGAGAGGAAGCCACATCAACCGTAGCTGGTTTCATGTGTGTCCTTCATCCTGGTCAAACTGGAAGTTTAAGTGTTGGTTTTTGTGGAGGGAGGAAAACCCAAGAACCTTGAGAAAACTCCTCAGAGCAAGGCAAGAACCAACAACAAACTTAACCCACATAGAGACCTGCTCCGCTAGCCCGTGGTTATTCCAGGCAGCTAGTACAGGGCTCGAAATTGCGACTCACTGGTCGCCAATGCGACCAAAAATTGAGCACTGGCGACTAAATTTTCAGAACTGGTCGCCAGCTGGCGACTCGCGATTTGTACGATAAGTAAAGATGACCACAACACAACTTTTGTTTTTAAATCTTTAGATAGGGAAATTATTCGGATCTGGTAGCTAGTAGACAATTCACCTTTCCATCCCCACTAAAATAATGTCTGAATATTACAGGAAAATCGTAAAAATTACTTGTAATTGTAAAAATTACTTCGACACGTCAAAACTGCGTTTACCAAGCGCCATATTGTTTCAGCGGCCTCTTCAAAAACTGGGATCGCAGGCACACTACAACACAGCGCGCTTTTCAGTCGATGCGAGAACAATGGCGGCAGATGTGATCAGTTGTGTAGGAGCCTTGACCAAGCACAGTGTTGTTTATCAGCGGCGAAAGGCGATGAAAATAAAGAACTGCGTTTTGAAGAAATACGAAAGGACCCGTGTTTGTGTCATTACGAAAACCACGGACGTAAAAGTTTTTGTGCTTCGCTCCATTTAAAATAACTTAGAAGAAAACCATCACCTGTGAACCAGAGACATCGTCTGAGAACAATGGTAGCTTTATAACAGTTTATAAGTCTTACTCGTGCTGTTTTTAAAAGTTTTAGCTCTTCATTTGTGACTTTCTTGTATGGAACGCCAGAACTGTCTTATGATACTTTTTTTTATTACATTGGGTGGTTATGTCATTATATTGAGTAGTTATGTTATTATATTCGGTGATTAACTCATTATACTCGGTGCTTATGTCTTTATATGCGGTGCTGTCTTCATTATATTCGGTGCTTATTCCATTATATTCGGTGCTTCCCTCGTTATATTCGGTGCTTTCTTCGTTATATTCGGTGCTTTTTTCCTTATATTCGGTGCTGTCTTTATTATATTCGGTGCTTATTCCATTATATTCGGTGCTTACTTCATTATATTCGGTGCCTACTTCATTATATTCGGTGCTTACTTCATTATATTCGGTGCTTACTTCATTATATTTGGTGCTTACTTCATTATATTCGGTGCTTACTTCATTATATTCGGTGCTTACTTCATTATATTCGGTGCTTACTTCATTATATTCGGTGCTTACTTCATTATATTCGGTGCTTACCTCATTATATTCGGTGCTTACTTCATTATATTTGGTGCTTACTTCATTATATTCGGTGCTTATTTCATTATATTCGGTGCTTTCTTCGATATGATCGTCACCAGTCTTCGCAAGGGGTCGTACAATTTGGAGGTAGTCTAGGGAAAGCCGGGAAAAACGGGTGTCACGAAAACTCAGACCCCGAAACAGACCCCGAAAACTCAGACCCCTCGAAATTAAAAACTCAATTGTTATCACCCGAATTGCTCCATGGCCACAATGGGGCGAGATGTTTATCTTCTCCGGTTTATGTTGTCGCGTCGATCGAACGGTGAAACACAAATATTTAACTTCTCACGTTTATCGCTGTCGCGTCGGTCAAACAGTGAAGAACTAACAAGGTTTAGAACAGCAGCCGACACTGCTTTTCAAAACAGACCTTTTTTATGCAATCGTATGCAGCAAAAAAATGTGTTGTTCTCTGAAACATACTCGTTTGATCGCAATCTGCTTTTTGACTTTATGTGCGTTGCGTGACTGTCGGCACGTAAAAAGTCAACACGTAAAAAGTACGTGAAGGTCGAACCGATTGAACCGCCATGTCTGGTCTCGAAATGTGAGTGAACGAAAATTGAAATGAAGAATACAAAAGCAAAAACCGACACAACTTCTGGTTCTTTCCGTTGTGGCAAAAACTGTGCTACTTGTCCCTACATTTCTCACGGACTTACTACATACTTCTACCGGGGAAACGCGCGCCATAAAATCCAACCTGACCTGTGACACTAAAAACCTCATCTACATGATTCAATGTAACCGCCGTAATTTACAATACATAGGAGAGACGAAACGACAATTAAAAGACCGATTTAATGAACACCGCCGTACCATAGATAACCCTAACAACAAATCTAAACCTACTACAGCCGCCGAACATTTCCTGTCCTCTCCTAACCACACTGCTAACGACATGCAATTAATCCCCATCGAAAAAATCGTTTCTAGCCGAGACTCTATCCGTACGGCCAGGGAAGCTTTTTTAATTCAAAAAGGCAGAACAATTGATCCTAATGGTCTGAACATCCGCGAAGAAACATATTAATTGTTTCCATTTGTTTTCTTTTATTATGTTCTTTTATCATGTTATTTTATTTTACCGTATGCTTATCTTCAATTTACACGATCAATTACTTTTGCGTAGTCCGGTATTACGTAAATATCGGCTACACAACATAAACCGGAGAAGATAAACATCTCGCCCCATTGTGGCCATAGAGCAATTCGGGTGATAACAATTGAGTTTTTAATTTCGAGGGGTCTGAGTTTTCGGGGTCTGTTTTGGGGTCTGAGTTTTCGTGACACCCGTTTTTCCCGGCTTTCCCTAGACTACCTCCAAATTGTACGACCCCTTGCGAAGACTGGTGACGATCATATCGAAGAAAGCACCGAATATAATGAAGTAAGCACCGAATATAATGAAGTAAGCACCGAATATAATGAAGTAAGCACCAAATATAATGAGGTAAGCACCGAATATAATGAAGTAAGCACCGAATATAATGAAGTAAGCACCAAATATAATGAAGTAAGCACCGAATATAATGAAGTAAGCACCGAATATAATGAAGTAAGCACCGAATATAATGAAGTAAGCACCGAATATAATGAAGTAAGCACCGAATATAATGAAGTAAGCACCGAATATAATGAAGTAGGCACCGAATATAATGAAGCAAGCACCAAATATAATGGAATAAGCACCGAATATAATAAAGACAGCACCGAATATAAGGAAAAAAGCACCGAATATAACGAAGAAAGCACCGAATATAACGAGGGAAGCACCGAATATAATGGAATAAGCACCGAATATAATGAAGACAGCACCGCATATAAAGACATAAGCACCGAGTATAATGGAATAAGCACCGAGTATAATGAGTTAATCACCGAATATAATAACATAACTACTCAATATAATGACATAACCACCCAATATAATAAAAAAAAGTATCATAAGACAGTTCTGGCGTTCCATATTCTTGCATGCAAAGTAACGTACAAAATCTTGTTAGTGTTCTCATGTGAGTTATATATAAAATAAGTTGGCGACCAAAATTTACGATCTGGCGACCAAATTTTTCCCGTTAGTCGCCAGCTGGCTCCCGAACGAAAAAGTTAATTTCGAGCCCTGTAGTATTCTAATTTTTACTTCTCATATTTTTATTGCACATTGTAATTTTCTTTGCAAAAGTGAGTACAAAATTAATAAAGATAGATTTGATTGATTGATCGATCGAAAGATAGATTTGATTGATTGATTGATCGATCGATCGACTGATTGATTGATTGATTGGTATACACATATGGCACCAGGATGGAATCGAACCCCGCCACATTAGTGGAACGCGAACGCTCTCACCACTGTGCCATCCCTGCTTCCCACAACAGTATCGTCACAACATTTTAGGTGCTTGTAATTTATAAGCATACCTGCTGTCTAAATGCATGGATTTCCTCAAATGATCTCTTGTTGTTGACAGCGAAAACACAGAGAAAACCTTCTCCTGTTCTCATATATTGATCTCTCATGGCACTAAAATGATAAAAGCATGAAAATTGTTAAAAGCATTTACAGTCCGCATTCACATGTCCATGTACTGAACATCGCGTTTCAAAATATTATGTGCAGAAATTCTTGCTTCTGGGTACTGCAGAGTTACCTGTATCTGTGAGATTGTTTTGGTAAATCAAGATAAAGATCTTCTTTCTAATCATTTGTCTACTAATCAATGTTTTAGTACGATACATGATTGTTCAAGATTTCCAAAAACCAAAAAGAAACTTAAAATTCCATGTAAAATCACCAGACGTGAAAAAAGCCCTACCCATTCTCCAGTCCGAGTTTCATGATGTGTGCTTAGAATTGGTCCAAAATACAGTAACTTCCACTTGAAGGTCTTGTTCAAAATTCAAAGGAGAATATGTGGCAAAAGAAAGCATGACTTAGGAATCTTGATTCCCCCCAAATGGATTCAGTTTGTCGTGCAAATACGTAGGTTCATTTGACGTTGACAAGCTCAAATGTGCGAGCCAGTTATGAGAAGATTAATACTGTACATAGGTCTGTTTGTGTGAGGCTTGTAGCACTTATGATACTGTATGTGTATGGGTAGTTACACTGTATTGTCTATATAATATATGATAACAACTGATCAGTAGGGTGTTAACAACCTGTATTCCTCTTGACCTGCAGTGTCCAGAATATCCTACAAATCAACAGACATAAAAGACATCTTAGTTTATGTATCTGTTTACAGTATGTGTCCTACAAAATAGTAATTACAACATGCACATGTAAAGGGTGCTAATGCAAATGAAAGACCTACCAGTAAACAAGTTTCTCCATCGATTACAACTTGTTTTCTGTAAGAATCCTCTGAAAAAATAAAGCAAAAAAAAAACTTGAAACAATGCTGACACATTACATTGTACATGTCACTTGCAATTGAGCCTTTGTTTTCAAACACTGTTGAACAGCAATGACTTTTCTCTCTGTGCACATATGTTGTAATCTAGGAAGGGCCACAGTGGGTTGATGTTTTCGGTTGTAACAAGGTTCCTCAGATGAGTGCTCGTTCAGAACTGTTCAATAATCATTGCTGTAGATGTGTTGAGTGAGAGGAGCACAGTTTGAGTTACCGCTACTGTTGTATTGCCTCAAAATTTAAGTCCTATAGTAACCAAGCAACTTCTCTATTGCATTTTTTTCTTTTGGGGGAGGGGGAATGGGTGAACATTTGCCACTCCCATACTTCCTCCGTCATGAGCTTCAGCTTATGTACAGTGTAAGATGGATTTTTTTTTTGGAAAGCTAAATAAGAAAATCACTTTTTGTATTCCTTGTGGGTCACTTTTAACCAACCAAACTATAAAATTGAAAACTTCAGTTTCATGATGAGTAGGAAATTATAAATAGAGTTTAATACTGTACAATCAAATCTCAGCAGAGCATCACAAACAACCCAGGTATAGGCAAAAACAAAACAAAACAAAACATAACAATAAAGCACTTGCCTATTGTTGGGTCATATTCATCCACAAAACTGTAACACAAAACAAAACAAAAATTGGTTCAATAAAACTGATTAATCAATAACTTAACCTTACTTGGCTGTTATGGAAATAACGATGGACAGTGTGTTTTCCTGTGCAGTAGATGTAGAGACAAATGTTTACGAAAATAACATCACTGTCTTCCTGTTCCTTCCTAGTTCTCTTCCATAAACAAAGAAAAGGAAAATAATAACACTAGAGAATAGTTGAAAAATTGTATGTACACAAACTGTTTTATTTATTTATTCATTTTGTTTTTTTTTTTATTTTGTTTGTTTTTTTGTTTGTTTTTTTCATTTTCATGTTTGGTTCTTACAACTAGAAACTGAAATAAATTTTCAATTAACTTATAGCGTTAAATTCAAGTCACAGTATTAGCCTACATGTACTACAAGCCCCATAACACTACCCCACCCCACCCAGCAAGTGGTCCACACCCCTTAGGTCTCCCCACCCTCAAACATCAACAACAACTCCCTTTCCTTGAAAGTTTACGGGTAAAAACGCAAGAAATGGTTGCAGTTTGCCAATAAACATCTGCAAGGCTCGTCTTAGAACTTATTTACGCGAAAATATATTTCAAGAAACTCATTTACAAGCTAGCGGGCCCAGCACCGCGAATAACACAAGCAAAGATTTTCGTTTCAGCGAGTCCGACTTATGCAGCACATAAGCTTAAATAAAATACACTGAAAATGGCTTGTGTTCGTCGTGGCAAATTCAGACTTGTGAAACAGCGTTCTGACAGCTTGTTTGAAACTGCTACTGACATGAAATTCAGGCTTATTTATGCTCGACCGCAAGTTCAGCAGGAAAAGAACGCTTACAACTGGAAGCCTTCTTATATGAATTGAATCAGCTTGCACTTGAATGTACTGTACTGAAAGCTCGAAAGGAAGAGAAAAAAAATATATAAACTAATTTTATGATAGATGAAAAGCAGGGGACAGACAAGATCGTACTTTTACGTTAGGTACTGGTAAGATCAAGTTTAGCGACATTGTGAGGTTTGACTATTACACAACGCGATTAATGCGACCGCGCCAATCGACACAGAATGTCCTCATACTAATGAAAGCACATGCTGAATTCCATGCGGACGGGTTCCTCTATTTACTGTACTTACTGGTTCTGAATTAGCTGAATGGTCAACGCACTTTTGCCAACGCCACCGGCTGAAAAAACAGAGTTAAGCTTGCAGTTAGTTTGGCTGGTTGGACCAAATGTTTACGGCGATCGTCTTAAAAATTCACCTAAAGATCAAACGCTCTATGGAAGAACAGCAAAGCAACACAGAGTCTCAATATTACCTCCAACGACCACTAGCTTGTACTCAGTCATGGCTTACAAAGGCCAAACTAGCCGTGATTGTCCTTCCACACTCGTGAAATCTACTGCTTTTCCGCTGAATATTGCTAAGTTTTTGTTGTACAAGGTCGTGTGGCCAGCAACACAACCCGCGCATGGTAAATGAGTCACAGGAGGAGTTATATACTACAACTAAATTTATCAGCCAATCAGCATAACTAAAATTTTTTCAATTGTTCTATGTGACCAATCACATCTCGTATGTCTTCAGCCGCTAAATGACGCTGTATATAAGACCCAGCCGTTTGTACCTTGGTAAAATGAAGGGCAGCCTTCATGGAGCAAAAAGTCTAAGACAGCGATGCAAGAAATATTAAGACCGCCTTGCCTCGCTGGTACTGCAGGAATAAAGTAGGGTGAATGAATAGCCAATATCTCGACTTACAGAATTTTAGTCTTGACGACCCTGAGTTCAAAAAATAATTACATACCTTTTTAGTTTTCCAATTTATTATTAAAATTAATTGAACTATTCTTAACTTTTTTATAGTTGATATTGACGTACCATAGCAAATCTTAATCAATACTATTGGATATTAAAGTTCCGAAACTAACGACGCCCCAAAGGAACTCACCATCACGAATGCCGTTCGTTCTCGGATTGACTACGTTACTCACTATTGTTACACTAATTGTTTAAAAACAATAGAGTGTTTCTGTCGAGGAACTATCGGCTGATGGTCGCCCTGCGGAAATTTGTTGTTCTTAAAACAAATATTTGCCCGAGAAGCGACGCTTCGAGGGCAGATATGCTACTTTTAAAAACATCAAATTTCCAAGGATCGGTTTTCCGAAGAATGGAAAACAAAGTGTACATGGTAGAAGTTTTTGGTGGTTGAGCTCTCGATCCTTCACGGCCTTTTCGGCAAAAGGAAACTGAACAATATGGAGCCAGGCATTTCTTAAAAGCGAGAAGAAAGCCAACAAACACCCCTGGCTTTGAGCTTTTTGAGCTGATGAATCGCACATTGTAAAATATGGACTGGAGTGGACTAGAGTGGAATGGATTGGATTTGTAAAACATGGAGTGGATTTGTAAAAGGTAGATTTGAAAAAGGTGGATTTGTAAAACGTGGATCTGTAAAACATAGATTCGTAAAACATGGATTTGTAAAAGGTGGATTTGTAAAAGATGAATTTGTAAAACATGGATTTGTAAAAGGTGGATTTGTAAAAAGTGGATTTGTAAAACATGCATTTGTAAAAAATGATAATTTATAAATAAAGCGCGCAACGAGAACAGTACGGAATGTTTTTTTCGCGCAGATCAAATCTAAAACCGTGCAATAAAAGCTAAAGATTGTGGCACCCAGGGGACAATTAATAAGCGGCAAGAACGTAACAGTATTGAAAGAAAACCAGATGTTATCCTACAATATAATTAACCAGAAGTTTGTGCAAGCAGCTAACAAAATCAACTGTTATTTAATTCCGTAAATCTTTGTTTTTTTAGTTTGTGCAGAAGGTGGATTTGTAAAAAATTGTAAAACAAACGTAAAACAATAAACTTTATTTTGTTTACAGATCCTTCGAGCAAACAGAATACCAATAGTATACATTCCAAATAATTCATTCTTTACTTTTACATGCATTTACTTCTACATACATTCCAAACAATTCACTCTTTAGTTTTACGATTAATTCACTTCAACATTAACTGTAATGAAAGCACACAAAGAAATAATTCCTCTACATTTTATCACAACGTATATAAATGCAATATTGTAACACTTCTTGGTAAGAAAAGGATTAATTCGAATCAAGAAAATGAATTGCTTGAGCCGGTGCTACAAGTTTGTTCAACATTTTTTTGTTGAACGAATGACTGTAAATTTCTCAAACATTAGTTATAACAACACATTGCTCCTCGTCGGTGCGTTTAGCCAAATAAACTGTTCCAAAAGTTCCGCTTCCTATTTTTTTCTTTAGGCTTATAGAATTCCACCTAAACTCTAGCAAAGATAACTGCCGTCTTCGCTTTTTGAGAGAAAGAGATGGAAGCTTGAAAACCGCCATCTCGATCTCGAGCGCGCCGTGTAAACTTTCGTGCCAGAATTTGAATTATACAAGATTTTATTGTTCAAAGGTCAAAACATTCACTCCAGCTTTCTGTTTATGGATACATGTAATTGACAGCAGCGCCAAGCTGTCAACAGTGCCAATACTCAAACGAAAAGTAGTATCCCTACGATGGCCCAGAAGGCTCACAGTTCAGTTGTGATTTTTGAAACAGTTCAGTTGTGATTTTTCACAGTTCAGTTGTGATTTTTGAAACAGTGCAGTAGTGATTTTTCACAGTTCAGTTGTGATTTTTCACAGTTCAGTTGTGATTTTTGAAACAGTTCAGTTGTGATTTTTCACAGTTCAGTTGTGAGTTTTGAAAAACGTTCAGTTGTGATTCTCCGCACAGTTCAATTCTGACCTTTTGGAACAAAAGCTCCGCCCTTGGCACTTCATCCGTCATATCCGGGCTTCTAAGTCTAGAAAAGGCGGGAGTTTTCGAACTTAGCATAACAGCCATCTTTGAGACGTGCAGTTATATTTAACGGTGCTCTAGAAGAAGTTACAAGATGCCGCTACTAGTTTATTCACCATGTATGAATGTGAATGGTGTTTTAGAGGATGACCAGTTGGAATTGATATCGAGCTATTTTAAACAGGGATACAGCAACTTGGAAATGCTGGAATTTTTAAAACTTCACGGAATAACGATAAGTATATCAACGCTGAAAAGACGACTTCGAACCTTAGGCTTGTCAAGACGTCCCGCGAATATGCCTCTTGATGAGCTAAAGGGGATCATAGAGAGAGAGCTCGGTGGCAGTGGCTGCTTTGTAGGCTACCGCAGGATATGGGCCAGACTGGGAAGGAAAGGATATATGGTAAAGAGAATAACAGTCATGAAACTTTTAAGAGAGCTGGATCCAGAGGGAGTCGAGAGCAGAAAAAGGAAGAGACTTCGCCGAAGAATATACCGTGCAAAAGGGCCCAACTTTGTCTGGCACATCGATGGCTGAAACCTTAAACTGAAACCTTATGGATTCTGTGTGCATGGAGCCATCGATGGATTTTCAAGGAGGCTAATTTGGCTCGAGGTTGGTCCCACAAATAACAACCCTGAAGTTATCACTAAATTTTGCCTTGATGCGGTAAAACAAATCGGTGGTTTACCGAGAAAAGTGAGATCAGACGACGGAACTGAGAACAGCATGGTTACTGCAGTACATACATTTCTGAGGTCGAGCCACAGTGACGAGGATGCAGGTCTTGGGTGTTTTCTCACTGGCAGGTCCACAGCAAATCAGAGAATTGAAGCCTATTGGTCACATCTAGCTAAGGATGGTCCTGGTTGGTGGATTAATTTTTTTAAAGATCTGCGTGACTTGGGTCTATTTATTGACTCAGATCCAGGTCATCAGTGTTGACTGCATTCGATTTTGCTTCATGTCTATTCTAAGAAATGAGCTACATCAAGTGGCGGAATTGTGGAATCAACACAGAATATTGTCAAGCAAATTTGGAAACAATAGTGGTCCTCGGGGACGACCTGATTGCATGTTTTTTCTACCTCACCTTTACAATACAGATGACTATACAACGGATGTAGACGAAGATGACCTTAAGGAGTCCTATGATCACTCCACAATGTGCCCGCCTGACTACAGTGAGGATTTCAAGGAATTTACTCTAACTATTATGAATGAACGAACTTCCAGAGCCACACGATGTTAGCTCTGCTCTTGATCTCTATATGAGACTCCTCAAAGAGGTGGAAAAGCTAACATAAGTTTTCTCAAAGCATATCCTTCGAACGTGTTCTTCCACAGTTTTGTAACCAAAAATACGAGGTATTGCCATATTTCAAATTGCACCTGTATGTATGAACATTGATTTTCATTACCCCACCCTCTCACTGAGAATGTAGAGTCCTTAATGGGATATCTTAGAAGGGAAGACAAGGCAACATCAAAAATTATCTTCCATCTTACGCTGTAGGGATGGTATTTGATACACTTTTTTAAACTGAGACCTAGATGTGTTTAGTGTCATGGTTTTCACAAAAACAAGAAGAAAACCAATACTAGTAAAATAATCTTCTAGCAGTTTGCCTGGTCTTTAAGCAGCCAACCTGTAATAAGCACTGGGGGGAAATGAGGACTCAAATTCTATATAATAATAACCATTTTATTTAGCAAATGACAAGTGTGTTTTTGTCTACATGTAAGCCACTCTAAATGTTAAGAACCAGAAACGCTAAATACGTACATAACTGGGTTGGTGTGTTAACTGGAATTGACAAAAGCTAGAACTCAAACACTTATTATGTCAACAACTTAAAGTAAACTTTGACAATTAAACAAGTTGTCTGGGATCTTAACAAAATGTTCAGTGCATGCTACTTTCCCTAGCCTGAAATCTCAGCATTTTAAAATTTTTCTTGCACAGTCACCTCCTCCCAAGACCTCTTATGGTCTACCCTGAAATTAGAACTTCACACCTAAAGTACAACAGACTAACACAACGTTCTGCCTAGCTTGAAAACACGGCTGACACAGACCTCTGGTTCTGAGGCTGCCTTAGTTAAAACTACAACAGTACATAGTTGAGAACACACAAAAATAATAGAGATTTTAGGTCATTTCAGACACCAATTTTGTGCATTCCAATTAAATAGCCTGTTATTCACAGGGTATGATTCAACCCTTCGGCAGTTAGTTTGTGACAGAAAAACATCGATCAAAAACCTAGGCCAATAGAGTTTCTTTCATAGAATATCCATTTCCCAGTTGTCCCGATTAAGAATGTTCATGAACCCTTCCCTTAATTCCACAAAGTTAGCATATGTGGATGGAATTTCCAAAAGGGGTCCACAGGTGTGGGCAATGGGTCTTACACTCAAGCCCTCGCACTTAATGAAAGTAACTTCTATCTTCTTGTCAATCATAATATCCATAGCTGTTGCAAATCGCAAAAACTGTAGGAGTTTTGGCATCTCCAGACCTCTTACAAATCGCTGCAAAAATTTAAATGCATCTCTCTCTCCTTCACTTTGTGGATTTGAGGTGAGACAAGAGAGCACCTTTTTCGTTGTAGGTTTAAGACTATCATAGAAGCCCTCAACGGCTGAAATAGTTTGGAACTGGGGATACTGCTTCAACTGCTGTACAAAAGGTTACAAAGATGAAATCATGAGATGTGGTTTCTGAACTAGTTCCTGCTTGGAAATTTCAAGAATGACTTGGCTAAGGTTTTCAATGGTAACCACCCTTCTACGCTTGAATCTTTCAAGAAAATCAGTAAATTCATCTTCCTCATCTGGAGGCTGATTCTTCCTTATAATATCTACGATGAACTCTTCCTCTACTGGAGATAGGTATTTCGTAAATGAATCAACAAACATGGAATCTGGAACTTGGTTGCCAAAGAGGCAGTAGCATAAAAAAGCCTTTGACAAAAAGGTGGGAAAATAGGAGACAGACACAAACCCTTTAACTAAAATTCTCCCCACAGCCTCCCACTCCTCAACAAAGTGGTCATGTCTAACAAAGGGAACCCTTTCTCTCTCTCCTATAGTCATGGAGATGGAAAATTCACTCCAGAATAAAGTGTACACTTCACAAATTACCCCAACACCCACACTTTGTTCAAACTCTCCCTTTTCATTAATCACTCTAAAATCAATATTACAGTTCATTACACTTGGGTCTTTAAAATGTTCAATCAATTCAGTTCTTATGCATGATCTGTGAACTGTGAGAACTCTCTCTGGAAGATCTCTTGATGAAGAGGGACATGGAGAATCCTGCTCTACAGAGCCTTCATCACGACTACAATTCTCTTCATTTGTAAGCCTTGGGTAACTGGTTTCATCAGCCACATTGCTATGCGATCCTTCTGCCTCGGTTTCAGCTACACCATTTGAAAGTAGTGCTACCCGCCTAGATCTTATTTCATCCATAGTTAGTAAAACTGGGTTTTCTGGTGTTTCTGGGGTTTCTGTAGTACACGAATTCCCCCCATCAGCGATCCTAGAAAACTCATATTCTCTGTTCTGCTCACATCGAATGCATTCTTCACCTTCCAAATACGTACAGCTACATACTGAGCAAACAACGCGCTTACCAACACCTGATGCTACCTGCGAAGTATTCAGGTTGACTGACCGTTCAAAATTTTCCTCCTCTGCTTTAAGTTGTGAAAAGAATGTGTCTTGGTGCTGTGATCTTAGATAGAGGTAAGTTGTCGACGGATAGAGATCATTTTCCTTTAAACAACTTTCAATAGTTCCTTCACCAGGAAATCGAATTGCAATAATGGCCGTTTGGGTTGTGTCGCAGATATCTAGGAGCATGTCGTCAACAGAGCCAGCGAAAGCACTTTTCCCGTCAGGGAAAAACAAAGTAGTGGCTTTTTGCTTAAGTTCTTCAACTGTGGGAGGTTCCGACGCAGTATAAGCAACGAACCGGTTTCCGCCACCGTTGTTCTGACGAACTGGAACAAAAACTTCTGACTTCTTGTCGTAATGAATCCAGCGAACTTGGATTCGATGTTCTTTATCGGTGTTTCTTTTCTTCCCTCTTGACTGACCTCTGATGCGGTCGAGCAATCCAGACAGTCGGCTTACCGTTCGTTGGTTTGGTTCACTGGTCGCTGCTTTAGAACTCGTAGAGGCAGATTCACCCTGACGTCTTATTTCCTCTCGGACAGTTTGCCTTATTATAGCATCCATCGTTTAAAAACGCCAAACACTGCCAAACACAAACTAGACGACAACTTTGCCGCCTTCCAAAATGCGGGAGAAAAACACCCGCCTGTCTGAGTTCCCGTATGTTTATTAAGTTCCAGTCTTTTTCGTCCAACCGAAAAATCACAACTGAACTGTTTCAAAAATCACAACTGAACTGTTTCAAAAATCACAACTGAACTGTGAAAAATCACAACTGAACTGTTTCAAAAATCACAACTGAACTGTGAAAAATCACAACTGAACTGTTTCAAAAATCACAACTGAACTGTGAAAAATCACAAATGAACTGTGAAAAATCACAACTGAACTGTTTCAAAAATCACAAATGAACTAGGAAAAATCACAACTGAACTGTTTCAAAAATCACAACTGAACTGTGAAAAATCACAACTGAACTGTTTGAAAAATCACAACTGAACTGTGAAAAATCACAACTGAACTGTGAAAATTCACAACTGAACTGTGAACCTTCTGGGCCATCGTACATTATAGAGCGTGATAATTGCAGAACTGGGTTAAATTCAACCTAAAAACTAAAAGAGTTAAAATAGATAAAACGGACTCTTGCAATGCGGTAAATATAACGGGAAAAATAGTTTGCAAAGATAAGCAGTTGAAAAAAAAAAAAAAGAAGAAGAAACCTACGTTAACGCTGGACAAGGTTAATAACAAAATCCCAAATCGAGGCCTTTGGAGCATTAAAGGGTTGACAAACAACAAAATCCCTGGAGGGGCCCTTAAACAATAAGCTGTAATAAGATCCCAGGCAGGGCCTTTGAGCATACCTAACACCCAAAAAGCTGACAAAATCCAAGGAAGGGCCTTTGAACTGCCTTATGGCGCGAACGCAGATTTACACAAGAGAAAGTTAATTATAACAAATTCTGTTTTTGGAGTGAAATTCTTTTCTTTTATTTAAGCCATGGGGAGCCAAAGAGAACAGTTGAGCACTCCAATAAGCCTCTTTCGTAATTAAAAACCTATCGATCTCGTCTGAGTCATTAGGGGCCTGCACCTGATCAATGCATTGGAATTCAAAATCATCCAAGGAGTGTGGAATTTTATTGAAATGTATTGCTACCTCACAAGTGGTTTTGTTTGTGAGCATAGCAGACTTGTGGTTACGAAACCTAACCCGAAAATCGGTGGTAGTTGATCCTATGTACTGTAAACGACATTTCTTGCAGGAAACTAAATAGATCACGTTTTTAGAATCACAAGAAAGCCTTGAATGAATGGTGTATTTTCTGCCCGTTTTAAAACTTAGAAATGATTTAGATTCAACAAAGAAATTTCGACAGAGATCGCATCTATTTCTTTCACATTTAAAGCAGCCATTGTTTGGCTGAATTGTTTGTCCCTCATCGGCGGTTTTAAAACGAGATGGTGCTAATAATTCTTTCAGGTTTTTTGTTCCACGAAAAGATGGTATGATAGAGCCTTGAGGAAAAAGTTCTTTCAATTTAGGGTTGGATTGCAAAATCAACAAATGCTTTCTAATTATGCTACTCACATTAGGCAAATTAGGATTAAATGTGAGAACAAATGGAAATAATTTCTTCGATTGTTTTCCGCGTTGCCGTAGTAAATCATTCCTAGAAATGGTGGAGGCTTTGGAGAATTGATCGTCAACTAATTTGGAGGGATAACCCTGATTAACAAGATAACCCTTGTACTCAACTGTTCTCTCGGCAAGAGAGAACAGTTGAGTATTATTATTATAATTATTTCCATTTGTTCTCACATTTAATCCTAATTTGCCTAATGTGAGTAGCATAATTAGAAAGCATTTGTTGACTTTGCAATCCAACCCTAAATTGAAAGAACTTTTCCCTCAAGGCTCTATCATACCATCTTTTCGTAGAACAAAAAACCTGAAAGAATTATTAGCACCATCTCGTTTTAAAACCGCCGATGAGGGACAAACAATTCAGCCAAATAATGGCTGCTTTAAATGTGAAAGAAATAGATGCGATCTCTGTCGAAATTTCTTTGTTGAATCTAAATCATTTCTAAGTTTTAAAACGGGCAGAAAATACACCATTCATTCAAGGCTTTCTTGTGATTCTAAAAACGTGATCTATTTAGTTTCCTGCAAGAAATGTCGTTTACAGTACATAGGATCAACTACCACCGATTTTCGGGTTAGGTTTCGTAACCACAAGTCTGCTATGCTCACAAACAAAACCACTTGTGAGGCAGCAGTACATTTCAATAAAATTCCACACTCCTTGGATGATTTTGAATTCCAATGCATTGATCAGGTGCAGGCCCCTAATGACTCAGACGAGATCGATAGGTTTTTAATTACAAAAGAGGCTTATTGGAGTGCTCAACTGTTCTCTTTGGCTCCCCATGGCTTAAATAAAAGAAAAGAATTTCACTCCAAAAACAGAATTTGCTATAATTAACTTTCTCTTGTGTAAATCTGCGTTCGCGCCATAAGGCAGTTCAAAGGCCCTTCCTTGGATTTTGTCAGCTTTTTGGGTGTTAGGTATGCTCAAAGGCCCTGCCTGGGATCTTATTACAGCTTATTGTTTAAGGGCCCCTCCAGGGATTTTGTTGTTTGTCAACCCTTTAATGCTCCAAAGGCCTCGATTTGGGATTTTGTTATTAACCCTGTCCAGCGTAAACGTAGCTTTCTTTTTTTCTTTTTTTTTTTTTTTTTTTTTTTTTTTTCAACTGCTTATCTTTGCAAACTATTTTTCCCGTTATATTTACCGCATTGCAAGAGTCCGTTTTATCTATTTTAACTCTTTTAGTTTTTAGGTTGAATTTAACCCAGTTCTGCAATTATCACGCTCTATAATGTAATTTATGCACAGTATTGTATTCTTTTCGTTTGGTCTATTAATTATCACCCTGTATGACGCAATTTATAGTACAGCATTGTATTTCTCGTTTTGCATTTTCTTCCTGTATTGTATTAATCACGATTTATTAATAGCACAATATTGTATTTTTCATTTCGTTACGTAATCTCCCACACTGTAACCGTATTTAAACTTAGTTTTCGTCCTTTTTCTCTTGTAACTGATGAAGGTCTAAGACCGAAACGTTTTTCTATTAAATTTTTAACTTTTGAACTTTTTTTACCGTCAAAAGTTGTTCCGTCCTTGCTTTATCAAACGTTATATATATATATATATATATATATATATATATATATATATATATATATATATATATATATATATATATAGGCAATTGTGGAAAACGAGGACGGACAACGTCGAGCGAAAAAAATATATATATACAGTAAAAAGTCTAAGAAATCTAAAAAAAAGTTTAAAAATTTAATAAAAATAAACGTTTCGGTCAAAGACCTTCATCAGTTGCAGTGCAAGTGAATAATAAATTACAATAACCTTAAATAAGTTTGCAGTATAAAAAATGACATAATATTACAAAGATGATTACATAACAGGGCGTGATAACACATGAAAACGAAAAAATTAACCAATGATAAACAATCGGTGATTACTAAGCGAGATACTATGACAATGCGGTACAAAACTCAAAAGACACAAACCAAATAAGAATAAATAATCGAATATAATACAAATAAGATTAATATCAAAAAAGTAACGCGATTCGTCGAGTCAGCCGAAAGTGTGAAGGGACCCGCGTGTAAAATATTCAATGTTCAAAAAAGGCGGTCCCAAAATCCCCAAACAAAGCCCTTGAAACTATGCCGCGGCAAGGCACAACAGGCGCCCTAAACAGGGCCCTTAAACAACAATAATGTAATAAATTCCCCGATGGGGGCCCCTGAGAAAACCTAGCGCTAACAAAGCTAACAAGATCCAAGGTCAGGGCCTTTGAACACCTGAACTAAGATAACCGCCAAATTTGCAAGTTATTTTTGCGCTAATTGTAGTTTATTCTTTTTTTCGAGTGGAATTCCTGACGTTTATTCAAGCCAAAAGGTGCCAGAGAGAACAACTGTGCACTCCAATATGCCTCTTTAGTGATTAAAAGCTTTTCGATGTTACTTGTATTGTTTGCATTTATCTGCACTTGATCAATACACTGGAAAGAAAAGTCGTTTAAGTCGTGCGGTGTTCTGTTGAAATGCACCGCTACCTCACAAGTCTTTTTCTTGGTCAGCATAGCAGACTTGTGGTTGCGAAATCTAACTCTAAAATCTGTTGTTGTAGAGCCAATGTATTGTAAGTTACATTTCTTACACGAAGCCAAATAAATGACATTTTTTGAATCACAGGAAAGTTTCAATCGTATCTTATAGCTCTTGCCTGTTTGAAAACTTTGGAAAGAATTTGATTCAACAAAATAGTTGCGACAGAGATCACATCTTGTTCTTTTGCATTTAAAGCAACCCTTAACCTCAACAACCTCTTCAACCTTAGTGTTAGAGCCATGACGAGATGGCGCTAACAACTCCTTAAGGTTTTTAGATCTTCGAAAAGAGGCTATGATGGAATTTGGCGGAAAAAATTCTTTTAATTTGGGGTTGGATTCCAAAATACCTAGGTGTTTTCTGATGATGCGACCAACATCAGGTAAATTTGGATTAAATGTTGTTACAAATGGAAACAATTTCTTCTCAGCTTTGGCACGAGTTCTAAGTAAGTCAGTTCTAGATGTAGTTAAGGCTTTAGAAAATTGATCTTCCACTAGTTTTGTGGGATAACCCTGATTGACTAGATAACCCTTGTATTCAGTTGTTCTCTCGGCAAGAAATACTTGTTCAGAGCAGTTTCTCTGTAACCTAGTTGCTATGCCATAAGGGATAGCCTTGAAAACGTGTTTGGGGTGAGCACTTGATGGTGGAAGATACAAGTGGCTATCAAGTGGCTAAAAAGGTGAAATTTCAGACCAATTAGCTAATTGGATAATTAACAAAAAAGCCAAACCAGGGGTCGCCTTCGGTAATATTAAAACCCACAAAGCAGGGAATCCACTCAGGCTTATCACATCGTGTTGTGGTACGGCCATAGAAAATCTTTCAGCCTTCAGTGAATTTTACTTGCAACCGTTGGCTCGTAAGTTGCCATCTTTCATCAAGGATACGACCGATTTACTTAATAGAATTGAGGATCTTAACAGGAGTGGCCCTTTTCCCGAAGGCACCCTTTTAGTTTCTTGGGATGTTGTGTCAATGTTCCCTAACATAGATAATCAACTCGGTCTTACTGCAGTAAAGAAGGCACTGAATGCCAGAGAAAACCAGCTTCCATCCATTAATTGCATTTTAGAAGCAGTAGAAATTTGTTTGAAGAGCAATCACTCGGTTTTTAAGGAAAACTTTTTCCTGCAAATTCATGGCACAGCCATGGGCCCAAAGAACGCCTGTAGTTACGCGGATCTTGCCATGGGGGAAATAGATTATCAAGCTAAATTTTCTGGCCCCATAAAGCCGACTTTATGGTGGCGATACCGTGACGATGTTTTTGATCTCTGGCAACAAGGCCTTCCTGCACTGCATGAGTTTACTGACTTTATAAATTCCCTATATCCTACCATTAGATTTGAATTAGTTTTTTCTGAACGCGAGCTTCACGTGCTAGATTTAACTTTACATCTCATCGGGGGTTTCATCCAGACAGACGTTTATTCAAAGCCAACTGATAGCCACTTGTATCTTCCACCATCAAGTGCTCACCCCAAACACGTTTTCAAGGCTATCCCTTATGGCATAGCAACTAGGTTACAGAGAAACTGCTCTGAACAAGTATTTCTTGCCGAGAGAACAACTGAATACAAGGGTTATCTAGTCAATCAGGGTTATCCCACAAAACTAGTGGAAGATCAATTTTCTAAAGCCTTAACTACATCTAGAACTGACTTACTTAGAACTCGTGCCAAAGCTGAGAAGAAATTGTTTCCATTTGTAACAACATTTAATCCAAATTTACCTGATGTTGGTCGCATCATCAGAAAACACCTAGGTATTTTGGAATCCAACCCCAAATTAAAAGAATTTTTTCCGCCAAATTCCATCATAGCCTCTTTTCGAAGATCTAAAAACCTTAAGGAGTTGTTAGCGCCATCTCGTCATGGCTCTAACACTAAGGTTGAAGAGGTTGTTGAGGTTAAGGGTTGCTTTAAATGCAAAAGAACAAGATGTGATCTCTGTCGCAACTATTTTGTTGAATCAAATTCTTTCCAAAGTTTTCAAACAGGCAAGAGCTATAAGATACGATTGAAACTTTCCTGTGATTCAAAAAATGTCATTTATTTGGCTTCGTGTAAGAAATGTAACTTACAATACATTGGCTCTACAACAACAGATTTTAGAGTTAGATTTCGCAACCACAAGTCTGCTATGCTGACCAAGAAAAAGACTTGTGAGGTAGCGGTGCATTTCAACAGAACACCGCACGACTTAAACGACTTTTCTTTCCAGTGTATTGATCAAGTGCAGATAAATGCAAACAATACAAGTAACATCGAAAAGCTTTTAATCACTAAAGAGGCATATTGGAGTGCACAGTTGTTCTCTCTGGCACCTTTTGGCTTGAATAAACGTCAGGAATTCCACTCGAAAAAAAGAATAAACTACAATTAGCGCAAAAATAACTTGCAAATTTGGCGGTTATCTTAGTTCAGGTGTTCAAAGGCCCTGACCTTGGATCTTGTTAGCTTTGTTAGCGCTAGGTTTTCTCAGGGGCCCCCATCGGGGAATTTATTACATTATTGTTGTTTAAGGGCCCTGTTTAGGGCGCCTGTTGTGCCTTGCCGCGGCATAGTTTCAAGGGCTTTGTTTGGGGATTTTGGGACCGCCTTTTTTGAACATTGAATATTTTACACGCGGGTCCCTTCACACTTTCGGCTGACTCGACGAATCGCGTTACTTTTTTGATATTAATCTTATTTGTATTATATTCGATTATTTATTCTTATTTGGTTTGTGTCTTTTGAGTTTTGTACCGCATTGTCATAGTATCTCGCTTAGTAATCACCGATTGTTTATCATTGGTTAATTTTTTCGTTTTCATGTGTTACCACGCCCTGTTATGTAATCATCTTTGTAATATTATGTCATTTTTTATACTGTAAACTTATTTAAGGTTATTGTAATTTATTATTCACTTGCACTGCAACTGATGAAGGTCTTTGACCGAAACGTTTATTTTTATTAAAGTTTTAAACTTTTTTTTAGATTTCTTAGACTTTTTACTGTATATATATATTTTTTTCGCTCGAAGTTGTCCGTCCTCGTTTTCCACAATTGCCTACAAATTTCATTACTCGAGGTTTGGACTACGAATCCTTTTGGATCCTTCTGTCGCGTGGCATCCCTGTTGGCTCGAAGCATCTTAACTTTATATATATATATATATATATATATATATATATATATATATATATATATATATAACTGAAGATTGTATTTACAATTTTAGGGAAAAAGTCGCAGTTTCCCAAACAGCGTGAGTACGAAACTAAAAGTTTTTGAAGTTGTTGTAAGTAAAGCAAGTAACTTTATTTCACCTCGGGTTGATGAGGCTGATTAGGCTCCTAGCAATACAGTCATGCTAATATGCCGGGAAAAATATAAAAAATATATAAAAAAAAAAACATACTTGATCAATTAATGACTAACATTCTAACTATATCAATAAATAAACAATAAACAGTCCTAAATCTTAAAATTATTACAGTGAATCATAGAAAACTGTACACTACAAATTTAGCTCTCTTATATACAGCATTCATCAATTGTCATCGAACGTAAATCATCCGGTAAAGAATTCCACACTTTGGCACCAATAAAAGTTGTCCATCGACTGTATTGAACAAGTACAGTTTGTAAGCCCGAGAGTGCTATTCACTTTGCAGGAATTTTTGTTCTCCACTTCTCCTTTGCACCATTTTTTTTTTTTTTCAGTCACCTTTCCTGGCACGAATTTTTTGTTTCTTCCCTTCCACCCCCATCACTTTTCAAGTGGTCTGCATGTCCCTAAAGTAAACTTACTCTGCTCTTAATATTTCACAATTCCTCTTGAAACTTATTAATTTTTTAAGAGATAGTATTAGCACAGTAGCACGTTTAATTACCAGTGACCGTATAATTAGCTATCATTAACGTTGGCTGTTCTGGCTGAAGACACAAACTCAAGTAGATTACTCGTCTTTACATAAACGTCATACCAACAGTAAAGATGAGAATAATTTGCAAAATTATTAATTATTAATTATTAATTATTTTCGTAATTCCGCATGGACATATCAATTTACCTTGAGTTCTACACATCATCGCCAAATAACAGACATCACTAGAACAGGAGAGATTCCATTTGTTTTGTTTTTTCTAGTTTATTACGGCAAAAGTGATGAACTTCTATTAAAAAAGAGGAGGAATTCATAAATTGTTAACGCTTTAATCAAGTATAAAGGAAATATGGGATGCATAAATCAATTGTTTTCGTTATTATAAGAACACTATTGAGCTCACAAACCATTATTGAGACCAAAAAAAAAGAAAAGAAAAGGAAAAAAAAAACAGAAGAAGAGAAAGGTCCAAAATTCACACGGACAAGATAAAATCGAAATGTGTCCAAAACACCCCAGGCAATAGTAAGCTATATTCCTCTTGTTTTTGTTATCGACTTCGTTAATTTCTTATTTCCGGCCTTTCTCAGTAATGTGGTTGTTTGAAGGTTAGGTATGTAAGCTGCTTAGGGTGCAACAATATCCTTAATAAAAAAAAGGTGTTCTTTTCTACGTTGAATATAAAGCGACATAATTCAGTTCTCAGGAATTTACATCGTACGAATAAGTAAAAAAACCATAAGTTTTACTAAGGAAAATTAGCCCGGCACTGAACCAGCCCCCTAATTAGACCGTGCAATCAATTATTCATTCATTCATCACAGCTGCCATATTCATATATATTTTAAATTAAAGGAGAGCTGTCTCACTTTTCAAAAAACACATTGTTGTCAGCAGCCCCGCACCATGATACTCTTGCCATTACCGTTGTTTCTGTCCTCCCAGTTAATGATGATGTACACTATGTAAAACAGTGCCCTTTATCGAAATCCAGCAGGCGACTTTTCCGCTGGCGATTTTAAGCCTAATCCTTTCCATTACCTATGGGCAGAGAAAATAACATCGTCCATGGTGGAAGATCAGTTTGATTGCACTTTTCTTTGTGTTGCTGAACCAAAGTGTTATTCGTTCAACGTGGCGGCGTATCCTGACTCGAAAGGTCTTTATCTGTGTGAGTTGTTGGCCACTGACAAGTACAGAGAAACTAAAACGTTTCACTCTAATGCTACCTTTCATCATTGCAGCCCATGGGTAGGTGACAAACGTATTTATTTTATACTCTCTTCAGTTACACTAAAACGTTTTACCCTAATGTTACCTTCCATCATAACAGCCCATGGGTACGATTTTTACATCAGGCCTACAATTTGTCTGCTTTCTTATCAATACAGGCCCTGAAAAGTTGTATATTATGACTAATGTTCTCTTTGTTTAGTATTTTCTGTCTCCATGTGAAAGCAGTCCTTGCAAGAACGGTGCTGAGTGTGTTCCTGAATATGAGTTGAACTCCTATCGCTGTCACTGTAAGCCAGGATTCTGTGGAACAAACTGTGAACATGGAGGTATAAGTTTACATATATTTGTTTTTACTATTTTATTTTATTATTTTAGTTTTCTTATATATAGCAACAATAAAAGACTGAATTTATAAAGCCCCAGGAAGGCTAATTGCAGTTTCAAGCTAATTGCAGTGTCTTGGGTGTGTGTGTGTTGAATGAAGGGGGTGATTGTAAGATAAAAAAAAAAACATGGAAGCTTAAAAATAGATGTAAGAGAGCCTACCCGCATAAAAAAGAAACTTTTTGTGGGGAGGGAGGCGGGGGGTGGGGGGAAGCTTTCGGGTTACAGCTCAAAGGATGTAGCAACCTCAAACTATGTGTTTTTTTATAATCTTATAAGAGGTGAAAATGGCGCTTGTTAGAGAGAAGTCCTAAAAGTCAGGGAACTTAGTAGAGTAGAACGGTATAAGAGGAGGTAGAGGGAGGTTCCAGAACTAATGTGGAAAATGGCGCAAAACGGTTCAAAACGCATTAACAAACAATAATTTTGCCCAAAGTCGACACAGGAAGCGGGAATTCTGAGCCAGCCGGTAAACACCAAACCTAACTTGGACATTTCAACATTTCTTTACAGAAAATAAAAGTTGTAGCGAGATTAAGTTGCGCGATCCCAACACTCCAAGTGGATCTTACGTCATCGATCCTGATGGAGAAGGAGGCGTGATAGCTTTCACTGTTGACTGTGACATGACAGACAAGAACAACGTTGGCGTGACAGTCATCAGTCACGACAGCGAAGACAGAACGCTGGTGCAAGGATGTGAGCCTCCAGGCTGCTACAAACGTGACATTCACTACACTGGAATAAATCTTCTTCAGCTGGGAAAACTAACGGTCATACCCACCCACTGTGAGCAGTTTATCAAGTACGAATGTCAAAGCGCATTGGTCTTAAACAACGGTAACATGTTTGGCCGGTGGGTGTCACGTGATGGAGACAAGATGGCTTATTGGGGAGGAGCGAACTCCATTCCTTTATTCAAGTGCGCATGTGGGGTAACTGGCACTTGTGCAAATTCTGCATATGGATGCAACTGTGACAAGAATGACAGAGTGTGGCGCTAAGACAGCAGTTTGTTGACAAACAAATCCCATCTTCCCGTCATGCAGCTGAGGTTTGGAGATATCAGCCCCCCTAACGAGCTTGGGTATCACACCCTGGGAAAACTGAGGTGCTATGGAATATCCACCAAATAAACACCTGCTTGACTTGTCAATGTATCAAGTATCTTAATGATAACGACCTTAATGTAGCCAAATAGCAGATATAGATAACAGTTACGTTTAACTTAAGATTCTCTTACGAAAGCTACAATAGATAGCTATTGCATTAATCAAAGGGTCCTAAAGTAGTTTGACTCTTATCTAAGTGCTCTTCAAGAGAATGTCTCCTAAATGTTGAGCGGCTTAACTTCTCTAGATAAATTGTGTGCCAGAATCTCGGGAAGTGGGAGGAAAGAATACTAAAACAGGATTTTGAAATTCAGGCGGATCCTGTCTGTAAATATCATCATAACTCGAGCATTCCAATATTTTGTTGTAGTGAATGAAAGCCGTAGTGATGTTAAGTTGAGCGATCGCAACGCTCTAAATGATTCTTACGTCATCAATCCTGATAGAAAGAAGGCGTCACCCCTCTCACTGTTGACTGTGACATGACTGACAAGAACAACATTAGCGTGACGGTCATCAGTCACGAAGGCGAAGACAGAACTCTGGTGCAAGGATGGTTGCCTGCAGGATGTTACAAGCGCGATATCCACCACACTGGGGCAAATCATCTCCAGCTAAGAAACCTAACGACCATGTCCGCCCACTGTAAGCAGTTTAACAAGTACGAATGATTTGGCTCAACGATCTTCCGTTTCAAGTATAGCTGGTGGGTTTCACGTGATGGAGATCAGATGACGTACTGGAGAGAAGTAACTCCACTTATCCTTACAAGTGCGCATGCGGAGTAACTGGCACGTGCGCAAACATCACATATAAATGTAACGGCGATGCGAATGATTATGTGTGGCGCGAGGACAGCGGTTTGTTGACAAACAAATCCCACCTTCCCATCATGCAGCTGAGGTTTAGAGACAACAGTGGTTCGAGCGGGGAGAAAGGCTATCACACTTTGGGAAAACTGAGGTGTTATGGAAGCACAAGCAAATAAATTACTTTGACTTGACTTTATTAACTTATTTTATCATTGGATTTGATTGTCATCTCACCAGGCACTCTGCAACGGTACGATCATTGATTTACATTAACCAATTATAAAGAGTTGTAAGTAGTTTAATAGTTGTGATAACAAACAGTAGCAAAACCAGTCAAGAAAGCTCGGTGACTATTCGCGTAGGAAAACCGGAGATAATTTACCGAATTAATCCGTTTGGTTTCCTTGACGTTTTTGTTTAATACATCGTCCTAATCCTCGCTGGATTAATTTGCTTATAAACTGTTGTGTTATTACAAATGTCTACCCCCAGCCCATGTCAACTTATTTTTATAACTTACTATGTTCAGTTTCGTTCTCTAATTTGCGCTAACATAGCCGTCATTCCCATTCTACGCATAAATATGACCTTAATTCATTTCAAGAATTTGTTGTTCTGAAGTTTGGTAAACTTGAAAAATAATAATCATCATCATCATCATCATGAAGATTTCAAGTAAAACCGGCAGCTAGCAGCCACGAATCTGATTAATATTTACAGTTGAACTATTTCTAGTACTTCTGCTTAAATTCTCCTGCTATATACAGCCATTAAAATGTTTTATCGCGTCCCAGCTTGCTGTAGCTAGTTCAGTTAGCCCACATGGAATTGATACCTTCTATTAGCGAGGAGTTTGGCTCTAAATTATTAAGCTTAAACATGATAACGCTTTCACCAGAAATATTCAGCTAATCGAGTGGAAATAATTCAATAATTTTCAAACGGTTTTCCCAGTAATAAACTCACTTATATGCAGCCATCAAAATGTTTTATTATTTTTATCGTTTCCCAGCTTGCTGTAGTTCAGTTAGCCTTAATGGAATTGATATTTTCGATACCCTCTATTAGTGAGGAGTTCGGTTCTAAATTATTAAGCTTTAATATGATAACACTTCACCAGAAATAATTCAGATAATTGAGTCAGAAATAATTCATGAATTTTCAAATGCTTTTCCTAGTAATAAACTCACTTAGGGAAAAAGAGAGCTTCTGCTTGAATTCTTCTGCTATATTCAGCCATTTTATGCAGCCATCAAAATGTTTTATCCTTTTTATCGCTTCCCAGCTTGCTGTAGTTCAGTTAGCCCACATGGAATTAATACCTTCTCTATTAGCGAAGAGTTCGGTTCTAAATTATTAAGCTTAAACATGATAACGCTTCACCAGGAATAATTCAGCTAATTAAGTTGAGTGGAAATAATTCATGAATTTTCAAATGCTTTTTCTGGTAATAAACTCATTTAGCTAAGGAAAAGAGCTCTTAAAAACAGAAATCTATTAATTGAATATTCCATAAATAAGAAAAAAGCAAAGGTATTCAAACCTAAAGGGAATCATGAAATTGTTCTCAGTTTTTTTTCCTTAAAACTTCTACTTTTCTCCTTTATTATTTTTGCAGGTGTGAAAATATAGGTTTCACCAAATGATTTATTCATTGCCTAGCTTATATCGAAACATAAAAGGCAATTTACAGGTTCTTACGAAGCCGAAGAGCTATCTCACTTCAATCGACACATTGCTCTCGTTGGAGGCGTCACCATGATACTCTTGCCATTACTGTTGTTTCTGTCCTCCCAGTTAATGATGATGTACACTATGGAAAACAGTGCTCGTTATCGAAATCCAGCAGGCGACTTTTCCGCTGGCGATTTTAAGCCTAATCCTTTCCATTACCTCTGGGCAGAGAAAATAACATCGTCCATGGTAGAAGATCAGTTTGATTGCACTTTCCTTTGTGTTGCTGAACCAAAGTGTTATTCGTTCAACATGGCGGCGTATCCTGACTCGAAAGGTCTTTATCTGTGTGAGTTGTTGGCCACTGACAAGTACAGAGAAACTAAAAAGTTTCACTCTAATGCTACCTTCCATCATTACAGCCCATGGGTAAGTGACAAACGTATTTATTTTACACTCTCTTCAGTTCGACTAAGACGTTTTACGCTAATGTTACCTTCCATTATAACAGCCCATGGGTACGATGTTTGTATCAGGCCTAAAATTTGTCTACTTTCTTATCAATACAGGCCCTGAAAAGTTGTATCATGACTAATGTTCTCTTTGTTTAATATTTTCAGTCTCCATGTGAAAGCGATCCTTGCAAGAACGGTGCCGAGTGTGTTCCTGAATATGAGTTGAATTCCTATCGCTGTCATTGTAAGCCAGGATTCTGTGGAACAAACTGTGAACATGGAGGTATAAGTTTACAAACATTTGTTTTTACTATTTTATTTTTATTATTTTAGTTTTCTTTGGGGGGTGGGGGAGGGGGGAAGCTTTCGGGTTACAGCTTAAAGGATGTAGCAACCTCAAACTATGTGTTTTTTTATAATCTTATAAGAGGTGAAAATGGCGCTTGTTAGAGAGAAGTCTTAAAAGAGAGGGAACTTAGTTGAGGAGAAGGGTATACAAGGAGTTAGGGGTAGGTTGCAGTGACCTGAAATGGGAAAAGGCGCAAAACGGTTAAAAATGCATTAACAAAAAATTAGTTTGCCCAAAGTCGACACAGTAAGCGGAACTTCTGAGCCAGCCGGTGAACACCGAACATAAATCGGACGTTTCAACATTTCTTTGCAGAAAATAAAAGCTGTAGCGAGATTAAGTTGGGCGATCCCAACACTCCAAGTGGATCTTACGTCATCGATCCTGATGGAGAGGGTGGCGTGATAGCTTTCACTGTTGACTGTGACATGACAGACAAGAACAATGTTGGCGTGACAGTCATCAGTCACGACAGCGAAGACAGAACGCTGGTGCAAGGATGCGGGCCTGCAGGATGTTACAAGCGTGATATCCACTACATTGGGGCAAATCATCTCCAGCTGGGAAACCTAACGACCATATCCGCCCACTGCGAGCAGTTTATCAAGTACGAATGTCATGACTCAGTGCTCCTGCGGAACGGTAACATGTATGGCTGGTGGGTTTCACGTGATGGAGATCAGATGACGTACTGGGGAGGAAGTAACTCCACTTATCCTTACAAGTGCGCATGCGGAGTAACTGGCACGTGCGCAAACATCGCATATGGATGCAACTGCGATGTGAATGATTATGTGTGGCGCGAGGACAGCGGTTTGTTGACAGACAAATCCCACCTTCCCGTCATGCAGCTGAGGTTTGGAGACAATGGTTCGGGC
This sequence comes from Orbicella franksi, assembly GCF_964199315.1. Lineage (NCBI taxonomy): Eukaryota > Metazoa > Cnidaria > Anthozoa > Scleractinia > Merulinidae > Orbicella > Orbicella franksi. Next base: position 26,553,331 of record NC_138154.1, read on the forward strand.
GGCCAGAGAGGCTATCACACTCTGGGAAAATTGAGATGTTATGGAAGCACTAGCAAATAAATCACAAGCTTTGACTGTTAAATTTATTAACCTATTATAGCATTGCATTTGATTGTCAGCTCACTGAGCAATCTGTAACTGTACGATCATTGATTTTCATGAAAGAGTTATTAAGAGTTGTAAGTAGTTTTCAATAGTTGTGATATTATATCATACGTAAAAACCAGTCAGTTTGTAGATTAAGTGGCCAACGTGACGGAGTTTAGTTTTTGGTCTTGTTTTAAAGGGACAATTTCATGGTTAAGCGTGTGAAGAAGCTATGGCGAGATGAGCACAAAGTTCCATTTCACTTCCTTGCTAACCACGCGCGAGAGGGCCAGCCATAAAAAGACCTTGTATTTTGAGCAAGTGTAATTACCGATGTCCAACATTCACTGAAGATGCCGACGGATTTACACAGGAGATGTCGAATTAAATCTTGAGCTTTAAATTTAACCCAGGCCGAATGATCTATTCTGTATATTCTGGACACACGAACAAGATATCTACTCGCATCTGATTGGTTCATAAATAATGAAATTGTGTAGCGCACGGGAGTCGAAATATAATTCTTATGAGAAATATCAGAAATGTTGCCGAGAAATTTAAAACAAGACTTCAAATTTCCGCAAGGGTCTTTAGCACGCTTTTTAATCGTTTCGTAACAGTCAGAATCGAAGAGGCTAACTTTATAGCTTGCGTATAGTTTGAATTCACAACTGCGATCTTATTTGCATGATACCCTTTTTCGCTTCGTTAGCTACAGCTTGTTACTTTTTATCTCGCTTAAATAAACGCTATTTATATCGTTATGATTTTGCCTGTGACATCTTATAGACAAATTTTATAATTACCGCAAGGGAATATTAATCGCAGGTAAACTTAGATATTGCGTCTGTATCAATACTTTCAAACAGCTTTATTACACATTTTTATTATCTACCAAACAAGTTGAAAGACCTGAATAGTCAGCGAAGGAGCTGTCCCTACTAACACTGAAGCTTCATTTCATGTTCTCTACTGACACTAGGTAGTTATAACCTCTGAGTAGAGATTACCATTGGCGGATCCAGACCTTGAGCTAAAGGAGGGGGGTGGGAGGGGGGGAGTTTTTTTTGCTTGCCCTGCCCGCTTCCTTCTGCGATTTTTCTCTTTTTTTTTTACCCAAAACAGGGGGGGGGGGGGGGGGGGCTGTTCCCCTAGATTCGCCACTGATTACGCAGGCCCATTTCAGTCCTCTCGCCATGTGAGCGTACGGTTTACCGTCATCGCACTAACTTGTCAGTATAGATGGCTTAAAGCTCGGTTGACATGAAGAGTTCGAGTTAATGACCTGGCCCGCAGTAGTTGACCAGTACAAATGCAAAGAGAACTATAACATTTAGCTTGGCAGTGTTTTTTTTTTGTGCAAATACAGTTTTTATTATTTTTAGCCGAGAACCGAAATGATTTTTTTTTTTTTTTTTTGCAATTGCCTACTAAGTTGGTCAATTAAGTCCATGAACTAAGCTTAGATTTTTGTCAGAATTTCGAAAAAAAAACACACTCCTTTCCCGTTCGCCGGAAAAAAGAACGTCTAATCGCAGGCTAAATTAGTTCGCGCATACTGAGCAAAGACACCCTGTAAACTCCCTTATCAACCAGCCACCACAATTTCTACAACATCTGGAGCTTTATTCATATGTACAATGTTTCGTTCACCTTTTATCGCAGGCATTTCTGCTATTGCCCCAGCCCTTTCCCGAACAACAACAGGAACCTCACAAACGTCACGATAAAACCGTCTCGACGCACCGAAAGGAATGCAAAGTTGGTGTCAATAATGTTCCGTAATTACTTGCATTCGATCCGGCAGAAGCAAGTAACTTCGCTTAACCAGCCTGAAAATAGAGGTTACTCCTCTCTCACTGAATTGAAATCGTTCTTTTCAGAATTACGGTTCGTTCTTATCGTTACTGTTGTTGTTGAAGTGGTCGCTAACACGTTTGTTTGTCAGCGAACGCCTTCCATAAACGATGTATCCAGGCTTCGTAACAGAGTTCTCATAAAAGTCATTTCTCTCCGCGTGTTCTCAAAGATTTCCTTAGGATCATCTGAGGGACAGCGAAGGCAATTGGGCGCCCACACCATCGACAAGTTATTCACATCCATTTTTGTCACAGCGCACATGTCGGGAAGGGAAAATATCTGCAAACAACAAAAACGATAAACGTTGAACGATAAACGTTACAAAAAAAGCTGAACTAAAATTATGCAAGATGGCGCTATCTTGCCCTTAACGTTCATATAATCACGTGAAACAGAGTTCTGTCTGGGCGCGCGAAAATCTTTCCGCGCTGAAGACACGCCCGAGAACCTCCGAAAAATCCCATACTGATGACGTAGCTCTACAGTGCCCTCTGATTGGTCGATAAAAGCGTGCGAAAATTCAAAACCGAAAAACAGCCAATCACAGACACTGCTCGGAACCCTGCAGGGGTGACGTCAACAGCACAGAATTTTTGGTGTCTAGTCTCAGACGTGAGCTGAGCGCGTGAAGTTCACACAAGCGATTTCCATACCTGTAAAAACCTAATAAGATACGAAAGTACAAGTCTGTTGACTTCAGGAAGAGCCATCGCAAGTGCCACGGCAACTGTAGGATCGTCACAGTTGTTGACACATTTTTCAGTAGGAAAGAGTCAAGGAAACAAGGCTTTGTACAGGTACTAAATTAAAAGAATACATTTCTACCGTTGCGCAGCAATAGTATCCTAACACATGTAAATGGACTTTACTCCAGAGTTTGAAAATAATACGGGCCGTAAACAGTCCCTATATTTTGTGTGTTCTCTTGATCTTCCATGGTGGAGTAGTTGAATGATAATTAACAATTAGACCCGTAGTCCGCAAGGGCTACGGGTCAATACCCCATGAGGCGAAGCCGAATGGGCTATTGACCCGTGGCCCTTCAGGGCGAAGGGTCTAATTGTTTTAGTATCACCCAACTAGTCGGACAGAAAAGGTAATAATAAAGTCAGCAAATGCAAGTTGAAGAAATATTTATTTGGGAATAAAACGAAAGAAAGCGTCACGCTCGATGGCGCCAATTTCGCTACTCGATGACTATTACTAATAGTCCCCTAGTAACGTAGCCAATCAAAATGCAGGATTTGCATTAGTCCACTAGTTGGGTGATACTAATAACAATTATACTGTGGGCCCGAAGAACGCCTCCTTCTTGATCTAGCCATCTATAATCTCCCGGAGTCTTTTTTTTTTCTTTCAAAAGGATATTAGTATTGTTCCGGTATGAGAGGTTCGTGAAGTTCCCTGAACCAAAGCTTGAGTAGTGATGCTGGTACATGGGGGTCCGTGATACCCGTGGGAACTTCCCATCTGTCCAGTTTGACCTTTTGAGAGTTCACTTCGTCGATATCCCCGGGGACCCTGGAATAAACAGAAAAAAGTGACAAAAAGGAAAATGAATTCTTGTGTTGGTTTATTCAAACTAAATACACGAAGCGCATCTGCTTAATGGACAAAAATTAACGCAAATTCGAGATCCACTGCGAGATTAACCCACTTATTAAACGACTGATCAGTACGATCTGGCTTCCAATTCAGTGCCTTTCACCGCTAGCTAGGAAGTACGTTGTCAGGAACGATCACTGAAGGAAGGATAGTATGGACTTGCGCACGGTGATGATAAATGCCGTATTACCCGTTACGTTCATTTGGACATCAACAAGAAAACTATTGAAGCAAGGCCAAGAAATGTACAGAGAAGAATGATGGAAAAAACATTGGAAGAAAAATACTCACGAAGCAAATTTGGAATGGAGTGGAATGGCGTTTACTTGTGAACGCCCCACGTTCCTTGAGGTAAGTCACGCAACGTTCCTTGGGGAAGTCACGCAACGCTCCTTGCGTGACAACAGCTTTGAAGGATTGATAAGCTCTCTTTCAAGGATCACAGTCTTTTGCTGCAGGTTTCATAAAATACCGACCATGATCTGGCTGTGTTTTTATTTTCTTACCTGAAGATACCTTCTGTTGAGGCGCCTTGGTGTTGCAGCACGGACTCGGCAAGAGTGGGTAAAATCCACGGCAGCTTAAGTGAAGGGAATCGCTTGGCTTGTGCCTCCATGATGTCATCCAGAGTAGCACCAAACATGGACGGGTGAAAAACAGACGACTGGGGTAGAAACGCACAGGGTTATTAAATTCTTACCTCTTATCAATCGAACTGATAGCCCATAATGTAGATGCGGAAGTATTCAACTGTAAACACGAAGCGCGCAGGGCATCAGTAGTCGGGGAAAACGAGGAGACTCGCAATCTTACATTAAAGGAGCTACGTCACTGCTTGCATATCTTGAAAAGCTTACCCTATATTTTTCAAGTTCGTCGTTTATAATCCGTGTTAATCTCGTCCATCCTTAACCATCTTTGTTCCTTTATGGTTTATAATCATCTCTTTGGTGTTTTTCTATTTAAGTAAACTACTATTTTCAGGTTTCCTATTATTAAAAGATAATTTCGTAAGTGGCCAAAAGAATTTAAAATGCCGTGACTGAGCTCTTTAAGGGACCAAGAAATTGAGTTTAATTGGTTGTTTGATATTTCTCGACCAGGAGAAAGGAAAACATCTCAATCTAAGCTCTTGGGAAACGAACCTTGCTCTAGAATACTTAAATTGACCAATTACAACGTGCGTAAGGTCAAGGAAAAGTAGACCTGGGTAATGTGACTAAGAACATTTTCATCCTTGTTTGGAACAGATCAAAAACCCAGAAAATATCTACGCTTCTTCATATCTGCCAAGCTACTTACTTTAGCCTGTTGAATTTCCTCAATACTGGGTTTTCTCAGACCTCTCTTAGCACCAGTTCTAGAGATTCTCTTGAGTCTCACAGAACAATGTCGGGCATATTGAGTCACGGGAATCTAGAATTAATTGCAATTTAAAATAAATAAAATACTTAAATGCCCATTCCACATCCAGAAACTCTCACTTATTAGATATTTCAACATTTTTTTTCACTAAAAATACTCTTAATATAATAATCATAGTTTTAAATGGACCTGTTGCGGAACGGAAATTTTCGAAATTTTGGGTATTCCTCGCGAGGTTGCCCTCTTTTCCGGAAATTCAAGGAAAATGCTGTTCCATTCGCCACAGGAAATTTCGGGAAATTCAAATCAGTTCAGAAGTTTTGGTCAAATGGAAAGCGCCGCACGTTAACCGAATTTAGCTTGTCGACGGCATCTTTAGGCTTGAAAGTTCAAGCAGAGAACAGTATAAAAAAAAACTACAGGCAAACAGCACTGGCTGTCCGTACAGTTAATAAGGTAACAATTTCTGTGAGAAGGTGACTTACCTCCTTCCAATCAGCATCTTGGAAGTGTTTGTTGATATAACCATCCAAGTACGAGTAGAACTTAGTCGAGGGAGGAAACAGAGCGAGGCAGATAGCCATGAGCTCCCAACCACATCGTAAACTCTCTCTGAAAGTGATCAAATGTTTCAAGTCAAACGTTTCTGTTCACTGAAATCAGTCTAAGGTAAGGTTAAGTCTGCATACGAGCCAAGTGGCCCATCAGGTCAGGGCCGTAGCATGAAGCCACTAGGAGTATTTATAAGGGATGCTAGTCCATCGCAGGGTTACCCCCAGCATTAAATTCGCCGGTACCCATTTATACACCTGGGAAGAGAGAGGCACTGTGAGAGTAAAGTGTCTTATTCAAGTACACAACACAATGCCCCCGGCCAGGACTCGAACCCGGACCGGTAGGTCCGGAGTCTAGCGCACTAACCGTGAGGTTACCACCCCTCCACAAACTACTGAAAAGAGTATGCCGGTACAGGGTTCCTACTCTTTGAAACTTTTAAAATTCCACGACTTTCCATGACCTTTACCATGACCTTTCTGAGTTTCAGTGACCAAAGTTAAGCAGTTGTTCTCACAACAGTATCAAAACAATCATTTATTTAACATATTTTCCAGCATTATGATGCATAAAATGTCTGCTTGTGTATATTTCTACTGAAATTAAAGCCTGTTTCTGACTCGCCTGTTATTTTTTTCAATTTTTAAAATATCTTTTTGCCAAGCATATCGCTTTTCTATGACTTTCCATGACCTTCACTTAAATTCCAGGACTTTCCAGGCCTGGAGATTGAAATAACAAATTCCACGATTTTCCAGGTTTTCCATGACCTGTACGAACCCTACCGTATGATATGTACAGAAAAGCTTTCATGTAATCCTTGAGCTCGCTCACTAACATCGTCACCTTAAATTTATATTATCTAACCTTATGGCGAAAGAGGAGCGACACATCCCTTTTCTCGTACTTTTAATACATTACTTACGGTCGAAAATTATCCGTGGTCTGTTTGCACAGCTGTAGATAAATCTCGTCTCTCAGAACTGGCGTGTTCCAGCCCTTGGTAGTAAGTTCCAAAGCCAACTTTTCAGGAGACCTGCCTTTGATAGTTCGGTCGCCCATGTAACCAAGAATGAGTTTAAAAATATCGATGGCATCCTTCTTCAATTGCCTGTCCTGTATCAGGATTAGGGGCTTCTTGATTGGCACCTGTCAATCAAAAGAATAGCACATTTTCATTGGTGATTACAATGTCCACTTTGGTTCATTTTTTGTTTTTGATTTTCAATCGAATTCTTGTAGATCACAGAGGCCCCTTGAAATTGATATTTTTAGGCCGTTTCCCGCGCCGTTGTCAGGTAATCACGTGATGACGATTTTGCTCCCTTCGAATTCTTCGTTGTAGAAGCAAACATGAATTGAAGGGAGATAACTACAAAAAAACGCAAAAAAAAAAAAAAAAGAAAAAAAAACATCCTGCGACTTTTAGGAAGAATTTTCCCAGACAAGAATTGCTGGAAATCGTGGGGTACCGAATTCCTTGAGCTTTCATCGAACATATAGCATCAAATTCATCACCACCTCAGATCAGTTTTTTTTTTTCTTTTTCTTTTTTTTCGTTTTTCTGTAACCGCGACCAGATCATTCCGAAAAAAGTGTGGGATCAATAGCCACGACTCGTCCCCAGATCCCTTCATACCTCACAAGCTTCCAATTTCATCTCAAGCTTCACATCTTTGTACGCCGCATAAGCATCGGGAATTTAATAATCGTTTCAGTTCAACCTAGTTTCTCGACTCGTACTTTGATTAACCATTTCCCATTATATAACGTTCTCACAAAAGCTTGGCACATTTCTTCTCTAAACAATGCAACTTCGAGGTCATAAAATGCAGAAGTGGATTGTTTTGCGTTCGTCATCGTTATGAACCTCAAAAGCATGTTGTCAACCGAGTACTGAGGCCTCGTCCACTCTACGCCGGAGAAATTTGAAAACGCAGCTTTATTTCTACGGTTGTCTACCGTCCACACTAATCCGTCACAAAACGGAGCTTTTCGAAAACGCTCTTCAAACCGAAGGAATTTGAAAACGCTGTTAGTGTGGACGGAAAACATTTTGAAAACAGAGCTTTAAAAGCAGCTTTTTGAAAACGATGAGTTGACGATAATCATGAGATTTCGCTGGGTACCCGAGTTTTCCTCAAACACAAATCCAAAATGACCAGTGAAACTGATCGTTGCGTTTTTAAATTTCTCGGGTGTAGGGTGGACGGAAAACATTAGATGCGTTTTTAGAGTGAAAACGCCGTTTTCAAATTTTTCCGGCATATTGTGGACGGCGACTGGGACTACGAAATAACTCAAAATGTCGTGTGTCAGTAGCAGAATGACAACTTTTACACAAATACCACTGACACACTAGTTGTTGTATTGCTTTTATGAAGATCGACATACCTTTGACCAGGACAGCATGCTTGCTAAAGAAATTCTTTTCCGTCTAAAGACACCTTTCTTGTGATGACTAAAATACTCTTCATATGCACCAAGAGCTCGTATCAACGGAGGCTTGGAACCAGGGATGGAATGTGAACGTTCCTGCAAATAGAGCACGACTATTGGTTATTAATTTGGAGAAGTAATTCTACTAACAAGTTAACGCAGGGAGTCTCGGAGCAGTTTTCACCTGCCTGTCGAGAGTAATTCGCATTTACTTTCAATTGGTTTTACATTTGCACGCTACACGACTGACAGAGAACCCGTCCTCACTGCGCCAGAGAAATTTAAAAAGGCAGCTTTGTTTCTACGGTTAGTCCTACCGTCCACACTAATCCGTCATGAAAACAGAGCTTTTCGAAAACACTCTTCCAACCGGAGGAATCTGAAAACACCGGCCTCGGCGTTTTACTGTGGACGGAAATTTCAAAACATTTTACATGGAGCATTTCGAAAACGATGGCGTGACAATAATCACGTGATTTCCCTCACCGAGTTTTCTCAAAAACAAATCCAAAATGACCGGTGTTTGTTGCTTTTTCTAATTCTTCCGGCGCAGTGCGAAGGGAAAACATTTGATGCGTTTTCCGAGTGAAATCTCCGTTTTCAAATTCCTCCGGCATAGTGTGGAGTAGACGAGGCCTTAAAACTCGCGCCTCTTTGTCAACCAATCAAAACTACATTGTAAACCGATCGCACACGTTTTCCCGCGCTTTGCATCGGCCTGTATATGCATGGATACTAAAGAGACTGTCTTCTACTATCCATGGTATATGTGTTTGCTTTAAGTTTTGGTTGGTTCACTGGATTTTCTGTGTCCTTTGTGACTGGCTAGAGTGATTATTTTGGTTTTGGTTTTGGTTTTGGTTTTGGTTTTGCGTCACTGAGTTGAAAACTGCTCTATGAAAATATAAACCTGGTTAACCTATCTGGAAACAAATCATAGACATGAAACCAATTTTTTTGTCAAATGTAGTTATAAAGCTGTTGTATTACCCAACATAGAGAATCTTTGGGTTTGTTATGCAATTATATTCCTCTTCACGTAATAAATTGGCTTGTCATGTAATTTTTTGAGTTGAAACAACGTCTTGTTCACAGTCTTTGATTAATAGTCATGCATGGCAAACTAAAGAAATATGTTGGGTGAGAGCAAAAGTCGTTTACACGATTGGAAATCCTGTTATTTTACCTCAATCATTTTAATCAATATTTGAATGGTTGCATGAAAAAAGACCCTAAGTGACATCTGATAGACTGCGAGATTCTCTTAGCAAACTGCTTTCCGCTTCCTTCTACGAAAACAGGAGAATTTAATATTACATCAAGAGTCATTAAGGCCTTTTTCCTATTCACCCCTTCATTTTGAAAGGGGAATTCAAATGGATACCGATAAGCTTACCAAGGTACTGTGTTTAGATGGTCCTGTAGCTGGTGAAGCAGTAGAAGATGGTCGACTAAGCCGTGGCAAAGTACTTGGTGTTCCCACTGACTTTGTCTCCTGCGCTTCGTCATCGTCATCATCATCTTCGTCGTCGTCACGTCTCAGGTCCTTGAGTACACTGTCGCTCACTTGTCGATGATGCCTGAGTGATCGAATACTCAGTTGGCTCTCATTAAGGGAGGGTGGAGCACATGCCTCCACTAGCCTTGCTGTAGTGGCTGGCATGCCTCCTGCTCTCAGTTTTATACTCAGAGAGTCGTCCAGACTATCTTGGAGTCCTGTGGACGTCAGAGAAATTGCAAAGTGTTCAAAACCTGGTAATTTTTCTTTCGTAAAGGTATGAAGAATTTAAAAAGATAAGCCTGTGACTGAAAAGGGTTAAAGTTTGTCCACGAAAAATGTCAAAAGCTTAACAATTATAGTTACTCCGCCAACACTTAACCCCGTAGCATTGTGGGCTTGTCTATTGCTTGTGTGTGAAATTCAAATTTGAAAACACACCCAGTGTTAGACACCACACTGACATCTCTCTCCCTTTTATCCCCCTCTTTTTCCTACAACAATGACTTTATTTTCGAAATTTAGATCATAGTCCTTAATAGCCCGCAATTAGCAAAGCTATCCCAAACGAGCTACATCTAAACAAGAGACCTAAACTGTTTTATTAATTGAAGGGGTGCATAGAGTGAGTCTTGATCTCATGTCAAATTCTCCTGTTTTCGGAGAAGGAAGCAGAAAGCAATTTGCTAGGAGAATCTCGCAGTCTGTCAGAAGTCACTTAGGGTCTTTTTCCATGCAACCCCTCAATTAGCTATGAGTAGACTGTTAGTAACGTTTCAGATCAAATGCATCATAAGACATTTCTCAAACATAGCAACACCTTACTCCGGTTATACATGTACCTTGTTTGTTAGTGGCAATCGATTTTCCACTCTCAACGAAAACAGAGTCATCTTCTCTCTTCTGCGCTGCAGCTCTGTTGGCTAAAATGCACCTGGATGCACTTTCCACTGCTTGTCTTGCTCTCTCGATGGTCCCTGATGGACTGAGGTGGTCCTCACAGGTGCTAAGTGCATTTAAAAATCGAGGTCAATATATATGCGTTATTGACCAAGCATGACGTCAAGATGGCTGGATATTGGTCTAGTTCTTTTTTTGCGTGTTTATGGACCGAGACAGAGTCTTGATCCATAAACAAGCAGATCGAAGAAGAACGAGGCCAATATTGAGCCATCTTGACTGAACAAGCTTGGTCATAAAAGATTTACTATATGGAAAAAGAACACTTTGTCTATTTTCTTGCAGGACACAGCCAGTAATCCTGGGCAGACATGAAAGTGCCATCTTGCCTGTTTTGGTACCCAATCACATTGCGGGATTTGGTTCAACTTACCCGCTCATGGAGCTAACCATGTTATAATTTATTATCAACTAACAACTTGTCTAACAAATTATGATTTCATGAAAGAAAAAAAAATTGTAATTACAATTTATAATTTATCACTACCAAGAATAATTATTGCAATTTAATATTATTCACTTGGTTGAGATCTGTTGCCAACATCAGACTCAAGTAACCTGGCAGGGCAGCTGTACACAGACTACACTGAAGGTGTGTGATTTCAAATGCAATTGGGTTGAAGTTAAGGGCAGGATTGGGCCTAAAATTTCATAGTAGGGTACAGTATACAGGTACTTACATGTAACAACCATAAATAATTTATTATTAAGGAAGGCATTAAGGTGATCTCAAGTAGCGGGACACAGCAATCTACAGAAGTTTTAAAAATTAAAATTATTAACACCATTGCAGGATGGTAACACTCCTTGAGAATAAGAGGGTAGATCATTCTTGCTTGCAATATGTGCAGCAGACTAAAATATCAATTAATGTCAAGATGAAGTTCATTTCTTATCCATATTGTTATAGTTTACCAAGCAAGGAGCTGACATTTTAATACATCAACGTCATCATTCTTCCCCACTGACACACTCAAACACCCGACTGCAAGTTGAGATGTCAAAACAAAATTGATGTTTCAACCCTATTATAGCCTTCTTCTCCATTTAAATCACAGTTAACTGAAGATGTTTTCCCTACGCCACTTACTCATCTGGATTGCCATGTCGTGATAAAGTCCCTGATGGTGTGGACTGTCCCTCGTCATCTGTTCCAATCTCTTTTTTGTCTTCATCATCAGGTAAGGGTATGTCCTGCATGTCTGGAAGCTCTGGTATTGGAAGTTCAGGTGACTTACGCTTATCTAAGTCATTCTCAGCAGCACATGCTGCATCTTCGCCGGCTTCCTGAGAAACTCTGTCAACAGCCTCAGTTGTATTGTCGTCAGCAGGCTTACTCTCTGTTCCATTTTCTACTGGCGCAGCATCCTCCAGGGTAGTTTCATTAGCACGGCTTGGCTAATGGTAATCAAAATAAATGTTACTAAACATAATTCAGCAAATTAAATCATAAACTATCAAAGACCTTTAGTTATAACTAAGTCTTTATCCAGTCCTCTTAGAACAGTGGCTGGCTGGATCTTATGTAAATTTTGCAGCTGAAGCAACTAAAAACATTTCCTGGATGAAACATATTTGGCTCATTGCATATCAACCAGCCCCCCACCCTAAGTAATAACCCAAGGACTGAAGGAATGCATTAGACAAAAGAAAACAAGAAAACTGAGAAACAATTGCTTATTCTAATAACAGCAATAATTGGGGACCTTGTAAGAGAATCACCATGCATAATGTAATTTCATACAATATTGAAGAAAAAAGTAGTATTTATTAATTAAGAATTACTCTTCTGTGCGTAATAAATTTGATATGTCTCCAATAGCCATGACAATTATTTCTGGGCTCCATTTCACCCTACATTACAGCAAACTATAACATTATGTTCACACCACGTAACATTATAGAACTTTAATACATTATTTTGCAATCAATCTGTACTCTAAATTTTAGCACAACACACCTGTGCAGTAGCCTCAGCACCATGTCTCCTATGTTCTCTTGAGCTTGTTCTTTCTCTCTTTTCTCTGCTCCCGTGCCGCCGTGACGATGAACCTTCTCTTGTCACTCCATCCTTTCTCCCACTGCTTTCTCTTCTCAGTAATGAACCATCACCATGGTTACTTGCACCATCTTTTCTAAGACTTCCATCCCTTTTCCTTCTGTCAGAACCTTCACGTCTAGATGAACCTTCCCTCCTCTCCAATTCTTTGGCTTTGGCAGCTCTGCGCTTTTCCCTTGCTTTCAGTGTCTTCATTGAACAAGATGGAAATCAGTAAATTGCTACGCTGCTGCCCTTAACCCTCCAATCTGCCTTAGTGAGATTCTTATTGCGCCATAACATCAATGCGTAAGTCAGCATTAGCCAGGTACTCAAATTACAAATTGAACCAGTGGCCATCAGATTAATGAATTTTGGACTGATAACAGTGATATCAAATTCTCTAATCAGTACTTGTAGGAAATATCTGGAATATAGTCTGAAGAATTTGCAAGTCAATTCCCTGGTGAAAGAGTATTTGGTTCAATTCACAACACAAGATCATATTAAATTAAAATTTTTGTACCTATTTTAAAAGAGTTTTGATGGACGATAGTTAAATTTATTAATTCAAATTACAATTAATTTCCCCAATGTATGTTAAATAATTATCTGTCCCTTGTTTCTTTTTGTTGAGTTAAATTTTTGTTGCTGTTGTTGATGCTGTTTGTGCAGTGTTTTTTTCTCACAATGAACCTTTCCCAACAGTTAGTCAAGAACTTTCCAATGTTTGCCCCAAGCCTTCAAATGTATAAGCAATCATCTTAAATTGGATTCTGTTAGCTAAATAGAAAACTTACAAATAGGTTAATAACTGGTAACCGAATGAAGTCCGTTGTCAAAAAGAGTAAACCTGGCTCAAAGAAATGCCAAGTAAACCTAAAAAAAGTCGAAATCTGGGAGATCACCAATTTTACCTTTTTGACCCCCAAAAACTGTTGTTGATTCAGCCAAAAAAAGCATCAAATGTTCATGAATAACATATTAAAACAGTCCCAAAAAAACAGCCAAAATAAGTGCTTTCCTTCCAATCTGGGAGATATGGTGACCCATACTGGAGACTGCGAGACTCCCTCTGTATCCGGGAGACTCCCTGACAATCTGGGATGGTTGGGTTCAGCCTACCTGTAGTCTGGCAAGAGGGATGATCTCTGAATCTTTTGGTTTACGCCAAACTGTAGTCTGCGTCCCAGCACAGTAGTAATAGTAACGGCGTGTTTTCTGGTCGTACAATTCCCACCACTGGCTGTCATTAGCCTTCTTACTGCAATTTTTACAAATAAAGTTGTTACAACTTTTAAAATAACTTGAGAAAAATGTGATTCAAAACATTTATCCGGTATATAAATAATTAAAATACATTTGTAACAAAGATTGTATCAAGTTTCTGGCCACAAGTACGTAACAGCTGTGTGTTTAACAACAAAGTAAACTATGGCGACAGCAGAAGGTGGGTGTTAATTAACAAGGTGGTCTTAAGACACGAGGGTTAGGTCTGTTTACAGTACGACTACTTAAATGAAGGCCACCCAACAAAATTTTCTACAAATTTAATGAATAAAAATTGTGGAGGTAAACAATTTATAGTTTTCCAACAAATTATCCAAAATGACTACAAATCTGTTGCCTTTGAAATGTACAGCTTGATTACAAGGATAATTTGTTGGAAAACAGTCACTAATTGTTAAATTCCACGATTTTACTGCATTAAATTTGTGGAAAATTTTGTCAGGTGACCTTGGTTGGAGTACTCGAACTGTAAAACTTAAAATTAGTCTCAACTCTCACCAATACCAAAAAGTCTGCTTAAGACCTCAAGGAGTAGAGTGTGATCTGTATATCCCTGGTCAATAATTTCATTGTACAGTATTAATTTCCACAGGATTAATGGTGAATCCTAATACATTATTTTATCAATACATTGCAAGTTCAAAGCAAAATTCACTCACACTCGGACACCAACTGGAGGTTCCCATAAACACTGGCCACTTTTGAGATTAGCATACATGGGTTCCCCGGTCCGGGGCTCAATTATCTCAACCCAGTCTACCCTAAAAAGGAAAATTTAAAATGATTTGTAGATCAAATTAATTTAATTAAAAAATTAAATTATAAAATTTCATAACTAATGCTTACAAGTCTCTTAGAACTGCACTTACTTAGCAATACATAAATTTATATTTTCTTTTTGTTTTTGCAATACAAACCAGTTTTTTAATACTTGCCTTTGTTGAAAATTGATTAAATAATATTTGTCTTAGAAGTTGCACAAAAGCATATGTACACGTGCAAGCTTTAAAATGCTCCTTTTGAATGTATATTGGTACAGCTTTATGCTGAAGGTGAATTAATCAACATGACACGAGCGTGGGACAAAGAAAAATTCTGAGTCCCCGACAGGAATCGAACCCATGACCTCCCGAACACCGGGCGGGCGTTCTATCCACATTTCACATTTCATTTCATCACATTTCATTACCGAGCTTAAAATTCACCATCTTTATTAACTTATCAGCTTTTATGCTATATGACACTTCTAGCATTTGACATAATTATTAACTAAAGACGAGTTAGAAAAAGTACACAAAGCCAAAGGAGAAGAACAAACTATTCATTTTTTTTGAAACCAAAAGCCCAGGCAACTTTGAACTTTTAAATTACAATATTTATTATTAATAGCTATATTAGGTGATGTAGTTTTCTCTTTTGGAAAGAGCAATCTCACAAATTATGCTGGTGGCTTAAGGTTACCGTATACCTTCAGGGGTGTCTCACGTCCAAGCGATGTAGTGCGTCCGGTTTAAGCTGTAGATACCTAAACCCTTATATCAAATTAAAGCTTATAGAGCTGGCCATCAAACCATACCAAAAATTTTGAAATAAAATGAATTGCCGATTTTTTCACGGCGACTAAATGAAAGCGTCCTAATTACCTTTTGGAAGCTACAAGTCAAAGCGAATTTTGTTTTTCGCCAATTTATTTTTTTCTTCGGTTTCAGGACAAAAAGCGCTAAAAAAGCGTGTCTGCATTTTGCCATATTCAATTGCAGTAAAAAGTTACAGAACATTTTCGAAATAGGATTTGAAAAATGAGAAGTGATCGTACAAAAATCGCTCTCGGAGAAAAAATATTTCGAAATAAACAATTCGCAGACACGTTTTTGTTTTTTATATGTTAATCTAGCTACTGTACAAATCTGAGGGCAATCAAAGAAATTCCCTTTGGGTTGTAACTCTTTAAAATGTCTGCTTCAAGCAAAAAAATTTATTCGAGAAAACAGCGCTAAGAAAAATCTCTTGCTTTGCAAACAAACTCCGCCCACAAACGCCTTCAACTGGGTTCTCAGATCACTGAGCCAATCAGCGCTTGGAAAATTTACTACAATTAACTCGCGGTGAAATTTACGCGTGAATCTCCAAAAAATCCTTGTGTTTCGCAATGCCCTCAAGGCGGAGAGATAATTTTTCTGCAGCTGGGTTTTTCTTGAGGTTGGTCTGGCAAAATGGGGAAGATGAAAAAGGATACGAAAGCCAGAGCAGCTGGGCGACGAGAACAAACAAAAGAAAGCGCGGCGGAGTAAATGTGCATGGATAATATTCCAATGGATCTCAATGAGTTGGACGATTCATCGGTATCGGACTCAACAAAAGAGTCACTGTAAACATCGCTGTTATCGCTGTCGAGTTCTCAAATTTTAACGGAACCTTTCTCCTCTCTTGACTCGATCTTTTTGCCCGCTTGATATGATGGCTATAGTTTCATCCACGAGGTCAACTTTCTCTTCTTCACTCACTGATGTATTTTCATTCGTTCTTCGCTTTTCGAACTGGTAAACGGAGTTTTCCGTGGTTCATGTTTACTTATAACTTAATAGAATTACCCCTAATACGAAAAAGCTTGGATTAACAATGCTGATTAACTGAGTAGCCAGCCAATTCGTGGTATCCATGTAGGTAATATTCCCGCGAAAGTAGTCTCGGTTGATTACCTACACGTTATAGGGCTGTCAATCAAGAGGGAACTTTTACTTCCGGCCATAACGTAAAACCTCCATTTCTCCGCCAATATTGGGTTTTTTTCAATTTTGTTTTCAGAAATTAGAGATTACTCTTTGACCATTACTTTGAACCAAAAATCCAAATTTGAAGAAAATTGCCGATCTGAAGGTATACTGTAACCTTAATAACCCTGAAGATGCCAATAAATCATAAAATCTGCTTGGCTTTGAGAGAAAAAAGTCTTAAAGACCAATTTTGATCTTTTTATGCCACATTTAGATTATGTTACAGATTTAAGTTCTCCAAGCCTCACTCCAGTTAGTCCATCAGACTATCAGCTAAACATAAAGCAGAAGTTTTCTGTTTTATTTTAACCTTTTTTTATCCTTTTACAAAATTGGAATATCAGTTGTCATAACTGAAATTCCCTCCCATAGAAATCTAGGATAAATATAAGTGTGAAACATAAGTTTAAGGGTTAAGTTAAAGAACATTACATTTGATCTTGAACTTTGATGTGCTTCCTACGAAAGAAATCTTTCAAGTTTTATTTATTGATGATCATCTTCTCAGAAGTCTGTTCCAATAAAAGCCCTCTCAAGAAAAGTGAATTTGGGAGGAATTTATTAATAAACTCACTTTTATGTTCCAAATCAATATCATTGTCTGAACGTGTTAAATATATTCATCAATGATGGTAGCAGATAACAAACTAAGGATAATAACATCACACCAGTCTCATGTGCCAAAAAAATGCATCAAAAAGTCTTAAAAAAAAAACATGCTTTTTTACCGGTAGCTGAAGAGAGGGTATAATCTACAGATAAATGGAGAATTAAGGATTAAATATAATTGAGCATACAATATCCTGAACATACAGGTAGAACTCTGAACAACAGATAGATGAAAGTTCATCCATTACATTAAGTTAGCACTAAAACATTAACAAGAACAATTCATATTAAAATAAAATGGAGCAATTAAAATTGCATGCAATTACGTTGAAAAACACTAAAACAATTCAATTAACACAATATCAGTGGGAATCAAGTTTGAACTAGCTTAAGGCTCAGGGTTTATTCAAAGTTCTCACACAGTTACAATTATCCAGTTCAACCAAACTAGCAATTAAAAACAGGAATCGTTTTCCTGTCTTCAAAAGCAGATGACCACCGCAGCTTCCTTTGTTGTGTTATGAACTTGAGAATAAGATTTGAACATTTTATTACCTGTTTTTCATTGAAAATTAAAAACCTGACGTCCCACTGATGGATAATTTATAAGATAGACAAACTATAAACACAACAACATAACTTAAATTAGCGGTACATTCGATTCATACAAGTTGAAAAGTCTTCACCTGAACCGCAATTGAGTTAGTAGTTACATATCGTGACAGGTCGTTAGGAGGTAAAATACAAAATGTAAGCTTAATTAATTGTCCCTGAACAAATAAACTCACAGGTACTTCCGAAACAACAATTTGTGCAGAGACCTAGATAACTTTACGAGTCAAAAGCCGGATTAGTGTGCTAAAAGAAGCCGAATTTGATCTCGCTGACGTTATGAACAAAACCGATTAAAAAAACTTAATATTTTCGCGTACCTAGTAAACTATAGAACGAGTGGACTAAACGTCTAATTAGTTGAGCATCATTTATTTTTATTTACGCCATCATATATATAGTAAAATAAGCCTAATTTCAGCAATAAAAGGATTTGATTCGATCGACACTCGCTAGAAGTAATGGAAAGTTCTTGTAAAATGTTCCAAAACAGTGCTAATTGCGTTTTTTGTCTTCAATTGAGTACGTTAACAACAATTCACACTCCAGTGGACAAGATTGGAAGAATCGATCTATCAGAGGAATAAAACCGAATTCGATTTCTTTAAAAAAAGAGGGTAAAGTTCTAAGAAATGCTCCGTAAAAGATGGATTCCAAAATAAACAATATATTATAAACAATGCTCCTTCATACATTACAGTTTTATAATTTCGTCGGTCGATTGTTCACCTCCCCCATCGAGACGTGTATGACTAAAAACACTTCATTGACTTCGATCCAGATTGATCAGACAGTCATATCCGTTGTGATCCTAATAAAAGCAACCAGCCAAGGGAAAATATACCTTGATAGCATCGTAAGTTCTCGGATAGGCGTATTTATTATAGTACACGAAAATGCCCTCGCTAGGCTATCACCCCCTAGCGATACGAACTTCACCACGGACAAACAACCCACTAAAACTTGAAATGTAAAACGAAAACGGACGACTGATTATGTTAAACTTACTTCTCAGCCATCGGAGGTTTCACTGGTGGCGAAAGTCCTACAGAAATCTCAGCTGTGTTGCCATAAATTTGGTGTAAAATCCTGAAATTTATCGCCCATACTCCCTGTGATTACCTTACTGCGGTCTTCAGTTTACAAGGCGCGCCTTCAACAGAGAAGACTGGAATCGACTGCTGCCCAGTCTTGCTGAGAGACACGTCAAAATCTGTATGGGATCGGAGGGCAACTAGAACAATATCGGAATTATTTGTTATGGTTCTATTCCCATCTATTTTGGTCTGCATTTTCTTTTAAAGGATACTTAATATTTATTTAATCAAAGTGGTTCTGTTCAAAATACGATTATAGCAATTCTGTACAAGTCAAAAATGAGGTACAAGTTTGATCTCCACCAGTCCCTCGTTAAAATGATTAATGTTCTCGCCGCCATGTTTTTTCATGACGCAATCAGATTGAACAAGCAAAGCAAAACAAAACAAAGCCAGTCTGGAAATTTCGGTTTGGGTTGTTTTCACTGTTTTGCTTTGTTAATTACTTTCAGAGCTCTTTTAAACGCCATTTGGACATGAATGGACAAACAAGCAAGCCGTTCAAACAACGAAAAAGCTTTTGTAAGTATCGTGGCTCGCATAATTCTGTCGAAAACGGGCGAAACAGTGAGTGACTCGTCATCGCTGAGAAAATCGTCGCTCTGTATCTAGATCTGTTCCATTTAGCGCTGTTTTATATAAGCTCATTGCTATCGCTTTAGTTTACTGATCCTTTCTCTTTTCTGGCAAACCTCAGCTGCAAGGAAAAGAGATTCGGAGTCGATCATTCGGCAGTATCCCGACAAAGTTCCGGTAAGGCAGAAATCATATCTAATAGCACTTATTTATAATTCCACGAAATTGCCAAACTTTATGCCGGTTATGTTAATTTAGGCTGACCAGTGTGGTTGTCGAAAATAACCGAAATGTATTCATAATAAGCGAGTTGTAACTACGGTAGCAATAGTTTCATTTCTTGGTGGCTAAGCTTTTGCTCTTTTCTTTGCCGGTACAGGTAATTGTAGAAAGATTGAAAACGGAGAAACACTTACCCATTCTAGACAAAATCAAGTATTTAGTTCCGTCAGATCTCACCATGAGTAGCCTGTCAAGCATCATACGGTAAGCTTAGCATAACTTGAGTTACTACAGTTTAAAACGGTTGCTTAGAAAAGAGGCAAATACCCCATCACCTTGCAGGACAAATATAGAATTTATACTTATATTATGAAACTTACTGTCAAACTTAAGGGGCCTTGCAAGGGCTCTTTACTTGGGCTCTGAAAAACGCAATATTGTGCTTCCTAGGCTTAAAACTTGAGTTGTTTACCATTTTTAACAGATAATCTTAAACATTTCGTTTTGAAAACAAGTGGAATGTTCGGTACTTTATATAAGAAATAGTAAACATGTGCCATGTTTCTATCGAGTTTTGGTATAAATCTACTAGCTTTCTATCACAAATGTTGTTCTGTGTTTGGCTACGCTACTCACTATCTGTTCTGTTATAACGTGTGTTGTAGACAGTGAGGAGCATAGCGTGCACTTGTTAACAAACTGGAGGCCGCTTCTTGGGGTTTTCGAGGCATCTGTGAAGAGGATTTAGACAAAGTTTTGAATGACTAGTGGATTTATACCAGAACAAATTTTAGATTATTCACTCTCAATTTCTACGCATGATAGTGGACTCGGTCTGTGCCCTCATCAACTATCACAAGATAAAAATCGCGAGTTCGTAATCTAATTCTTTGATAGAAACACAAGTCAAAGTTTGGGAGAATGGGAAATGTTGTTGGAACACAAGCCAACATGCAAGTTTTTCCACAGCTTTTGTGAGTTCTCCCAAACTTCCAAAACTTCGTCTTCTTTACCACTTCCCCTTTGAATTGGATGCTAGTCCATGACAGGGTTATCCCCAGCATTAAATTCCTTAGTTCTGATTTTATACTGCTGTGTGGAGAGAGGCAGTATGAGATTTAAATGTCTTAAGATTTACATGATTTAAATGGCTTTTTCTATTGCAAGAACAAGAATTCAAAGTGTTTAGAATGCAAGTGCAAGACGTTCAGACTCAAAGAAGTTTAGCAGTCATTTATAAAAAGGAAACAAACAGTTGAGACTTGCGAGACAAAAATTTTGCAAGACCCATGTTTTTTTAAGGACCATTCATCGCGCACCTCTTTTTTTCTTTGTTTATTTGTTTATGTGAGCATCTACTAACTTAGTATTTTTTTTGGTTTAAATGGATATTTTATCAATTTAAACATTCATTTATTTCATTCATTTTTTACAATTTATTTGCACATGTAGGAAAAGACTTCAGTTAACTCCAACCCAAGCATTCTTCCTTATTGTGAATGAAAAAAACCTGGTCAGCATATCCATAACTGTTGGAGAAGTTTACAAAGACGAGAAAGATGAGGATGGATTCATCTACATGGTGTATGCCTCGCAAGAAACCTTTGGTTTTTCAGACGTATAGTTTTCCTTTACTTATTTTATGTTGTGGTACAAACACTTTGTAAATGTACAGTCATGTAAATTAGTTAACTTTAAGAGTGGGTTAATAAATTTATCTACTATAGAAGTTATATCTAGACAGTTCTAAACTGGACTTGTGAATGTGTATCATAGACTTTTCAGAGGCTCAATACTACACGTACATGTACATCTGTAGCTTTGTTTAATGACGGCATAATGTACTTTGAATTATGTATAAAAGTTCTGTGATCAGATAGATAGGGATTTTGAACAGGATATAGAACATGCATATATGGTACTCTTTAGACTTTTGGGAAGTATATATACGCTACAATTTGCTATTTTCACTTAAAAAATAACCAAAACAAGTATTGTCTTTTAACCTTTTTTTTTCTTCACAATTCTCCAAAGAAGATTTAATTCTGATCTGGGATAGGATGGGTAGAGACTGGGAATTATTTGCAAGAAGTAAGTGGGTTAAGAGTTTTTAAACTTGTGGATCTTCAAAGCTGTTATTACTTTTAATTAACATGCATGCATAAATTTACAACATGACTTATTAATATTGCAAATCTGATTCAAAGACCATGCTTCTTTTGAAGTCAGCGGTATGTAATTGCTAATTAAATTAGTGAAAGTAATTAGATGAAACAGTACACTGGCTTCCTGGGAAAATTATTTGACAACTGATGGACCGAATGACACAATAATTTCTGTAATTGGCCCTTTTCCAATCTATAATAAATAACTATAATAAATGACAACATTAAATCAGAGTACCTAAATTAATGATATTAAATTCCCAGTGAAAGGTGTAATTTGCAGACATTAAAGGAAACACTTAAATTGAACAAAAGCCTGTTATATTGGGTAAGCTTTCAATGCAGGGACACAAGGTTTGGAATGAAAATGCTTTCAGAGACAAGACTTGCCTCTCAGAATTCGCTGTGAACTAGAAATTTTGTTCCTGACCTTCAAAGAAAATGGGTGACAATTTACTAAAGGAGGTTACCACTGCAATTGGCTCTCTTTGGTGGAAACTTACAATATATTTCAGTAAAATGGCAGTTTAGTGAATCTGAGAAACCTTTCATAGTAAATTCTCGATTTCATTCGCCAAGAACATGCATTTTGAACAAAATTGATGTTTTCAAAGTACTGTTGTGTTGGGTAAGCCTTCATTGCTGGGTCTTCAAGTTTATGGAAGGAAAAAGGTTTCCTTGGGTGCTGTACTTCCACTCAACCAGAAATTCCAGAACTCTTGAAACGGAGGCAAATGGTACAGAAATTTCTTTGGAAAGTTTCCAGAAAATCCGATACTTGTTACATTTCCGAAATGCAAACCATTCAAACAGAAAATTCTGGGAGGAAAATTCCCGGGGGTGAAGGGAACTCCCCTATAAAAAGAACGGGGGCGCTCGTCATAGCTTTTAAGGGTTAAAAAGGCAGTTTTGGTATATCTTAGGGTGTTCAGCCTAAAAAGGCCCACACTGGCCATGGGAGCTTTCGCGGTACCGTTCAGGGTATTGAGCCGAAAAAAGTCAGTGTCGGTGACAGTCAGTGTTTTAAATATTTTGTCTTAGAATTGGTACCTCTTAGGGGTGAAAAAAATTTCAAGCCACGCCCACAAAACAGGATCTTGGTACCTATTAGGGGCTCTTTTCAAAATTTCCGATGAGCACCTCCGTACTTTTTACATGGGAGTACTTTCTCCCCCGGAGGGGGGGGGGGCGGGGATCAAATGAAACGGATAATCTCGGTAAGAAGAGGGTGGCAAAGGGTTTTTGCGTGACGTGTGATCGTCCCAAAATTAGCAGCGTGATGCGCGATCGAGACCAAATTAGCCGTCTCATGGTACTATAGGTCCAAACAATTGTGGTACAAATTATGGGAATAAGTCAGTTGAAAATAGTTAAACTTTGCAGAAGGACTATGAGCTTCAGTGTTATTTTTGTCCATTTTGTCGACCGATCATTTTTGGCGGTGCATCAGACCAAGAGAATATGACATACCATATCCGAATCCGGCTATCGTATAAAAGGTCTGAACGAATTTCGTCCAAAAGAGCTGAAACGATATCACACGTTAGAGTTTGGTGTCATTTCATGCGACTCGAGAAGACAGTTGTGTAAGCAAAGAGAGACTACACAAGGGAAACAACGTTTGTGTGCCACTTAATGAGGGTCGTCGTAAAGACCTAACTGAATTCAAAGGGCACGTTATATCCGTTAGACATAAAAACATTGCCGCACAGAAAAGGATTTGCAGGTGTAAAGCTTTGACACAAATATTGCCTGTATATTAGAGCCTGGCAAAGGTGGAGTTGACGTATTCTCAATTCGTAAACAAGATCTCTGCCAACTTAGCCTGTGAACAAGCTCCCGATTGTGTTATAGGAGAATAATAAAAATGTTTCCTGAACAAAACGAGTGGCTTGTCGTTACACAAATTAGATCTGGATGTCACGAACTTCCTTTTAGGTATGCGAATCACAGACCCTGGTATTTCCAAGATCTGGAAGTCATGAATTTCCGTTTGGGTATGTGAATCTCACACAGATGGTCTCTTACTATACTAATGAATAACTAGAGTTCTTTTTAAATGTGTTCCAGGTTTCTTCTGATAGATCCGACAGTAAAAGTAAGTAAAGTTGTGACTGCTGCCAGTCCAGTCCGCGCCCAGTTATGTTTCGCGCCATTTAGGGTCACGTGACCAGTGTGTTTTTGACTAGCGTGGTCGTAAGGATTTGACCCAAGTCTTAGTGGATTTACGCTCGTTTAACGTGCCTTTTTTGTGCCTTTCGCGGTCCTGAGGCTGGACAAGATAACAAAGTGTATATTTTTGTCCTAAGTTTATTAAGTCTCTGTTTTTTGAACTTTCTTTCCAGTTTTATTTTCATGTATGTCATGTGGCGTTGTTCGACAAACATTCGCATCGAGTCATAAGTGTAATTTTTGCATTTATTTTAGTTTCACGGCTTCCGTTTGAGGTCAGTTAAGTCTACCAACCATAACTACAGTGGTTCGTTTAATCTATGTAGTTACAAAAGTAAAACTTTATTTAGCCACCTGGTCATGATCATCCTTCGTGATAACGGCTAGTAACATATAACGAATATTAAACTGATTAAACTTGATCGAGGTCCTTAAAAAATTCCACTCTTAATTAAATATTTATCTTGTTTGCGGTGTGTATTTATGGTGCATTTCTCCTTTGCGCAGGACCTCCTGCGATTTTTTTCTCTTTGTACTCACTGAAGAACGCCGCCTGATTATTGACTTCAATAGGAGTCTAGGCCCGGTCGTGCACACTACACCGGAGGAATTCAAAAACGCAACAATCACCGGTCGTTTTCTATTTCTGTTTCAGGAAATCTTGGCCAGGGAAATCACGTGGTTCTCCTGATCCTATCGTGTTCGAAAAGGTCCGTTTTAAACATAATGTTTTCCTTCCTCACGGAAACTCAAAGCGGGCGTTTTCAAATTCCTCCGGTTTGAAGAGGGTTTTCGAAAAGTTCCGTTTTCGTGACGGATTACTCTGGACCGTAGGCCTAACCGTAGAAATAAAGCTGGATGCGTTTTTAAATCCCTCCGGCGTAGTGTGGGCGGAGTCTGGAGTAAACCACGACGTCAATGAGCGCCACCAACCAAAAGGAGCAAAACAAGGGTGTACAAGTGTGTTCAGTAAACCTTTGTACATTTCATAGCCGTCCTCTGCAAAATAACAGGGAGTTTAAGTAACCACGACGGTGACGCTTAGGACAACGTCGATGGAAAAATAACTTTATATTTTACCTATGAATCTCGCGATACTCTGAAGTCATTTAATTTGTTTATCACTGTCAAAACTATCGCAAAACTAAATTTAAACCACAGTGATAAATTTGAAACAAAAATTTAAAAAAATTAGCCGTCGTGGTTCACGTTCTCCAGACAACGCAGAATTTGGTCATTTCACGTTGCTGTTTTGCAGAGGACGGCAAAGAAATGTACCAAGAATTATAACACACGTACACAGCCATTGTTCTGCTCATTAAATCTTTTGTTTAACGACGTTCCCGTTGCCTTTGCCGTCGTGGTTTTCTTAAACTCCCTGGAACGCAAAATGACCGCGAACGCGAACGATGAGTCGAACTGCTGATTGTTCGTATTTCCATTTAGAATTGAACGCTGTCATTACATATTAAGCCTGAAAGAGGTTTTAGAGCCATTGGCATCCTGGACAAATTCAATTTTACAAGGCGTTGTTCTCGGCGTCGCCGTCGTCATTGTTAAGATCCCTATATTTGCATCTCGGATGCTGGAAGGTCGATACACTTGTTTAACGACTGCGGTCTGTCATCCTAAGTGGCTGCTTTGTGCTTTGCTCGTGTTTTATCCGTTTGTTTGTTTGCCAAATTAGCATATTATAGTCTTAAATCTGAAGGTATGTCCGCCATTTTGAATAATCAAATCCAGCCTGTGTCAGAAACTCATTTGTCCGGTTTGGCTATGACGTCAGTGCTTTCTCATTGGCTCACAGCGAAGCCTTTTGTTCTTTCGCTTTATAAGTGCGACACCACCCGGATGGTTGGGCGGCTAGTTAATTCCACCGCAATATACACATCTCTCTTATATACACATCTCTCAACCACCCCCCCCCCCCAAAATATCCCCCCAATATCCCCTCACAGCCTGCATTTCATTAATCCCCTACATATAACTACACAGCCTACATCTCACCTATCCCCCACGTATACCTACACAGCTTTCGGCTTTCATCGTATTAATTCTAAAAATATATATACCTACACAGCCCACGTCTCATGAATCCCTCACATTTACCTTCACAGTTTGCATTTCATTAAATCGTTATATTCAAACTTTATATCACATACGTTATATTAAACTCATTATATTCTATGGTTATCAACTCATGTAGAGCCAAGAAGTCTTAAGATATCTTGGAATCTTGCCGTGCGTTCAGCCTTCTGAACGGATACCGTAAGGAACGTTTTCCCGTGAGGTCACATATTTGCCGATGCATTTTTGTGGTTGAATCGTGAAAGTTCGACGCTTTTCGGGTCGAGAAAGTAAAATTTGCGATGTACTTACTTCCTTTTACATGACGAGTGATTGGTGAAAAAAAATTCTCTGTAATGCGTGATTTAATAGAAAAGTTCAGCGTGCATGATGCGTGATTGGTACCCCACCTTTGCCACCCTCAATTTAGTGCGGACTAGCCAAGTGTGGTCTAGGACGAGCGGGCAGAGCCGAGAGCGGAATGGTGACGAGGGGGAGCGGAATTCGCGGAATTTTTTTTTCGCGCTTAACGGCTCGCTTCGCTCGCCGGAATGTTTTTTTCCACCCCCGCCGGATTTTTTTCCGCCGTCGCTGTGAGCTAGGGAGTCGAGAAAGTAAAATTGGTGATGTACTTACTTCTTTTTACGTGACGCATGATCACGCATGCATGATCCGTGATGCGTGATTTAGTAGCAAAATTCAGCGTGATGCGCGCGTGATTGGTACCCCACTTTTGCCACCCTCTAAGAAATTTTTTAAAATAAGGAAATACCTGCCGAGGTTATCCCAATTTTCCCAAATACCGGAAAGAGCTGTTCCAGTTCCATCCGCCACTGATAATTTCTGGAAATGCAAAAGGGAATTTTTGGTTGAATGAAAAGTAACATGGACACGAATCGCTGCTATTTGGAATTCACTGTTAACCACGACCCTGCTGTAACTACCCGGGAACATTATAGAGTCTTTGTTTCTCTGTCATCTCACCGAAAGTAATTATTGACCAATGCACTTGCGTGCAAGAATAGCAATAGCCAATTCAAATTTGTTTAACGAGTAAGATGTTCCAGCCTTGGTTGAAAGTCACTATAAAGAAGAGCTTCAAACGACACAGCCGTAAGGACCATAAGCCAGGTATAAGTTGCCATGCCAACTGCTTCAGTCCATGGCTGCAATGAACGACTCGACCAGCTGTGATAGCTGTGACGCGTATCCGGATGCGATTCTGTGTACGTAACTAGTTCTATGTGCCATGAAATGCGTAAATTAGTAAATGACCGTCAAACGTAGTGTAGCTAATGTTATATAGCAACATGATTTTATGGCTTATGGGAAAAATCAAGAGTACGTTTTCCTTTTATAGGCGATGCGCGTGCGTGCGATCGTGTTCTGTCAGCTATCAAAGAACACTTGAGTATTGAATCAATCAAGGTTGAAGGTTATCATGTATTTAAACTTCCATTTGTACCTTTTATTTGAGCTGAAAGCTCGTTCAAAATATACGTAGATGTTAACTGGCTATGAAATATCAGTAACCGCAACATCGTGCCCGACAAAAAAATAAAAATAAAAAAAATAAAATAAAAAAAACAAGCATGGTCGACAATAATCGATCTCCGTTCCTTTTTGTACAAAATAAAATGAGTAAGTTTCCTTTGAAGTTTATTTTATGATTATTTTGAACCCAAAAAAATCAATGCGCTTGTGTCTCCCGGATCAGTGAGATGGTAAGCCATCGCGGCGCACAGAGCTAAAAAGTGAATACATTCCGTCTTTTCGTCGATTGTGGTTGCAGAAATGCTGTATTTCAACCCTTCAGATCAAAGGACCATTTCAGTTGCTGAGAGAAAAATGGTAAGGAACTCAGTATCGTCATTCAGAAACTGTAATTAATTAAATTGGTCAATTGTTTTAAAAAAGAAACGTTTTGGCAATAAAAGTTGCAAAATTTGTCTTTCATTTTCATGCAATCTTATTGGTCTCTTTAAGCTACCCTTGAAATCTGATTGATTGTTTTGTTTTTCTGTCCCATTCTCATTGGCTGGTCGAGGAAAAGATGCGATAATAATTCGATTCGTGAATAAATTGCACGCTGAGAGCCAATCAGATTGAAAGGACAACCAGTGATTTCAAAGTGAATATATTAAGTTTTAGTCGACTTTGGCTGGGGAAAAGCTCAATTTGCACACTTCAGACCAAAGCAGTGTTTCAACCGAGCATAAAATAGGAAAAGTTGATCAGAAACAGTCGAATTCAGCGTTTTCTCTTTTATGAATAGCACAGCAGTGGGGCGAATCAAGACTGATGTTATATTTAGGGCTTCCACAGACTAGACACTTAGCGACAACTATTTGTTATCAACAACTTATTGTGTTCGATGCGAGCGTTACACACATTGGAGTGTTAGTTGTTGACAAGAGATTATCAAGGTGAGCACCTTGATAATCTCTTGTTGTTGATAACTAAGTCAGGCCAGCGAGAGCTTGGGAACTAACGTTCATTGCGCATGCTCAAAACACAATACGCATGCTCAAATGTGTGTCATGTTTCGATCATTTTTTTCACAATGACTGTCTAATTTCTCACGCGCTGATTGGCTCATTTTTATCATCAATAAGAGTACAGACGCATAAAATTTTAATTTATGCAAGCTTTCAAGTTCAAATTTCAGCTGTCAACTGTCAATATTTTAACCAATGAGATTTTATGGACTTTTTTAAGTAGCCAATCAAAAAGCGAGAAAAGCTATTGACAATGTTCGCGTGTTTTGAATAAAATTCACTTATCCGTTGTTTACGGCAAGTTTCCGCGTCTTTTCCCCTCATTTATTCCCGGCATTTGACCAGTTTGGGATCTTGTTATTGTAAAAAACAAATTGACATCAGTTTTTTATGCGTCTGTCCTCTTATTGATGATAAATTGCGGTATAACATTGTCAAAGTGGCTGTGCAACCACGAGCCGCTGAAAGGAAGTCGTAACTAAATTAGCATTTTTCAACAGACTGATGGAGCAAAAATGTCAGAAAGCAGCAAATATTAGGCACGAAATTCGTGGTGACTATAGTTAATTCCTAAGACCGATTATAAAATCGGTTATCTTTATAATTCTTCGAAATGTTGTACCTGGAAGTGATTTTCCAATCAGTTAAAAAGGTCTTACACTACTTGGGCAAAATTTGTGCTTACTGAAATGCAAATCACTTGCTTTTTTAATGTTCTCGAAGTACTGAAGCAAAGTCGAGTATGAATGCAAAATGAGAACTATTTTAAACGTTATTAACAATAATAGTTATAATAATCTTCACTTATAAAGGATAATTGTTTAAAGCATAGAGAAAAGAACGCAGGTTAAAGAGTGTCCAGAATATCTCCTAATAGTTGTTACCACAGATCATACATCGGCTTCTTGGATAGCCGAAACGCACACTACGCGGAACTGCAGACAGCTGAAAATCGCAGCGGAAAATGTTCAACTAGTTATTTCTTAACATTTTGACATATACTGACATATTGGTTACATTAAATGCAAATTTTTCTACTTAAGCAACAGGAAATTTATCTTTGCAGTCAGCTGCATATTGTTCATTAGCGCTGAGACCTTTCTTCTACTGACAAGGTAGGTGAAGTGACTTTCTGATCTAAACTTCTTTACTGATTCTTTTTAATTCATTACTGTAAGCTTGTCCTCTCCTTAGAAAAGAACATTGTTTTACCGGTTAGTCAAACCTTCCTTTTGCCCAGTGCTGGGAGGGGTGCCGTTCGAGAGCATCGTATTTAAATTCAAAGCCATGCAGTTAAACATTTAAAATTGAAATGAAAGTTTTGCTCTCAATGCTGAGTCAAACCCGTTTCCACGTTACGTGTCACATATTAAAGGAGATAAAGTACTTCAGTATTACGTAGACATGCAGTAGTAATATATGAGTAGAACTGAACAAGGAAGAACGAATCAGTTCTTTTAGTAAGCTGTTAACGATGGTTCTAGATCGAGGAGCCGAATTAAAGAATGTGATCAAACTGCTGTTGAATAATTAAACGCATTATGCTACATTTTTTTTGGAATATTTAGACAAAGAACTATAGATATCCTTAAGCGTTCTTTTGGTCTACAAAAAGAGGTACAAAAGAACAAGTAATTTCATAATATATTTTACTGCAAGCATCAGCTATCATGAAACGAATAAAGGCTCACTTTCAGGTCAGAATAATGCTGCTGTGAAACCGATGATAAAATGTATCTGCCCTTTAACCTTTGATCAATTATGAATATTTTAGCACGAAGAGAATCAGACTGCACATTCAGTGCTGGTTTAAGATCTTGAATACACATCGTTTCATTATATTTCTATCTTGAATACACAGCATTTCATTTTTTTCATTAGATTTTTATCAATGATATTTCTTGTCTCATGTATTTCCAAATCGTTTCTTCTAAAATATTCATTACTTCAGTTAAATACTATTAATTATCATTCGATGCTTAACAAATCTTTTGTGCGACCAAACTTGGAATATGCGGTTCCTGTGTGGTCTTGAGAATGTGCAGCGAAGAGCATCAAGACTAGCATTAATCAACGCAAAGGTGAGATGTCATACGAATACCGATGCTAACTGCAAAAGAAATGGCCTACTCTGTCCGACGTTGCACTTACTTATCTTTAGTTGAGTGTTATAAGATACGTTTTGGTTTTGACCATTTGAAATTTGAAGACGTTTTATATTTCGCCATAACTTGGTCTACGAGAGTTAAACTTTATACCAAACCCGCAGGATATTAGGATTATTAAATTATGGAATAAATTACCAAGAGATGTAGTGGAAGCTAAATATTTAATTGCAATCAAGGATCTTAATTTCAATTTTGATTTTATTGTATTTTTTTTAAGGGAGTTTTCACATAAGGATAACCTCTAAACTAATTCCTTTTCTAGATGTATCTCTCTTTTCTCTTAATTCCAGATTCTTTTTCTTAGTTTTTATTTGTATATCTTGATTGAATCTGGAATAAGATAGAAGCTGACTAGCTTTTCAGAAATGATCGAGCAATACAACAAAAATCTCAAGACGTAAACCATAAAGTAGCTCTTTTTCGAATATTTCAATTTACTGAGAACGTTTTAGTTGTTACACAATCCCGGGAGAAATGTATACAAAGTGCCATTTCCCAGTCTTTGAAAACGTCCCAGCCAGCAAGCAGCAACATGTAGTTGAGCATTTGTTTACTTTCTAAGCCCTTCCCACAATTGAGACCTTGAGTAGAGGGGTGGGGGATAAGGAGCGAGGGGAGTTAAAGAGGATCGAGGACGTGCGTTTACAGTCTAGGTATCAAGCTCCCAATTAATGAGGTACTGAGGTAGAGATGTACTGCCTGATTATTTTTGCATGTTGTATGCACCTTTCCTGTAATCAATTTAGCAGTACTAGCTAAATTACATTCGATTTTTTTTCTTCACAGAGGGTGCAAACTAGAAGAATCACCAGGAACCATTGCCTTCAGTGATGGATTTTAATTCATGGAACATCGTGTGGAGTTTGTGTTTTGGATTATTAGCAACATTGATCGTTGTTGGAAATCTCTTTACCATCTGTATATTTCTCAAGCAGAGACTTCGTAAACGGGCTCATTTTCCTTTGATTAGTTTGGCTGTTGCTGATTTACTGGTTGGGCTGCTAAGTGTTCCTATGTACATAGCTATTAATACAATACCATACTGGGGTATGCCGCTTCCCCGGCTGTGGATCGACTTGTACCAATTCTCCGACAGTTTTACTGGCATTTCCTCCATGTTCACGCTTACCGCTATTTCCTTGGAGAGAATGTACGCCATAGGTTGGCCTTTTCGTCATAGAACTCTAACCTGTCGTGTTTACATATTTACTATTGCCATACCATGGATCACCACAGCAATATTCACTTCTATAAGGTTACTGCTTTACCTCTCTATCATAACATTAGAAAGCTTCGTGTACTCTCTTATCGTGTTCTTGAGTACGCCTCTGCTAGTGATGTGCATAGCGTATCTTGTTGTATGGAAGAAACAAACAACAATGATGGGTAACCAGAATTATGTGGTGAGAGAGACAAGATTAGCGAGAACGCTGTTTATTGTTACAGGAGCTTCTCTTTTGACCTGGCTGCCATTTCAGATTCAGACTCTGTTGCTATACTTTGCTGTAATTAGAGATTTCCTTTACATTAACGTAACTGCTCATACGATAAAGTTTTTACAAAACAGCAACTCCCTTGTAAACGTAATAATATATCCATTCAGAATATCAGAATTTAAGAACGCCCTTCTTCAGATGTTACATTGTTGTGTGGGTCCTCGTGATGGAACTAATGAAACTGAATCCATCCGTCAATTAAGAGCGGGCCAGTTCCATCAAAGCCAAGAATTACAGGTTGCTAATCATTAGCATACGGCCTCAAGGCTGGAAAAAGACAGTTTTCGAATTCTTCCACCACCTGCAGCAGCCGCGACTACAGTGCTGGGAAGAAGGGACTGTGCCCCAGGAGATGTGCGACGCCAACGCCAATCTATACAAGAACGAGGGGGATCGTGATGACTGCAACATCTCACTCCTCTGTATTGTTGGGAAAGCCTACGCGCGCGTAGTCCTGAACAGACTACTGTCACTTGCTGAACGTGTATGCTCTGAAGCAAAGCACGGATTAGGAGCTGGAAGATCCACAATTGCCATGGTCTTCACCTCGCGGCAGCTGCAGGAAAAATGCCGGGAGCAGAGACCGCCGTTATATATACGTCGTATTCATTGACCTGACCAAGGCCTTTGACCTAATCAGCAGGAAAGGCCTCTTCACTTTGCTACAAAGTGCCCCAAGCTCCTGAGGATGATCGCGTCCTTTCATGAAGACGTGCAGGGCACCGTCCAGTCCATCTTCATCGGGCCCTTTCCCAATCAAGAGCGGGGAGTAGCGAGGCTTCGTGGTTCTAGACTTGAATAGCACCCTAAGCATTTCCATCGGTGACTTCATACTCGAAGTCGTCGAGGACTTCACGTACCTCGACTCTACTATCTCCAGCAACCTCTACCTGGATGTCGAACCCAACAAGCGGATCAGCAAAGCAGAGACGGCCCTGGCCCGCCCGGCAATGAGGGTCTGGCACAACCGCATGCCGACCATCAACACCACGATGCTGGTGTACCAAGCCCGTGTGCTCAGTGCTCTGCTCTATGGCAGCGAGTCATGGACTCTATAATCCCGCCAAGAACGCAGGCTCAACACCTTTCCCTTGCGCAACCTCAGGCGAATTATGGGTATCACGTGGCAAGATCGTGTACCAAACAAGAATGTTCTCGACCAAGCAAGGCATCCCAAGCATTTTTGCACTCCTGACCCAGCGCCGCCTGCGGTGGCTTGGCCACAGGCAAACGAGACTGCGAACAAGACATAAGGGCAAGGAACGTTTTTGATTTTACTGCGATTTGAGCGCGTTTGAACAATACTCACCCTTTCGGGCATTGTGTATTTTTTTCGGGTAATAAGGTCGCCATCCAGTCCTCCAAGTCCGAACGTGCCCGTACGCTTATGATGGCGATACTAGCTTATACACTTGGGACACGTGACGAACGAACTTATGAATAAAAACCTTTCAAAGGCATTGTACCTTACTGATAACATTAATTTAACGGTCTAGATTGTTATCTCAGGCGTAAAGGAATATTGCCCGCCTCGCGTTTGCTAGTGGAAGAGTCTACTGCAGTCTCAGTCAACTCGTATCCTCGGTTCTAGCTTGCAATCGAGGCTCATGCGGGGGACTATCAAGACTCCCCGCATTAGCCTCAGTTGCAAGCTAGTTCCAGTCTAATACCGGGAGTACGAATATGGTCTATTTAGGACCGCTAGCCGAACCGTGCAAATAAGTTTCATTGATAGCACAGTA
The DNA here is from genome assembly GCF_964199315.1 of Orbicella franksi. Taxonomy (NCBI): domain Eukaryota; kingdom Metazoa; phylum Cnidaria; class Anthozoa; order Scleractinia; family Merulinidae; genus Orbicella; species Orbicella franksi. Next base: position 26,587,226 of record NC_138154.1, read on the forward strand.
TAAATTAAAAACCTGGATTTTAGCTCTACAGATCCATAGGTTTGGCTCGTTAAGACTATACGCTTGTGCGCAAACAGACCGCGAGCGAACAGTGAGCGTATAACTCCCAGCCTGAATTTTCGTATCAGTAGAACTCATGCTTCGCGTTCGAATTCGTCCTATAATGAGTTAAAATCATCGATCTAAGGCAAGTCTATTAAGACCCTCAGTCCACAAATTGCCCATAGCCCGTGTACATCCGTCCCCTCCCCTCAACAAAAACGGGGAGAGTGGTTCATTCAATAAGCTTTCATTTTTGATTACAAATACAGTAATTAATATTCGCTCTGACTGACTGCTGAAGAGTCACTCCGTAAATAATTAGAGATAATTTGATGTTTCACAGATAGTGCGCGACGATATCTCAAAACTGACTTGCTTACAAAATGTCCGTGACCATTATCTACCGCGAACCCGTGCAATAAGGGATTTATTATTTTACTGTTGTCTTTGTTATTTAGCCACGCAAAACAGCAGGCTACGGTCACAGTTAATAGAGGGGAATGGTTAAAAAATAATATGACAAGACTTAAATTTGCAAGGCCCATGACCGTGTAAAATCTTTTGTTTTGCGTTCATATGTTATGCCTTAATAACTTAAATAGAAACGGTACGATTGCTTAGTCATCAATCAGAATGAAACAATTGTGTTTTGTGCACAATAAAGGCCAAAAAAAGCGAATGTTCAAAAACATATCACAATGAACTCTGTTGGCTTTATGTAACCATTCCCCTCTATTAACTATGCCGTGGTGTAACAATGGGCAATTATGCAACAACATAACAGTAAAACAGCAATTAATTCGTAGCATTTACAAGCATGAATAAAAACTAATATCCTACAGAACGCCGTGGCGTCTTCTGTTTGGGATTCGCTAAAGTCCCAAGGATTCGTGTTTTTTTAACGGCAGTTTTTCTATCTTTTTCTTTTTTTTTTGCGCACCTGCAGACTTTAAGTACTATGAAACAAACTTTCTCAATAATTACAGAACGGCAAGAATGAAATGAAGTTAAGGATATTTTATGTTTTTAGTTATGTTTTGGATTATAATACAATCATAAGTTAAGTAACTTAGCTAAAATATTTTACAGTTTGTAAACTTGTTCGAAAGCAGTCACACTATACAAATGAGGTAACCTGTTCATGTCTCAAAATGTTTATATAAGTTTCTATTAAGAACTATGTTTCTTGTCAGCGGTTTCTATAATTACATTGGCCTTTCGGTCAAATTATTTGCAATTTATTATTGGTTCTTCAAGACCATATAATCACTGCTGAAGGCACGGCTGAAAAACGTAGGAAACACCGCACTTTTTTGAAAATTAAGACATCTCCTGGAAAATGTACGAAATGGCATTTACGAGCTCCTAAATTTCAACAATTCCCGAGAAAATTCCTCTACACAACTATTAATCTATCTGCTCGCGCCTTTAGCGCTTCCGTAAAAATTCTAAATGAGCGTGGTGCTTCACCAAAAATGCTCGCCACGCTCCACGCATATACATCTAAAACATTCATTGACGTTTGGAATCCTGTGGAAATGGCGCCGGTGGAGCAGAAGGGAACTGGTAATTATTAACGAACGGGTACATTGGTGTAAATGTACTGTCGCCCAGGGCTTTGCCAGAGTCACCTTCATTAGTAATTGACGCTCCCCCTCTTACACATTCCGCATAGGATGGTGGTGCTACAGATGAAAAAAGACCAGCAAACAGTGTTAAACAAGACATTTATAACATCTCTACGACTTTCTTAGACGGACACGACACAATAAAATACAATAAAATTAAATTACGTTAAATTAAATTAATATCTTATTGACCACTCCCAGAATGAGGCTTTTCAGGGCCAATGATGAAACGAGTAATGCAAATGAACTTAAAAATCCCAATTGGCGGGAAGACGGTTGGTCGAGGCAAAATTGTCTTACCATTTATCAAATTGACACATTCACACCATTTTAACCTTAGTTAGTAGTATTTTAATTCTTGTTTTAGTTTTTAATCTTAGTTAGCTTACCGCATAGGTTTTTGTCCTTTTTATTGTATTTTAGATTTTAATGTATTTTAAAGGTTGAACATTTATTTTCTCAGAGGACCCTCCTGAAAACCACCTTATGGTGATTGGAGGCCTCCCCTTAAAATATTATGTATTATTATTTTATTATTATGACGTCAGTTTTTCATGCGTCTGTCCTGTTATTGATGATGAATTTCGTCATAACATTGTCAAAGTAGCTGTGGATCCACGAGGCAATAGCCGAGTGCATCCGCAGACTACTTTGACAATGTTATGACGAAATTCATTGTCAATAACAGGAGACGTATAAAAATTTGACGTCAATTTGTTTTTTACGATAACAGATTGTCAAATTGTCCGCTCTCGCTCGTTGACGCATTGCATAAATTATAAATTTATGTCTCTCCGCATATTGACAATTAAAATTAGCCAATGAGCGCGCGAGAATTTCTGTAGTTATCGTAAAATTACAATCTGACCGAAATTTCCGTAGGTTTGGGGAAAAATGGTAAATAAATGCCAGTTCTTATGAAAAAGAGTGTATTAAATTTGTAGTTAATTCACCGTCATTGTTCACATTACACATAACTCATTGAATGTGAACAACGCACATCATGCAGAGCCATTGTTCAGGTTACAATTAAACTTTTGTCACTTTTTGTTGCGGAACGTTTTTTGCCATCGTCACTGTGGTTTGTGTAAACTCACTATTCCTACAACTCACTTTAACTTTCTGTAGACTAAGAGTTTTACCGTTGAGGCAAGTGCCCCCTTTGCCTCTTACAGGGCTAAGGCCCTGGGCATCACTAACAAAGGCCTATTTATTTTATTATATCTTTTAAAGAGATACAATGTATTAATGTATAGTCCGTGACAAAATAGCATATTGATCACTTACCATAGTTGGGGTATGGCTGTGTACCATCCCCAATCTGTGGGGAAGCTGCAGAATAGCCTGATGGTTCACTGAATCCTGCCAGGGGTGGAGATGGGCCAGCAAAATTACCTGCAGCTGGCTGGGGGTACTGTGGCTGCATGGGTGGCCTGTATGGTACTGAGCCAATAGTGATGGGAATGTTTAGATTTGAATTGAATGCGCCTTTCACTCGCACTTTCAGCTAACAAAAAAGATAAATAAATGGTTAGAGTTGATGCTGACGCTTAATTACATAAAAACAATGGTTTATATATATAGAACAAGAAACAACAACTTACCCTCAACACATATGACATCCTCATACACCTACAGCTTAACATGGATGGGGGTAGAGAGGGTATTGGAAATGCCACCATTGGCATGTGAGTCTCTTCATGGGGCTTCACTCCTCCCTGAAGCATGGCTGCAACTTTGTCCTCACAATGCTTTTGCTTTCCTGACGGGAAAAACCAACATTTCAGATAACAGCTGGCATTTAAAAACTTTTGATCCAATGTACATGCATAATTGTTAGATGGACTGCAGTCATTAACCACTCTTACACAGACACTGAAGCATGAGTAGACCATTGTGTATATATGCAGTGGAGTTTCAAAGGGCTGTAAATAGTGTTCTGAATTAGGTCATTTTATGCTGCATCTTAGTACTCAAACTGAAATTTATTTATTTCAGTTTAAAAAAGATGACAAAATTTGCCAAACGCTTGCAAGATGTGGAGTCTGTGAAGTTAAAGAAATATACATGCATTGGCTATTTTGACTGAACATGCAATCAAGATGGCTGTATAATGTCTATTGGCCAAGTTTTCATATTAATGGGTCAAGATGCAGTCAATTACACGGTCCTGCACAATCATGAGATTTCAGTGCATTATGTATTGTGTCATATGGAACAACATTTTTCTTACAGAATACAGCTGGGCAATTAATCCTGATTGGGTAAAATAGCCCTCTCCCACTTGAAGGTGACAAACATTACAAGAGGGCAAGATCCAAGACTGTCAGACTTGGCTTATACGATTTTGACTCTGAGATGAATATAACACAGGTCTTAACAATGAGACTTCATGACTCATCAAAATTTTCCAAGGCCTAAGATATTCTAAGTATTCATATGGCCCCCATTTGTCTGCTTGGCTGGTAGACAATCAAAGTTGAGGAATTTGTTCATCTTCCTTGCAGTCAACCAGTTGGAGATTATGTTATTTAAGTATGGTGCAGAGCATGGCTGTGCTCTAGAAGCTAGCTAGATAAATTCAATTAATTAATACTGTGTATGAATTTTGCTATCTACAGCTGGGTTATTGTTTTCAGTGTCTGCAAAACAAAGGGATCACAAGTGTCCATATCAGGACTTAAGACTTTACAGTTTGCTACATTCAGAGCAAAAATTGTTGTTAGTAATTATAGTACCATTACATGGAAGTTAATTGCTTACCACCAGAGGCAATATAAACGGTGACTTGAATGAGATGAATCTCCAAACCAAGAATTTCATTGTTGGAATGATTGTTGATGACTGCCGAGACACCAATTGACTCACCAGGACAGTAGCCACCTCTGTCAGTATATACAGTGACACTGAGTGGGCCAGATTTACAGCAAAGACATCCAACATTCCGATCCTCTGACATCTGACAAGGTTGCTGCTCAGGAATCAAATCAACACACAGTTTGACGTCTAATACCGCTTAATTACTGATCACAAATAAAAGTTATACTTTTGCTAAGTTGACCCTTGCACATAAGTCGATCATCACACTCATCAGCCAACATGAGTTTAAAGTATTTGTCTGAACCTCAAACTCGTTATAAAGAATCTTTCCCACTTATTAAATTTCCCTAGATAACTAAGATATGATGAATACAAAACTGAGATAGTATTAATACAATTTAATTAAATAAATGTACAGTTCGACGACTTAACTGCTTACAATAAGTTCTTAAAGAAAGACCGCAGCAGCAACTGAATATATGCCTGTTTTGTCGACAGTTTATAATCCTAGGTCCGTAATAGGAAGATATTTTTTAATTATACCTGACTCTAAGATATTTACATGTACTCATAATTAAAACATCCTTACAGTAAAGGTATAGGGTTTTTTAACCCCAGTGTAGTCTGATAGAGCCTTAAAAGCAACTGCAAGTAAAATAAATATTGTATTATCTACTTAAATAAATTTTAAGCATTGTGGGTGATTAAGTGATCAATTATTTTGACTGCTTCTTTAAAAAACAAACTGACCGGCCACAGAATCTATATTGCATGTACATGATTGTATAATTTGCGCTAGTACAGCGTGGAATTATTAATTAAAATAAATTAATTTAAACAGTAATTAACCTGGTTTTACAACATTTCATGTATAATATATTCTAACAATCCATCAAATATTTTCGCTTGCAGGGGATCGCTCTAAAAACATCATGTGCCTAAATATGCCCCAGCTAATTCTGGGAAATATCCAGGTGATTATATTGCTCAATTTTGAAAAGATCCCACATGTTGCAAAAAATATTTGAGCAGGTAATTAAACACAATAGCCTCCATTTGGCATGAAAATATGCTCCCAAGATCTTTTCCTTGAATATTACCTGTTCCTTTAAGTAGGGGTGGATCTAGGGGAAGGGTGCAGGGGGTGTGCACCCCCTTCCCAAGGTCGTTCTTTCTTCCTGGTATTCGCTTTTAAAATTTGTTTACTTCACCAGTCAGTTACGCCATTCCTTAGTGGTGCACCCCCACCTATGAAAAATCCTGGATCCGCCCCTGCAAAGCTCACAGTTTTCCGCACGCTTCTCTCTCTAGTCAGAAAGTTTGCTTCGCAAATATAGACAAGCTTTGGCAAAACTCCAATCTGGTAATCATAATCTTAGAATTGAATCTGGGCGACACTGTACTCCTAAATTACCTGAAACTCTTAGAATTTGTCAGTACTGCTGTTCTAACCAAATTGAGAATGAAATGCATTTCTTATTTCATTGTGACCGATACAATAATATTAGACAACAAGTCACAAATGACATCATCAAGAAATATCCAAAATTTGATTCCTTTAATAACACAGAGAAAACAATATTTCTATTTAACAATGCTGGCACACTTTTATTTGTAAAAAACTAGGTTACTTTACTTATGAAGCACTACAAATAAGAGAACTTTGTAACCCTAGAACTTAAAATGAAGAATCTTGTAACTAACTATGTTTACTTTTCTTTCTGGTTGCTGTTGTAATTCTTTTCGTTTTTGAATTTTTATTTAACGATTATGTATTTAGGTAACACCATTTATATGGGAATACCAATAAATTGTTGTTGTTGTTGCTTCTCAGAACAGATACATGCAATGCCTGCAGACAAATATCACAGCATATTTTCACAACAAATGGAGGCTATTGTTTATATTATAACATTCATCATCACAATCCCTACATTCAGCATTTAACAGCAGCTGACTTACCAAAAGCGGGAACATATTGATGTCAACATACTCCAACATAGTAAATACTGCTGTCGTTGTGATGTCAAACCTCCATGGCCTATCAATGATGCCTTTCAACCAATAGCGAACATAGCCATGACTTCCTTCAACTGATGTTGGCATGTTTTGATTTGGAATAAGAAACTGAAATGGATAGGAATAATCCCCTGGCTGCAGTACAGGATCATCGCCACTCTGGCCTGGTGCTATCATCAGAGACAACATTCCTTCATTATTTGTGTTAATAATACAGAAAATATCCATTGATGCCCACCTCATGGAAAGTCACTGGAAATTTTGAGCGGGTGGGGTGGGTGATCTCAACAGCAAATTAAAGTAATTAATTTTTAGCTCGTCACCAGTGCCTCCCTTTATTTTTAAATTTATAATGTTTTGTTATAGTTATAACCATCACTTCTGAAGATGTATGTTGTAACATACGAAACATCATGTTAATACAGTTAAGTTTCTTAGACCATGCATTGTCTATCTGTAATGCTTGCAACCACAGACTGTTTTCTTTTCATTCTGAAATTGAAACAGTTGAAGAACAAAAACATTTATGAAATTAAAGTTTCTTATCAGAAACATGTGAAGCTAAAACGTTACTGGAATTTCCAGAAGGGAGGGGGTGGGGGAGAACCCAAAAAACATCCATTGGAAAGGGTATACTATAGATATTTTCAACAATACTAATGACAAATGTGCACGACTGTTCATCTAGAGACCTAGAACTGCTGGTCAGTGAGTCCTCTTTAATTCTAATAACAATTTCTCTTACTAATGTTGCCCTGGTACCCATTTTATTTCCTTAAATCTTGGATAGGTGTGTGCTGCAAAGGGTCTTAAACCCTGACCCTATTAAGGATGAAGCAAAGGAAAATCGTTTAACCCTATTTAAGGCCCACACCCAAAATATGACACCCTATCCGAGGGAAAAACAAAAACTAAGAATAGCCTGAATGGTTCAACTTTATTTCATTTCTGTAACAATGGAAGGTTATGAATAGTTCAGTTTTAACAGATCATATGTTTTCCATTTAGCTGGTCATTCAAGCACTGCAATTTTAGCTGATATAATTTAGGTAGCCTATCACATCAGGAACACAATACAAACAGGGGCAAATATTAAGGATTGAGAACCTCAAAAACCCTACCCTATCCTACTGCACATATCTACATAGCCCATGAAAGGGAGTACTGCCCACCCCCCAGGTTCAGCAGTATCGTAATCCCAAGAAAGCAGCTTGAGATATGACCTGTAAAAAATTGTGCCTGGACTGCCCAATCCAGAGTTCAACACACAATACCACATATTATGTATATTAATACAATTTGTACATTTTGTGAACTCTGAAATGGTCAGTTCCAGCCTCTATGCGACATGCCTGCAGGGAATCATGTTAGCTGTATTCACCATTTGGACTGGATATTTGTTTTGATGAATACAACTTCCATGATTCCCTGTACACTGTAGGTGCATCTCACAGAGGGAATAGCAAAGCACGCGAGTGATGCCATAACTCAGACAAACAAAACGGAATGGTGGAAAATTTGACGCTTTTTCAAGTGCGTAAGCAAGTGTTCCTAGAACAATTTTTCACAGGAAAATTTGACCTTCATGTACCTCCTATTTCTCTCAGAACACTCTTATGTTGTCTAACTGTCGCTGGGTTTCAATAATTTGCCCGCTATTTTTAGACTTCGGGCGCTTCGTTATTCTAGCCATTCAATTCTCAACCAACAGTTTCTTTTTCCACTGTTGTCAATGTTGATACATGAATGTACCTCCCAAGAAACAAGTTGAGTTCACTTCAATGTATTCAATGCATGGTCACATCTGTGAGGTGGGATCGATATCTAGATCACATGTATTCAATTTTTCTTTCTTAAGGTCATTCCTCGCATTTGCATTGCGCATCCTTACTGTGCATAATTTATGGCGTCATTAGCGCGCGCTCATGCACGCGCACATTGAAAACATGACGGATTTGCCTTGATATTGAGCTAGCTGTCAGTTGAAAAATGGCTCTAGCTCACCAACGAGCACGGGCACCCCAATTTTTTTTCCAGTCATTGTAATCAACTAATCATAAGCTTTGCGTGAGAAAAGACTGATTTAATTTCTATTGCTGAAAATTGAATAAATAAGAAAAATAGCAGATACACTGTGGCCTTTTCTATTTTGCAGTCAGTAACCACGTCAAGAAATTTGGTTCAAATTTTTAATCAAGGATTTAACTTTCTGTCTGAATCAAACTTAAAACGTTTATTTGTGTCCGACACATTGTATTGACTGTAGTTTAATGCGTGTTCTTATGAGTTCGGGCTCACAAAGATGTTAGAATTACTGGGAATGCGTTCTTATGATAAGCATTAAATAATGCCAAAATGGGACATTTTCAATGCCTCTCTGCTCCTTAATGAGCATGGGCACCCACCTTTTTTATTTCAAAATTGAAGTTATCATATGACAAATATTCAGTGGACAAAGTTTGAACAAAAATCTATTGTAACTTTTATTTCAGAGGAATTACTTTAAGGTTGGTACGGTAACCGAAAAAAAAAAATCATTTTTTAGGTTCTCTCTCCTCTCTCCTCACCTCTCGCCCCCCACCCCCTTTAATTCCTTCTGTCTGCCAGGTCCCTTAATTCCTTCTGTCTGCCAGGTTCTGAATGTCTCATAACTAGATTGATCAAAACATTTTAGCTGATGAGAAGATGAAAACGTGCCGAGTGCTATTAATTAACGCCACTTAACAAACAGGTGCTGATATCTTTAACCTGAAAAAAGCTTATGATGACCTACAATGCATTATTAATTATGAAAAGGAGATGGAAGAGTCAATTTCAGCTAAACAACTTCTTAAATATCATGTGTCGGAACTTATGAGAGTCAATTTTAGCTTTACAAACGTGGCGTTTTGAGCTCCGATCAATTATTATGTTCAATTATAAAACAGCATGAAAACTTACATGTAACCTTAGTATATTTTGAAAATAACAGCTTACCTTTGCCAAACAATGTCGCCAAAGTATCGATATAAGTTTCGCTGTTACTGTAATGCCTTGTTCTCCTGTTTTTACCTGATCCTGTCGATTCAGACCAATGTATTGAAGCTTTACCGTGAAACTCCAATCGAATGCCTCGCAACTTCAGCTCCTTGTTCACCTTCAAACGAAGAGTGCCATTTATTGCTTCGCCGGGATAAAAAGTTCTCTTGCCTCCGTAGAATTCGACGACAAAGAAATCAACTTTACCCATTCTTACAAATTTTAAAAGCTTCAATGTTTGACCACACAGCTCTTCAACCTTCGCACAAACCCAAATTTCACTTGTGCGTGTCAACAAGCATGTTGACACGATTACACACCAACAGGGGTAGGATGGGAAGGGTAAAAATGCTGTTTGCATTTTAATGGGCACGTAATACGTGCAGACGACTGGATAAACAGTAAATAACTCCTCCCCCACTGGTTTATTTTCGTGAACCAATCGGTAGCCATGTAAAGTGTTCACCGGAAATACCCGAGGGTACTCCCTTATATGTGCTATATAGGTATGTGCAGCCCCAAAGGGTAGAGTTTTTCAGCCGTTTTGGTCATAAAATAGGGTATCGATTTTGGCCATTTTTTTGGTTTTAGCACTGTAGTCTTAAAGTGCACCTAACCCCAAAAATTTTTTTTCGCTAGAACGAATCTACTTATTATTTGAAATAGTTCTGCGAAAAAATTTTTGAATTCCGTTAAATCCTCGATTTTCTGTGCCCCGACGAAATCTCGAAAATAGCTCCAAAACACCGCTATTTTGTTTCACGACCGAGTTTGAGGAGAATGGGTCCAGCGGCTCTTGTGACGTCTACCCAGGAAGGTTGGATATCTCATTTCCTCTCATTTCCTTCAGGATGGTGCAATACACATTCGAAAAGTGCGCAGAAACGCCTTCCAGAGGTGCTATCGGCTGTTGCAGCAATATTCCAGATTTAAAGAAAGATATACTGTACAATTTACTGACGATGATCGGCTAATGGTGCAATAAAGACGTAAACGATGGTTGATTTTGTCGAACCGAAACAAGCGAACTGAATCTGTGAGAACCATTGAAGAACTCTCACTGGAATTTGTTCCGCAGACTTTCGAACGCTATTTTCATAAATTTTCTGCTTAAAGCTAACCAGAAATTTGTAGGAATACTACCTACAACCTATATCTTCCAATCCCGCAGTATTTATAACATAACCGGCAAAGTTGTGTGATCCGGTCATGATCAAGAAGCGTTATACTGATATGTAAATAGATCGCAACTGTACGCCGCTAACCAACACTTATTTCTCTTTCGATTTAGATGAAAGTCGAAGATTAATCCTCTAGAATTACATGATAACAAAATTATTAGACTCACAGAGTTTTTCGAAGGTTTGGAAATCAGCAGTGCGACAAAGATTCTGTGCAATAGCGTCGAAAATATGACCGCGTAACATTATCTGCGGACCGCTTAGGGAACACATCCTTTTCGCTCATCCGACGAATTCCACTGCAAACTTTGAGAACAATTTACATTGGTTATTTGGAGTAACGACTTAAAACGTGTGACAATGTAAAATCGGTAATTGTATGAAATGTTTCCTTCCGCCTTGCTTCCCGCAGCTTCAAAAATACAGGTCCAAACAATACGATTTTCAATCGATCGAAGCCAATGTTTTGGAGGTCATCAAGTCTCGAAAACTGCAACACGTACGTCGCTCTTATAAACATGAAGCATTCAACTGAAAGTAAAACACAAACTGGATTTAACAGAACCTTGACAAAATACATTCTCGGTAAGGACAAATGTAAACGGGCTATAAACATGCGTGGGAATCTTATGTTTAGTTGACGAAATTACCATCCAAAGCAGTCCTTGAGTTTTCTTTCCTGCTTTTCGTTTGCCTGCTCCTCCACTTCGTATCTAGCTTTCCATTCCTAATATACAGGCAGCTCGTCCGCAAAGACGTCTTCCCCGTCGTCACTTGAAATATTGTAAATTGCTCTCAAAGCTCTAAGCAGTGAGTTCACAGTTGTCGAACGTGCTCGATCGAAGTTTATTTCGGAGCCCTCCGAATCGAAACTTAACTCTGGGTTTTCGTTCTGTTAAGGCAGAGCGAAATAAATTTGCATTGATTAGATATCCCGGAACCTGCTCTACAAGATGATACTATTTTTGACCCATCATCTTGGATCCGCCATCTTTCTTAAAAAGTCAAGAAATAACGGAAATTAACACAAAATCAAGCCAGAATGCTTATGAACTGTACAAATTCATGAATTTCTGCGATTTGATGAAGAAAACTGGAAAAACTACAGGATAGGCCCTTTGCAGCTGGGTCACGTGACCAAATTTTTCCGCAAAAATTTTTGTATTATGGGCTATAACTTAAAGACTGCCAGAAATGGAAAGAGCGCATCGAAAAATTAATACCAAAATGGCCAAGTTTGAGGCCCCTGGAATTAAAGAATACGTTTATACGACTGTTTGAATTATTATTTTCGGAAAATTTAGAGGATTTGTATGTAAAATGTTGCTGGAGAGCAAGGTCTTGCTCTCCAGGTTTCCACACAAATCTTCTTATTCTTTTAAAAATTCGGACCGTCATAAAATCTCCTTCTTTAATGATTGGGGCCTCAGACTTGGCCATTGGATATTTTAGACATGCTTTTTCCATTTCTGGCATTCGTTAAGTTATAGCCCATAATTTTATGAAAAATAGGTCACGTGACGGCTTAGCTGCAAAGGGCCTGTTATCTCAAAAAGCTGATTTTTGGCCAGACCTACATGAAATTTGATGGTTGCCATGGCAACATAAAAATGATTGGGACACAATTGACGAATCAAAATTTATGCAGAGAATGAAGGTACAGCTACTGAAAGTTTCAGCCCCATGGAGTAAATTGTCTTTTCAAAACTTTCAAAAAACCTCATGGGGGGTTGGAATCTCCTCCCCCCCCACCTCTTGTACGTCCGAGGGTTAAGACTGTACTCTCTTCACTGATCTTTGCTTTACAAATCAAGCTTCAAGTTGAAGTTTTCTTTAAATCCAGCAGTCTAAATGTGATTTTTAAACTAAGCCGCAGTTTTCGGCGTAGTTACCTGGTGACTACAATTTGCAGCTGCTTGCTTGAAATAATTTCACAGCTTTGACTCCGTATTACCTTCAATTCTCCCACTATTTCAGATGTAACCGAGTTACTAGTCAGTCAATCATGATCAGTCAGTCAATCGGTCGGAGGGTCGGTCGGTCAGTCAGTTCCGATTCATTCATTTATCCGTTCGTCCGTCCGTCCGTCCATCCATCCATTCATTTATGCATTCATTTATTCACGTTTTTCAAGACGCTTACAAAAGCATCCACTTCCCGCAAACAGCATTAGCTAATCGGGATGTAGTGGCCGGATGACTAAATCGGTATGACAATATAATTAAGCTCTATCAACATTACATTAAAATTCTTGTTATAGAATAAATGAGAATAAATGAAAAAGAAAAAAGAAAACTAAGTTAAACTTTTAGAGTTACAAAATCATTAGACATACAGAATAATTACATATTAACTTGGATTAATTATTTATCTTATATATTTTTTTTCCATTTGATGCTTCGTGTAATCTCGTCTAATTTGAAACTCAGTTAGTTCGGATAAACCCACAGAGAATGAATCTTGGACCGTACTTGAATAACTTGCATACGTGTAACCTTACTAACTAAGTAACTTGAAACGCTCGCTAATTTTACCAAGGGAAGATTTTACTAAACAAAATATTAAATAATAAATAACCTTTATTTACCCTCGGCAGTGCTTACAACAAAAAAGCTAGAGGGGCCGAGCAAACAACTGAAGCAAATAATTCAAATAGAATATTACATTGTCAAGAATCCCATCCGAATCCCAACTGGCCGGAGGCAAACCTGTTGACTACTGATTTACACATGTTGCCGAGGATCTGAATTCGGGGCCACTGTCATCCAGGTAGTCGGGTCCCTGTAGCCGGGTCAGAGCGGAACTCGAACCCAGGACCGCTGGATTGCAAACGCGACGCGCTGACCACTCGGCCACGCTCAGGCCAACAATTTCCTCCTACGGAAATCATCTTTTTCTAAGGTGGTGTAACCACGGCTAATTTGAGTTAGACAATACCAGCCAGCATGTAAGCACATACAAATTCGCTTGATTTCAAACCGGCTACATTCCGTCAGGTATCGAGGCATGTTAAATTTTGTACTCATACCCGTATGGAAACTATGATGCTAACTTGTGCCATCTTTTGAAGCCTTTTGTTAATTGAAAGCTTTCAAAGCAGAACCGGGAAGTTAAGATGATTTTTTAACATTGTCTCTTAACTGCGGCATATTCAGTCCTTTGTTGAAGTACACCGTATCGTATCTTCGTGTTTGGCCTCTGACGCTCTCGGCATACGAAGGTGGAGCTGAAAGAAGAAATGACATCTTTAGTTCCACAATTTACACGCGCGTGGTTTAAAATGGCTGCGCCTCGTGAGTCCACAACAAATTTCGATTCACGTTCGATTTGTTTTCTTACCACAATATCAACATCGAAGAAAATGTTTTTTTTTTTTTCAGAGCGTGACACATTGACGCGAGCAGCGTTGTCTGGACTCTCATCGACAACGGCAAATTAACCAATCAGATTGCGAGATTAGTGGCAAAATTGTGGTAAAAATTGCGTTACACAATATGTCGAATTATTCTCGCATTTTGATTGGTTCTTAGTTATGACCAACTGGAGGACAGACGCAAAGATGGCGTCATTAAAATTTCATTTTGTTTCTTTATCTGTGAAACAAGAACATTTCATGCCAGTATCTAGTAATTACAGGAACAATAACCACTGAAGAAACAGATAACCCAGTGTTCGAACATGTAAAACTGCAAGAGAAAAATGCGAAATCTCTTTCGACACTTGAAAATGACTTTATAGTCTCTTTAAGTTTCGATATTTATAGTTTCCTAATTGCTTATATTTTAGTTGGCTTAGAAAGAACGTTGAAAGGTGAAATCAGGGCAGGGTAATGATGCGCGTGACTGTCAGCCCTGAGTTGAACTAACTCATTCTTTGACGAGTTTCACGCTTCTCCCTACAAAGACTTTCTTTTGTCTCGTTACGCATTCCGCTCCAACTGGAAAGATTGCGTGACGAGCCCAAATAACTTCACCGTTAGAAGGTAAGCTTCTCGAGGCCTAGCTGTGACTGTTGCCTGTATATGACTACTGACCTTCATTAGGATATGATGCCATACCGTCCGTGTAATCCAGAGATGTTGAAGGAAAGCCAATGAACGATACGCTTGGCGATGCTGTGGATCCTGAACTCTTTGCAGACGAACGGCGTGACTGAGACAGTTGGCCAGGCAACGAGCCTATTGTGATTGGCAGGTGTAAGCGGAAGTTCACAGATCCTCTCAATAGGAGGGCAAACTAGAAAGAGAGAAACAAACCTGGTGAAAAGTCTGAAAATAATGAACGTTGCCGTTGCTGAAAGTTTTCTGTTCTTTAGTTACCGGCTGAAGTTCCATGACAATCAACTAAAACCCCATCAACACATCAACACCACACCGGAAAAATTTGAAAACGGAGCTTTATTTCTACGGTTAGACATTCCACCCACTGTAATCCGTTCTTCAAACCGAAGGAATTTGAAAACGCCGGCTAATTAAGACACATTGATTCTGTAATTTTTCACATGATGTTTTACTGCAATGTCGGATTACCTTGATTTGATATGAAATCTTTATACACCTACTACTCTTCATTGTTGGTGTTAAGGATGGGATCAACACAGGAACCATTTCGAAGAAGTCGTTACCCTCTGCGTTCGGAGTCTTGCCCGCTTTTGTGACAGTTGCAAGAATTTCTGTCGTGAAAGTTCTTTTACCTGGGATGAAAGCCAAAAAAAAAAAAAAAAAAAGACACGTCTAGAATTCGTTTCAGCACAGGCGAATAATATGTTACACTGAGCTTGTGGTAGAAAATACCTGAATGCATGACCTGGTCACTTGCAAAATCAGCTATGCTGAAACATAACAAAGTCAAGCTGGACTTTTGTGAGTTTCTCTCGCAGTAGTGACAGGGTCGTGCAAAGGGTATATTCTCTCTTAGACAGGGACCGCGGAGGGGGAGGGGATGGTAGGGCTAGGACCCTATCACTTTTATTGCTGGGATTTATTTTCTAGGGCTACAGATGGCGCGCAAATGAAAGATAAATGGCAAAACACTGACCTTATCGTTTGTTTGTATTGGCCAGAGTTTTTAGCCCTACCACTTTAGAATGGTCTCTGCGGTCTCTGTTAGAGTCTACACACGGGTTTATCCAATCTCAGGATTTATGTATGCCAGCAATTCTTATATTAAAGAACTGAAATCTATCAAAGGCATCCTACCTCCAGAGGCGATAAATATAGTGTCTTGAATGAGCTCTAATTCTACGCCAAGAATTCTGTGTGACGTTTGGTTGTTCGCATACACTGTGACTGTCATCAGCTCTCCTGAGCAGTACGCACCTCTGTCTGTCCGGACTGTGACACTGAGTGGACCAGATACACAGCACAGGCAGCCCATGTTCCGATCCTCTTGGATTTGAGAAGGGCGCTTGATAAGAAACAAAGTGTGTTATATTGTCAACATCACAATTTCCTTCTCTGGCCAAATTTACCAACTTGATTCGAAAAAAGAGAGAAGAGTATTTTTCCCGACTGAACACCAACACCACGAACCAGCTCGGTTCCAGACTTAAGTCTGGAGTCCAAAAAGATCAGTGACTAGATTTTCCTCAATTCACCACTAATTTCGCATTTTATTTTCACATTTCACATTTCCAAGTTGCCTCTTGGCATCTGTTGCCAAACTCGGAATCTTTCTTCCCACTCAACTATTGTGCCGGATTCCCTTGAGGTGCCCTATACAAATCAATTATTGCCTTACCAGAAATTCCGGCTGATTGACGTCCACTCTCTCTGTCACCGTAAATGGTTCTACGATCGTCAAGTCATCTTTCCACGGTCGATCAAGGATGGCCTTCAGCCAGTATTTGACATAGCCGTGTTTTCCTTCAAACGTGCTTGGCAGGTTTTCCTCTGGGAGTCGAAATTCGAATGGAAAGGAATGTTCTCCAGGCGAGAGGACAGGGTTGGCGCCGATTTGACCAGGAGCTGTCAAGAGACGCAATAAAGTTTCATATGGTTCATACATATCTTCTTAAGGACTATTTTAAAGACTTTTTGAGGGCAATTAAGCGGTATTCAAGTACCCGTTTTCCTCAGGAGCAGATACAGAATTTGTTTAGGCGAGCCGGAAAATATGAATGCAACGGCAACTAAGGTTTTTACACTACGTGTTATATTTGAAAATTCTCTCAAAATTGCACTAGCCTTTAGGCGAGTTCAATTTGAAAGAATTTTCAAATATCACTAGCAGTGTAAATCCTTAATTGCTTGAGCTTTCATACAATTACTCATTTATCAGAAAGTTGCGAACGTGCGCGCGTTAATTTGCACTGCAGTACTCCCAGCCAATTACAATGAAGAAATTTTCTCAGTCATAAAATAAGACAAATTAAAAACTCCGACGAATTCGAAAGGCAGATTAATAAGGTACAATTTACCTCACGCATACTCAAACAAAATTTGAGCACTGTTGGCCGGTATATAAACATCACAAAATTTTAGCCGAGAAACCCCGATAGCTATTAAAAGGACAGTTCAAGGCTTTCGATTAGGAAACATATCAAAGATATTTTTCTCCCATGATAAGTGATGGAGAAGGGAGGGGAGGGCCAAGCAGAGGCTATCAGCTTCCCATCTACCTCCTGGGAAAACATTGTAAGTGAACAATCAATAAAGTTTACAAACTTTGGCAAAAAGACATTATCAAATAAATCTTGGTTTTTACCAAGTGCAATTTTAAGCACGTAACGTGGAAAGACAGGTTTCGGCTCAGTAGAGAGCAAAATTGTTACCCATATTACTTGCATGTATAATTGTCTCTTATTAGCTGTAATAGATATGATATTGGTCGTGATGCTGTTAAAAGCAGTTATTTATAAAGTACAATTTAGCTTTTGGTCGTTTAGAATGTCAGTGGTACAGATTCTATTGATAAACTTTAACTATGGTAAGTTTGGTGTTTGTTTCTTAGAAGTACTATGACTTGCAATCGTTCAATAACAATGTACAATTCCGAGCAAACTCGGAATGCTTGAAATACTCACCCTTGCCGTAAACTGTTGCTGCAATATTTAAATACTGTTCATAGTTGGTATAGTTTCGCATTCCAAGCCTCTTCTTTCTTGGGGCCTCTGTCCAGAAAACCTTTGCTTCCCCATAGAACTCAATGCGAATTTCTCTGAGTGTTAACTCTTCGTTTGTCTTCAGATAAACGTCGCCGTAGATAATTTCGCCAGGAGAGAAACTTCCATCTCCATATATTTCAACAGCAAACAAATCGACTGTTTCCATGATTTTGATGCGCTCTACATTTCTTGTTTCGTTTTAAGGCTGTTGACAAGCGAAAGTTGTATTCAACTGCAGAAGTTATTCGTAATTGCACACATTTGGGATCATGTGATAATTACAAAGGTAAAACACAGACGAACACATACACACAAAATTTACATATTCAAATTTTTCACAAGTACCGGACACATACTTGTGAGTTCATAGAATAGCCTTAGAGACCTTGAGGGAAGAGAAATAAAACTAAGATTCCTGGAACCAGAAAAATGAGAAATAACGTGAGAAATGAAATATGGAACAGATTTTTCCATTGAGCCCAGTAAACAAGTCTTTTGACAAAATCTTCAGCAGTGAGCAACTGAAATTCATCGGCTACATAAAGTTCAATTAACGTCATTATAGTCCGATGGAAAAAACAAAAAAAAAAAAAATGAAAACATTATATATAAGGGAGGCGCTCACGTCAAAGAGAACAACAAAAAGCAAACTTAAGGCTATAGTGATGATTTATTACCATTTCGGTGGCCTTAGGTCCCTTTTTTTCAGTCAGTTGTGGGAATTTATTATTACAGCAAATCTTTCAGTCTAGAGATGATCACATTTACCTGTCACGTGATCCGTGACGAAGAATGCCGAGATGCTGTGTTATCCACACTCTTCACGAAGATCGACGTCCAATTCTGTTTGTCACTCAAAAACAATACTTTGCTTTACTGATTAACGCACTGCACTCCGATTTCAAGCGCTAGAAATTTTACTCTCACAGTCCTCTTTACGCATGGAAAACTGTTTGCTAAACGTGACAAACTGCTGAGGGAGGTGTGGTGTGGGGCAGGGACTCGTGGTGAAGTAATTTGCGATCGACTAATTCCTCCTAGTCGTTTCACGAGGAGACCGAGTTAAGCTCTCTCAATTGTGAGCCGTTAGGCTCTTGAGAACCCTTAGCCATGATTAAAGAAGGTATTGGATATTACTCAGTATTCTTCTTTTGTTTCAGAAATTAGTCGAATCGTCTAGATCTACACCGTGCCACTCACCCTGTCTCTTAGAAGAACAAGGAACAAGTACATGTACATTGTAACTCGCGAACATCTTTCATCAAGAGTTCGTTTTTTGGACTAAAAATTCAAGGACTTTTTAACGACATTATAGAACACAATTCCAATTTTTCAAGAACCCCATCCACGAAAACAATACCATTAGAATGTGAAACTAGACGCTCGGGTTTCAGGGATACTTGTTTTAGTTCTTCCATTACGGACGTAAGCGAGGAACTAAGATCGCTTCCTTTTTGCATGAACTGAATACGGGCACGTGGTTTGCCTTATTGGCCAAACAGTCTGTTCAAAGTTTTTCAAGGACCCAAAGTACTTTTCACGAACTTTCAAGTCCTTGCATTTTGATTTTCAATTCAAGGATTTTCAAAGTGCGTGCAAACCCTGACTGGTTCCTAACACATTCAGCTCGTTTATGAATAAAACAAGAAAATCACTGATGGTAGTATCGTCAATTTTAATACCTTGTTCTCTCAATGATTAATGTACGCTATCAGCATATAACTTTAATTTTAATTTATTCCTATTTTCTATTCTGGACAGACGAGAGAGTCGCTGGTCGAAAGCTATTAGTGCCCAATGGAATTTTTCCAGATACACCATAGAAGCTGAAGGTACCAAAAGCTAAATTTCCAAGCCAGAACTTGGTAACTAACGTTCGCTGCGTTCGCTAGAGTACAGTCTTAATTTGAACTCTAGTTTTGTTTCTGTTACCGGTATATTTTAATTATCAACCACTAACTCTTGAGCCAGTAGAGAAGACAAATCAGACATTCCTGTATTTATAACAGTGTAGTAATAATTTTTAACCAAATTGAAGAAAAAGAAAACGAACATAACATTAAGCCTCAATCACCAGTAATAAACTGTCACAATTGCTTAATTCTGCGAAACTGAACTATTCTTGAACTTCGTTCAAACTGAATATTTTACTGTTGGCTCTCCTAGGCGTCAGATTAGTTGGGAAAACACGCCGAACGTCTTTACTTTTCATTCACGTGCCGTTCTGCGTGCTGCGCCGGTCCCAGCTCACCACACATCTGGAACAGGCCAATTTTCTTGCCACTTTTGGACTAACCAATACTTAATTCAGAAACAGCTCTTATACATTGTAATATTCTAGTAACTAAGCTATTTAGCATTTCTTTTTTTCTAATAAAATCATACTATAATACAGAAGCAATTTCATAAATACATGTACACTTTTCAGGCCAATGCCTAATATATTTTCTTGAATAGGAGATTTGCATGATGGCGTCATTTGATTACAACTACCAGAATCCTTCACTTTTCCTGTTTTTTATGTTAATTAAGGCAATTGTTATTTAAATCCAACTGGGAATTCAAAATTTAAATAACAAGGAACAAACGACAGGAATTCTGGTAGTTGTGGTCAACAACAACAACAACAACAACAACAAAATGTGATGAAACTTTTCAATTGTGTGCCAGCACAATTACTACCCCTTCTCAGATGAATATACTTTTGCCTTTTCATGCTACAGTCAAAACCAAATAGAAGATGGTGTTGCTATGTTTTCTTAAGAAAATAATGCGCTTTTGAGGTCTAGAAAAACTGCTGAACGCAGTCCCGTCCATTAGCAGTTTTTTCTAGACGTCATACGCGCATTATTTTCTTAGAGAACATAGAGCTTCATCTTCTATTTGGTAATCAATTCCGTGTGCCAATCGATGATTATGCCAATATATTTACGTATTGCGGGTATACTAGTCTTGGATGGTCAGAGTCCCGCAAACGCACGATCCGCTCCATTGAGACCCGAAGCCTCGAAATCATTTCCCCAAAATGCAGTTCGCAGAACTGTGATCTTCGATTTTTAACTGTTGGGAACTTTTTTTTAAAAAAAGAACGTGCTGCTTTGTATTTGATTGCCTTAATGGAACTACATGCTTTCCATTTAAAGACTATTTTCACCGATTACATCATAACGCTTTAAACACTAGAAACAATGGGAAAACTGCAAAACTACCAAAAGTCAGACTAGATTTTGCGCGCCGTAGCTTTTACTTTTTAGGTGCCTCGATTTTTAATTTATTGCCTTTAAGTTTAAGAAACATTAATTGTAGAGTTTTATTTAGGAAAGCCTTAGACGATTATTACTTGTAATTTCCATTGTATTTTTAACGGTTTTTACTATGTATCTTATTTTATATATCTTAATAATTCTTGTTTATTAGTTTTTAATTCTTAGCAGGACCCCGTTGATAACAGTACTTTGTACTGAAGGGTTATCCTGAGGAAATATTCGATTATTATTATTATTATTATTCTTATTATTTATTATTATTAAGTATTGCATACCGAGCGAATCCTTAAGGCAAAACGCAGCATCTAAAGCTGACAATATTTCTTTCATTCCCATCACCTGTCTACTTGATTATTTATTGGTATTGTTGGGAGAAATTAACGTTTGATCTCTCCACGAATGTAAGGTTAAAGGACACATGCAACGAGGTTTGAAAGATTAATGTGGTTGTAAAATAATTTGCTTTGATTCACAAAAAATGTACATCAACTACAAACAATGGTCCTCTTCCTACTAAATTTCACAATCTGACCCAACTAATGTCAAATGATTTGTCAATCACTGCTAATAATATGAAGTTTTCTCCGCTTGTTTTCTTTTAGGTAAAAATCAACATACAAGATGTATGTGCAGCGTTCATTTTCTTTGAACAAAAGCCTGGAACAATTTTGAATTTGATAACTAGTCCCTTGAAAAGTGACTACATGAAGCTCAGCTCGATATCAGAAAAACAGAAGCATCAAATTTCTAATCAGCCTAAGAGCTCTCTAAAAAGGCAGCTATGTACACAATTACTAACTCTACAAGCATATAAACCTTAGCAATAAAATAAATCACACCAGAGCTGACTTAAGGCAGAGCCACTTTACTGGTCGAGGCCTGCGGTTCTTGGCTTGTGGCAGAGGGGATCTGGTAATGATTGACAAACGGGTACATTGGAGTGAAGGTGGAGTCACCCATCATGTCACCTGAATCATTCTCGTCATGTATGGCAGCTCCTCCATAAACACACTCTGCGTATGATGGAAGAACTAAAACAACACAAATGAAAAGAGTTACCAACCACACTTCGTTAACCCAGAGCAGACCCAAAGGCTTAAAGTGAAATAAGTCAAAATAATTTTTAACATGGACTGCAAGTCCTTTTCAAGACAGCATGTGCCTGATCGTGTTCTACTAGCAAATAATTGTTAACAATAAATGATTGAGACCCTATAAGAGTTGTTGATTAAGAATACACGATGGAAGTCAGAAAACAATGACTTGCAAAGTATAGCAAATACTTTTGTCTTACATCTCAATGGCTGAAAATACACAATCTCTACTCTGACCGGCCAATTTTACACCAGATGTCCTCTAAGTTTCCTAAACCAATTACCACGAGCACAACACTAAAGCAAGCACATAATTAATTTGTGTCATAAACAACAGCTGTTAAGTTTGAAACAGAAAATTTTCACCAACAACTTTATAACTTACCCACACCAGGATGTGGCTGAATGTCGTCACTATAGGGTGGAGGGCAGAGAGGCGGGGCTGACGGCTCCACTGGTGAAGGTAGCAACAGGGGCTGATACGGTACCGAGCCAATTGTTATTGGGATTGTAAGGGTGAGGTCCTTGGAGTTCCAACCACCAATGTGAACAACAAACTGCGGTGATAAAAAATATGCTTAGTTACTTGCCCCCCTTAAGGCATCGTATTCTTTAAAAGAAATCCTGTAACAGGCTTCTCAACAATGTACTAAAAAGATCAAAGTATCCCTGTTAGTACATCTGTAAAACACAAAGAGGTCCAGAGACAACATCATTTTTCAAAGCTTTCTTCAACCTAAAAAGGGCATACATGTATTTTAACAAGTAAATGGCAAACCACTCCCAGTGAACAACTCAGTCCTAGCAGGTTATAGGGTGAAAAAAGTAAGTAAGGAAGTGGAGGGGAAAAAACCAGAAATAACAGAAAGCCAAGCAAGTTGGGTAAGTCATCTGTGAGTTCTTCCTGCCTAGATCATGCTCGCCTCTTCCACTTGCGTTCTTTTCCACCCAACATCCCACTAGGGAGTCTGTTCACAGGAAGGCAAATGATTGTTCAAAATTTAAAACGGACATGGCGAGTTCACCTAGTAAATGTTTTTGAGTTATAAAAATTAATACAGATCTATATGTCTAACATAAATAAGGGTGTTTTAACAGGTCATACTGTTGCATCATGAAGATAATCAAGTTTAATAACATTGTGTAATGAATGGGCATTCGTTTGATAAAAGCATTTCAGTATAACTAACTTACTCCGATTGCTTTAAAACGATTTGTGAGTTTACATCTCCAACATAATAAAATAATAATTAATGTATAAAAGACCCTTTTATGATTTTTGTTTAGACTCCAGTCGTTCAACTGAACAATTTCTGCATAATTACACTGCATCTGACTATAGATACAGTCGAACCTCTATTAAGTGGCCAACATTTATTTGGCGGCCAGTGGTCAAAGTCCTGGAAAAATTGTGAGCTATACATTGTAATAAAAACCTCTATTCAATGGCCACATCTATTAAGCGGCCGTGGCCAGCTTCTTGCCGTCCCAAGGGTGATTTTTTTGTTTTATACCTCTACTGAACTGCCAGGAAGATTTGAAGTTGGACGTTTTTAGCCAGATGAAGGTTAAGGAATGACAATGTGTAATACTGTAAAAACACATTTTCAGCAGTATTTATTAAAACAATCACAAAACAAAGTCAGAAGCATTTTAGTTTGTTTGTACAGCATTGACGAGCTAGTGTTGGGTTGACGGCAGACATGTTATGTCTGTACAGTCATGTAATTGTTAAGTCATGGACTGCATTATAATCATCGTTCTACTTTTTCTCCACGTGCATTTGTTTGTACATGTACTTATATAAATTTTGATAAACTGAAAACTGGACCACACCCAACATTTTTGGGTGAACCCCTATTAAACAGCCACCTCTATTGAGTGGCCAGTTGTCTCGTCCCTGAGGGAGGCTGCTTTATATAGGTTCAACTGTATAAGTCCAACAAACATGCTGCAGATGAATTCAATGCAATCACTGCCTAGACTTGTTTCTTCACTGTAGGATACAAGAACATTCACTGGATATATAATTCTTGGCAACATACACTTATTTTTGTACTGTGAAGTACAGGTATAAATGCACATATACTGACACATATACAATTTGTGCAATGTACATTTACATCACACTAGTAGTAAGCCTTACAGTACATGTATCATCCTCGCTGTTTATTGTGGTCTAAATACTGGGCGTGATTTTGTCCATGATCTGACCATTGCATGGACAAATATTGAAAACAAATAAGAATGAATCAAAGTTGTAACTATACAAGTGTAATACCTTCAATTCGTAGGATATCTTTATACAGCTACAACTTGTCATTGTTGGCGGTAGCGAGGGGATTGGAAGTGGTACCATCTCCATGTGGTGATCTCCTATTCCTTGAATCTCATCTCTTTTCACTGAAGCTACTTTTTCTACCCTACGTTTATTTCGTTTACCTGAAAAAAAAAAAAGAAAGTTTTTTTTCATGTACTTTAATTTATACTTTCAGTATACACACGTTCACTTGACTTTATGTAGATTCCGAGGTAAACTACTTTTTTCTAAAAATTTGCATGTACATATTTATTATTTCTCAAGAGCCACTGAGTATCACTTGACAGTCTTAAAAATCTTGCACTTACCACTTTTAATTGTATAGACTGAGATTTGAAAAAAAATGATCTCCACACCGCAAATCCTGCTACTTGATTGGTTATTGATAAATGCTGAGACTGCGATGTCTTCTCCTGGACAGTAACCACCCCTGTCTGTTTGAACGGTCACACTGAGTGGACCAGAGAAGCAAGCCCATCCATATTGTTCTTCTTGTTCAACTTGGCAGGGATGCTGATTGAGAATGAAAAATTGAGAAATTTTGACAATTAAATTATGTCAATATCAAACATCTAGTCTCTTAGAGGAACTCATATATTTTTTCATTGTGTAAAATAAGTTAACCTGTTTCCACTTCTTATGGTCTTCACTATTTTAAGTATTTTGCATGCAAACCTTGGAGTTCAAAAGTTAATTCAATATTTATTCCCAATTGTACAGTCATTTTTACATTCAATTGTTATTTTGTTTTCTTGGCACACCTGTAAACTATGTAGCTGGTATGTCCTGTAGACTCTGCTCATCAAGTCTATGGGACGCACCATTACCATACACGTGGCTAAATGTGTGACCAAGTAAAATAAAGAATTGGTTCATGCTTTGCGTGTGTGTATTGAGTTATGGATGTACTCTGTAAATCTGAGATAAAATAAAGTAAGTTGTGTATGTAGGTCAGTGCTTATCTCTGGTTTCTGTTGAATGAAGTGACTAGGACTATTTCTGCTCCCACCTGGATGGGATGCTAGTCCATTGCAGTGTAATAACCCTAGCATTAAATTTGCCAGGACCCATTTATACACCTGGGTGGAGAGGCACTATGACAGTAAATGTGTCGTGTCTAGAACGCGTCAAAATATCTCCAGCCACTCGGACTCGAGTCCAGACTGCTCAATGCAGAGTCAAGCGCACTAGTTAACCATGTGGCCACCGTGCCTCCCACAATAGTTAAAAACTATATTACATGAAAGTACATGTATATTTAAATAAATGCAAGCTCTTATACTCACCAATAGTCCTGGTGCTACATTTATATCCACATGTTCAATAACTGTGAAAAAAGCCTTTGTAGAAATGTCAAACCTCCAGGGACGGTCAATAAATGCCCTAAGCCAATATCGCACATGACCAAAGTTCCCTTCCACTGATGAGGGCAAATTTTCACTTGGAATGTGAAACTGAAATGGGAGAGTGTATTCATCTCCAGGTGCTAGCACTGGATTTTCACCAGCTTCATCAGGGGCTGAAAGGTGAAAGGAACATTGTAAAAATACTCTAGCCATACATTAATATTAGAAGACAGTGACTAACTTCTTATTAACTGAGTGAGAGTGAGGTCTTCATGGGAAAATCTCGAACCAAGACCTTGCCGTATTGACCAAGCAATAGTGAGGTCAATACAGCAAGGCTGAGGTTTGAGATTTTCCTGTAAAAACCAAATGTTCAAGGTTAATAAGTTGTTCATTATATGGCTTTTTGCTTTGGTTTTGCAGGCCCATAATCAGCCTGTGGGCATTACGGAAGAATAATTACGGAAGAATAATGCCCTAAATCAGCCAATCAAAGCATGCATTATATTGGCTACAAACCCAGGCAACATAATACCTACATTTATTATATGGCTGTGTCTCACAAGGACTGGGAACTACCGAATTCACAAATTTGATTGGCTGAAATCGATATTGACCGCGGTCTAGATTTTCCCATCTAGACTGGCATCTAGACCAGTTTCATTTTGTGTTGAAAAAGTAGCAAACTCAAATACAAAAATGTTCACCGTTTTCTTTTATTTTCTTCTCAATCATTTATGGAAGTGCCAAAAAGCCTGATGACAAAAAAAAATGTAAAGGGGACGAGCAAATTTCGGCAGGTTTAAGTTAAGCTCATCTCCGTTTGCAAGCAAAATGTCAGCAAACCAGTTACATTAAACGAATTAAAGTTTTCTTCTTTGCCATATAATAAACATCTTATTAACCGAGCTAAGTCGGTCTGTATGGGAGAATCTTGACCTTGGTCGTGTGTACAGACCTCACTGCGTTCGGTCTGTACTCACGACCTCCGTCAAGATTCTCCCATACAGACCTCCTGCTCGGTTAATAAGAGCTAAATGATAATAACAATAACAATAACGATAACAATTATTATAATAATATTAATAATAATAATATTATCTCAAAGCCAGATAAAGAGGCAAGCGTGAAAGAAGTGTTCAAGGACACGGCTGTCAATGTGACGGTAGAGGGACAAAAACATCTGGGTGCGGTGATAGGTTCACGGGAATATCTAGAGGAATACGTTAGCGAGAAGGTGACCAACTGGGTCAGCGAGATTACCAAGCTGGCAGAGTTTGCTCTTTCTCAGCCTCAAGCGTGTTATGCTGCTTACACCTTTGGCCTCAAGCACCGATGGACCTATTTTTTGAGAACTTTGCCTGATATTCAAGAATTATTGGAGCCTTTGGAGAATGCCATATCTAAGGTGCTCATCCCTGCAATTACGGAGCATAGGTGCACTCGGCTGGACAGGGACATTCTAGCACTGCCAGTCCGTCTAGGGGGGCTTGGCATGACAAATCCGTGTCTTGACGCAAATCTTGAGCAATCCTCCTCTGTCAAAGTTACCATCCCGCTGGTCCAACAGATCGTGGCTCAATCCCATCAGATGCCGGATGATTCTTTGGTCAAGCCACTACAACAGGCAATGAGGAGTGAGAGAGCAACGGTGCTCCAAGACAGGGCAGAGCATATCAGAGGGGTAGCCCCACAGAAAGTCCAACGGGCACTTGACCTTACTGCGGAAAAAGGGTCATCTGTTTGGCTGACGGTACTCCCCCTTCGCGAAATGGGTTTCAATCTAAATAAGAGAGAGTTCCGCGATGCAATCAAACTGCGCTACGATTGGCCAGTCAATGATATCCCCTCCACCTGTGTATGCGGTGATGCTTTTACAGTGGACCACGCAATGATATGCAAGAGAGGTGGGTTCGTTACCCAACGTCACAATGAGCTGAGGGACTTAGAAGCCGAACTCCTGAATATGGTTTGTACCGATGTTGAGATTGAGCCTGTCCTGCAAGACATCTCGGGTGAACAGCTGGGAAGAGGTTCTAATCGAGCTCCAGATGCGAGATTAGATATTCATGTGCGCGGGTTCTGGGAGAACCAACGATCAGCATTCTTTGACGTGAGGGTTTGTCACCCTAATGCTGATTCGTATAGGGACCTAGAGCTCCAACAGATATACCGCAATCATGAGAACGAGAAGAAGCGTCTTTACGTGAGGAGGGTTTTGGATATCGAACAAGGAACTTTTACACCCCTTATTTTCACGTCAACAGGCGGCATGGGAAACGAGTGCCTGCAATACCATTCCAGACTGGTGCAGCTGATCTCCATCAAGAAAGGAGAACATTATGCTAAAACAATCTCCTGGATAAGAGCAAGGACATCCTTCGCTTTACTAAGATCCGCACTAATCTGCCTAAGAGGTTCAAGAGCTAGAAGGAAAGCCTTTTGTGACTTTAAGAACATTGATATTGACGTTGAAACCCAGGAGGGAACCATAATGTAAACACTGTTGAAATAGGTTTTAATAGTTTATTTCTTTTATTTACTTTTACCTTGTAATATACCGATATTGACGTTCAAACCCAGGAGGGAGCCATTATGTAAACACTGTTGAAATAGGTTTTAATAGTTTATTTCTTTTATTTACTTTTACCTTGTATATACCTTATTTATAAGAAAAAAAAAAAGTAGTAGTAGTAGTAGTAGTAGTAGTAGTAGCATTAGTTGTAGTAACCATGATATCATGACATATATGATATGACGATGATGATAATAAATTATTATTATTATTATTATTTTGCTTTTATTATTACTATTATAATTACCGAAAACTTAAGGAACAACAGAATTTCTGAATTTTTTACCAGATACATGTAAGATTCAAGTTTGTATGGAAAAGTGCTCAATAAAGTTTGCTTTTTAAAAAAAAAAAAAATATTAATAATAATAATAATAATTAACATTAAGATTTATTTATGATTACAAGATAACTACAGTATTTTACGAAGAATTCTAGAATAATTCTAATGCTACTTTCCTCCAAATAATTTGATGATGAATAATGCCTAGTGATTCCCTTTCTCAACAAACAGTACATGTAGTTTGACATTAAGTAGTATAACGTCACACCTTGTGCACAGAATGAACTATCATAATTTTGAAACTTGCAACTTTGTATATGTGCTTGATAGCTGATTTAACAATTCTGAGGTTTTAGATTGTGTTATACTGACAATGTCCTCTGAATGCAATCCACTCAATGTTCTCTGAAATTGAATTATCCAGCAACATTTTTGTAAAACGTTCCTTGGAAACTCCTCAGCCAATCAGATACAAGTATTTGCACTACTAAACAAGTAGAATTAAACACTAGCAAACCGACAAAATTATTCTATTACATATGGTCATGTACGCACATAAGAGAAGGGATGCAGAGCTCTCAAGTCTCATGCATTGAGCGAGACTCACGCAAACCAATTCAATCCTACACTCTCACCATGAAACTATTATTTCTCACGCATTAAAGGTTCCTTGCTGCTTTAGTCAAGTACCTAAATATTAATATTAACTATCTTTTTGGACATGAATTGTTCTGGGGGGGGGGGGGGCATGCCCCCAGACCCCCTAGGAAGGTAACCCCAGCTATGTCACAACCCACGGGCCTTTACATTGTCTCATTCTTTGGCAACAAATCAACTTGAGAGGTCTGGGGATGTCACTAGGATTTGAAACAGGCAGATATTTAATATTTATTTGCTGTAGGTGGGTACTAGTCAAGAAGAGGGTTTCAGAATCAATACAATTTCAACATTTCGCAGACATCAACAATTTCCCAGTGTTCAGGAAGCATGGAATTTGAACCACAGGAGGCCCAGACGTTGAATACGATTAATACATGACATTATGCTGTTGGCGATTGCGTTACAATTGTAGCTCTCTATAAGACAATGTATGAGAATGCTTCGAAAATTACTCTAAATGCTACGTGTAGAAAATAATTTAAATAAAATGGCTTACCTTATGTTTGCATTGTGTTATTTTGATGTCTTTGGGTTCCTGGAGGTGGTTTAGAGTCATTTAGGCAAGTTTTACTTTCTAGCTGTTTGCTTCCCCTAAAAAGAAATGAAAGGTGGGCGACCCACTGGCCCAACGGCCCGCTCTCAAAGCTCCGTAAATTCCACAAAAATGGTCTAATCTCGTCAAAATTGCCTCATGGCAGCCGGCAATAACTCTTCTTCCCATTCACTTTCTCCCAAGGTTCCAAAGTTTATCTTAACTGCCCAAGAATGGCTGGTTTTCCAGCTCTTGCTTTCCATTTCTGCTCCCTTTCGATCCATAACTGATTATCTTGGGAACAGGATTTGAATTTCTAGCTTAACGACCTCGCCATCATGACAAACTCGCCTCCAACCGTTGAGAGGCACAGGGTATTGGTCAGTTACTCGTTGCCATCTGCCGCTGCAGTTAACAGTACTTTTAGGCACTAAATTCAGCCGAACATTGTTTGCTCCTTGTATTATTGCAGTTAACAGTGCTTTTAGGCGCTAATGTCAGTTATACACTGCGGCACGGTACAATTTGCATGATCAAAAAATGCCCCGTCCCTCTCAATGGTTGGAGGCGAGTTTGTCATGATGGTGAGGTCGTTAAGCTAGAAATTCAAATCCTGCAGCCAAGATATATGAGTTATTGACCAAGTGTGAGGTCAAGATGGCTGGACATTGGCCAAGTTCTTTTTTTGCGAATTTATGGACCAAGACGGAGTCGAGGTCCATAAACTTGCAAGAAAAGAATGAGGCCAATATCCAGCCATCTTGACCGAACAAGCTTGGTCAATAAAGGATTTATTATATGGCTTTCGGGGAAATTTTTCTTGCGGGACACGGCGGGTAGACCCGTGCAGGCAAGATAGCTCCATCTTGCTCGCTCGGGTAGCCAATCACAGCGCAGGATTTGATTCATCTTGCCTGATCGCGGAGCTTGCCATATAAAAAAATCGGTTATGGATCAAAAGTGATCAGAAATGGAAAGCAAGAGCTGAAAAACCAGCCATTCTCGGGTGGTTAAGATAAACTTTGGAACCTTGGGAGAAAGCGAATGGGAAGAAGAGTTATCGACGGCTGCCATGAGGCAATTTTGACGAGATTAGACCATTTTTGTGGAATTTACAGAGCTTTGAGTGCAGGCCGTCGAGCCAGTGGGTCGCCTGCCTTTCATTTCTCTTTAGGAGAAGCAAAACGCCAGAAAGTAAAACTCACCTAAGTGGCTCTAAACCACCTCCAGGAACCCAGAGACATCAAAATAACGCAATGCAAACATAAGGTAAGCCATTTTATTCAAATTATTTTCTACACCTAGCATTTAGAGTAATTTTCGAAGCATTCTCATACATTGTCTTATAGACGGCTAAAATTGTAACGCAATCGCCAACAGCATAATGGTACGTATTAATCGTATTCAACGTCTGGGCCGACTGTGTTTGAACATGCACATTTTTTGTAAATTCCACCAAATCTTCAGATTTTCGATAGGAAAAAGGTAGCTTTGGGTGAAATTGCCTTCTGCCCACGAGTCCTGCTGATCAAAGTTATTAGCACCCTTTTATTTCGCTATCAGTCATTGCTGATTCATGTAGTCAATTTTAATATTTACATAATAAGCTCCATGGTTTAATGGACATTCACCTTCAAAAAGCAATATTGCCGAAACTTTCATCATAGCCAATATCATAATTTCATAGTATCATAATTTCACTAACCTTTTCCAAATAACGTTGCTACGAGATCAATGTACACTTCACTGTTTGCAGGTCGCTTTCTCCGCTGGTCTCCTCCTGACAAGAAGACATTGGCTTCTCCATGAAACTCCACTCGAATGCCACGAAGTTTTAACTCCTTATTAACCATGACTCTAACAATACCCTTGATAATTTCACCGGGGAAGAACGTTGTCTTGTCATCCTGAAATTCCACTCGGAAATATACCACTTTTCCCATTAGAAAATGCGCTGTTACCTACTCGCCATGTTCTCACGACAATTTCATAACAGCAAATGCCGGAAGAAGGAAGAAGATTCCAGATCGTGCCCAGACTGCCCCGAGTCCTAACGTCTGGTCACATCTGTCTCCCCAAGCAAGAAGCAAGCCCTCGCTGTTTGGCTATGTCTTTTTAAAGTTTATAAAAACATGTTTCGACAGTACCTTCTCTTATCGTCAGTTACGTCAAATTTGAATAATGTTTTGAATAAAACAGTGCCAACGTCAATCAAATTTATGCCTAGAGCTTTGTATGGCCATTTTTGTGGTCCTCGGAGCTGAGGGGCACCATTATGGCCACCGTAAGATGAAACGTTATTTCTCTAGGGCTCCGATATCTTGAATTTTTTTTAATGCTTTTAATAGCTTACAAACATCACTTACAATACATGATAAAACTTACGTTATAATACACGATTCAAGGTTACCTT
Source organism: Orbicella franksi (assembly GCF_964199315.1). Classification (NCBI taxonomy): domain Eukaryota; kingdom Metazoa; phylum Cnidaria; class Anthozoa; order Scleractinia; family Merulinidae; genus Orbicella; species Orbicella franksi. The sequence continues at coordinate 26,619,527 of NC_138154.1, forward strand.
TGCTCATTTGCATTACATTAAAATCTAACATGTATGCGAGGCAATTTCGGGCTTAGCCCGAAATTGCCTCGCATCCACGTTGGATACATTGTAATGCAAATGAGAAGAATTAACCGTGAAAAGGGTTATAACTTACTTACAGAAAAAGAAACAACAACAACAACTCGCAACAAATTACTAAGAGACACGCCTTAATTGGTGAGAAAGAATTTCAACCTCTGTTGTACGGTGACCCACAACTGTCACATCAAAAACAAATTGCTCACATCAAAAACAAATTGCTCACATCAAATTCAAATTGCTCACATCAAAAACAAATTGCTCACATCAAAAACAAATTGCTCACATCAAATTCAAATTGCTCACATCAAAAACAAATTGCTCACATCAAATTCAAATTCCTCACATCAAAAGCAAATTGCTAATCGCTCACATCAAAATCAAAAACAAAAACAAAATCATTACTCACTGGTCAGCGGCTACGTTAAAAAGACTATCCCCAGTTTTCACTCGATTTTTCACTTCACCGCCATTTTTTCGTTCGAGTCCCGTTGTTTTGAGTTTTGTAGCTATTTGACAGCTATTTACCAGGCAAAATTTAATTGAAAGGGTTTTTTGTTTTCTTTCTTTTGTAATATAAATATTGCTATAATGTTATCAAGGAGGATCCCCCTTTTCCCATCAGAGTATGACAACCAGGCCATTTGATACTTTGTCACTGATATATTTTTAGCCTTGTGAATTGTCAACAGACTCTTTATCTGTTCATCTGAAGCAAATGTACCAGGTTTTTTCATACTCTCTTAGTTATTCATCATTAAATTGTCTTTCAGTTTGAATATACTTGTCCTTATTCACTTTCAGTATCTGGTATCTAGCGGTTTATTCTGTTTGATATAAAGGTAGTTTAATACAAATGAAATGGCCAAACGCCTATATAACTAGATAAACAACCAGGGCCATCAAGCTCCAGCTGTATTCTCGTTCTAACTTCTGTTTCATAAAAATCGGTACCCCTGCGTTGCACACCGAGTGATTTGTATCACTCACCATGAAACTTAGACAGGAACACAATGATAACATCGTATTCGTATCCTTGACTGAAATAGTATCTTAGCACAAGCTCCTCCTTTGCCGCAAAAGGAGCAGTAATTGTAATCAAGTAACAGTTTCTTTACAAATTCCACAGGTATAAAGAGCCCGCTAGCGTGAAGTTCTTGCTCACTTTCGTTACCCGCCATATTGAATTGCACTTGCACACAATCAAGCATGCTCAACCGCTGACCTATCTGTAGTGGAATTTAGTGTTCGGTTGGAATTTGATGTGAGCAATTTGAATTTGATGTGAGCAATTTGCTTTTGATGTGAGCAATTTGAATTTGATGTGAGGAATTTGCTTTTGATGTGAGCGATTTGAATTTGATGTGAGCAATTTGTTTTTGATGTGAGCAATTTGTTTTTGATGTGAGCAATTTGTTTTTGATGTGAACAATTTGTTTTTGATGTGAGCAATTTGTTTTTGATGTCAGCAATTTATTTTTGATGTGACAGTTGTGGGCCACCGTACTGTTGAAATTCCCTTTCGCCATTCAACGCGGCAGCAATATATTTTTATATCTCGATTTTATCCTATCAGCCCGGATAGATGATATTCAATTCTGTTTCTCCTAAGCTTGATACTATCGCCCGGCCGGGATTTCGAGCATGTTAACAAAGAAATCAATCCAGTCACTCCACTCTCCAGTCATTCTTCGCAGATAAGTGTCCCATGCTCCAAGATTGATAAATTCGAGGCTGAAAATTGGTCCTTTACGGGATGGCTGGAATACTTCGGAGATAATTTACAAGGTCAGAGCGCAATTTTGTGGCAGCTGGTGATATCCAATGCAAGTCCTGCATTTTCCACTTTTATTATCAAGAGAAAATGAGGTCCCCTCATTTTCTCTTGTTATTATCCATGCCAACTTTGGTTAGGGCTTTCGGCAACTTTTTGGCAACTTCTTGTATTTCGAGCAACTTTTTTCGTTTCGAGCAACTTTTTGCATTCTGAACAATCTCTAGTTTTCTATCATTTCTGAGAAATCAGAGCAGCTTTTAGCGCTTAGACTGGCCTTGCTTCCATATTTCACAATGTTTTAGTAGACAATTTATTAATTTCCTGTGAAAAGGAAGCGAAATTCGCCCGCCCCCTGGAGCAGATCATCAGTGCAAAGGCCGGGCCGTTAGGTCACCGGTTTTTTTTTTTTTTTTTTTTTTTTAAATTCAAAATGGCGACGAAGATTCACACTAGACTGACTCGAGTGCTTCAGGTGAAGAAATTTTTACAAGATTAATATAAATATTGGTGCGCAGTCTTTACTCATACATTTGTTTTGGATTTAACTGAGGACAAATTAAAGTTATTTAGCAACGCTGGTTACGCCACAAAATTGCACAAAATGCTGGGAAATCTTACTTTTGTTGTACTTTTGCATCAGACCAAATGAAAGAGAGCAACAAAATTTTCTTTTTGTTTTTTTGAGCAACTTTTGTTATAAAAAGTAACTTCTGACTTTTTTTGAGCAACTTTTGAGCAACTTTTAGAGAAATTGCGGGCAACTTTATGGGAAATCTTGAGCAACTTGTGGAAAGCCCTAACTTTGGTGATTCGCTGTTGTCGGAAGTTTTTTTGGTTGTTAAATTTATGTGTGTCTACATCAACGTGCAACACCCTGCGAAGAACAAAAAAAACAACTCTGGAGTATTTCTTGCAAAATGATAAAACATGTTTTTGAGTGTGTTCAGTTTTATGTGTTTCCACCTTCCTCTGATATGAATCCATGCCATTCCATAATTTTTGGTCGGGATCACTTGCGGTCCAATATGGGGATCATTTCCGGTCCGAGACCATTTTCCGGGATCTTTTGTGGCCCGTACATCTAATCCATATCACTCAACCTCTTCGAACAAAACAATAGAGACTATTTTTAGTTCCCTGTTAAGCTCGCATATCACGTGTTATTGTGTAACTCACGCGGCGTCGTGAAAATGTAAACACTGTAAACGCGGCATTATTCGACAGCACCTCGGTGCGTGCGTGCATTTGTTTCGTGTAGAAACCGGCCTTTGCTGTGTGCAACTGGGTTTTGTGAACTTCTCTAGTGATGGTAAGTGTCTTTAGTTAGCTTGCTAATGATCGCTAATAGGGTCTCTTGGAAATTTCTAAGTCTCGCGGCGGGGGTGGTGCCAGAATGGAACACCCTTCAAAAAGTAATGCGTCTCGCAGAATTTTAGCAAAATTCACAACTTTCGCCATCTCAAATTTATTTTATTTCGCGACGGCTTGTGAGAGTCTCAATTTAATTTTCGTTTTAAAACGTTCCTGTGACAGGAGGTAATGGGCTCCTGCCTGTGATTATTATAGCCGTCGTCAAGGGTTTTTTTAAAAAAACCCAATGCTCAGTTTTGGACGCAGTTCCTTTTCTGATCCTCGAATGTAAATCCCTAGCTAGGACACTTTTACTGTGGGATAAACTTTCTCCTCTCGTCAATATTGTATGCAATCTTCTATTGGACTCGGAGACCCAGGAAAAAGAGGATCTTAGTAAACAGTTCAGTGTGACGTCAAAGGTCAGTTTCACAAAGGCTAGTATTCTATCTACAACGTTAGGTTTATGTTACGTGGCATAAAACCGTTCTCGCAGATACGTAATTTTAAGAAAGCGCTCAAACCTTTATATCAATGTAAAGCTTATATAACCAAGAATAATTTTGACATGTTTTGAAGTAATGAGCTGCGATTGGTGAAGTCTAAATGTAGCTGCAAGCGGAATGATGTTTATTCATAACGGAGGCAAACCCGATCCGGATTTTTGCCCGCACAAAGTAATTACTGTCTACCGGACATTCAGCAGATGTGCAAGAGAATCTGCTCAGAGATCAGCTTTCTTAAAAAGTTATCATAATTCAAAGTTCGGCGATGTACTTAGACTTTAACTCCGACACACTTTTGGAGCGGAGGCTGTTATGCAAAATTTCATAATTCTTTCATAAATTCTTTTACGCAATTTATCCGCACGAAACTGAAGGAGTGTTTTTCCGGATTATCGCCTAAAGACAACAGTCAGACTCTATTTCCAGACTGTGCCAAAACTCGTAGGATACAGGCTTACGACGGATGCCAGAGATTATACACGTGCGGTTTCCGGTTTCTGTGTGTACTCGGCCCAAAAACATCCGGTTGTGCGAGTGACAGGCGGCTCGAGCTCGACGAGGTCAATCGTCATGTAAATGGGAATATTTACGATCGGTTTTAAAATGTAGAAATACTAGAAAACTCTTGGCAAAAATGCTTTATTGTAATTCCAATTCCACAGTGTATTGCTTGTTGTCCATTCGCTTTTCTTGCTGGTTTTAAACGATTTTAGCGAGTTACGTTCCGGAAACCCTTGATACATAGCGATAACTCGCTGAAATCGCCTTGAGCAGGCAAGCGAATAAAAAACAAGCAATATACTGCGGAAGTAAGATAAAGCATTTTTATTAAGAGCTTTCCAGCAGTTCTATACCATAACCACTTTTACGCAAGATGATCATCGCTCACACTTGAGCTTGAGCAGCCTCTGCGTGAGCGAAAAAATTATCGACCTCTCACAGGCCGTTTTCAATCTCTTTACACGTCGCTTTTCTTTTCATTATCGCAAATAGAAGGTCACGGGAATATTCCATATGTCATAAAAGGAGTATTTGCGGAAGAAAGACTTATTACAGAAGGAAGTAAAGCCCGCAGGGCAAGCGAAACCGAAACCGCCCCCCTCCCCCCTCTCCCCTTAGCTCAAGGTTTGGATCCGCCACTGGTCACATACTGAACCTACTGTGGTTCAATGTTTTACTGTACCAAGATAGATAGCTCTAGGGCAGCTCTCTGGCAAAGTTAGAAGAAAATCGATTTTTCGACCCTTAAAGCAGTGTAACTCAATACTGAGACGATACTGAATTACTTGGGCTTGATGCCATCACAATACCTTGCTCCGCCCCTCGCCGAAACTTTTGCTTTGTGAATATTTGAGCAAAACAAGAAAAACAAGTTATTCCTACATGACATTAAAATATGTCTCTCAAACTCGATTGTCATATCTGAAGCATTATAGTGGTGGCGTTATTTCGGTCGCATTGTTGTTTCATTGAGCCCGTCTGCGAGGAAGTCGGCTTTCCGAATCAAGGTAAGTTTGTCACGAGCTTGCTTTATTTCCAATTCTCGAAACATGAGTCTCAGTGTTGACAAATTATTTAATGTTATATACAAAACGAAACGAAAGCCGAAAACGTCGGCTGAGCCCTTGGGGTTCAGTTACTGGTTATTTTTATTCTTCAATGTTCCACGCATCTGAAAACGATGAAGCGAATATATAGTTGTATGGAGGGGTCTTAACTAATTTGTAAGGAATTCTACAACGAGCACTGTACGGGTTAAGGTTAACGGTTAGTCACCCTTTAAATGCGTTTCGAGGCTATCTGTTCGAGGTTTCGTGGTAACACAATACACATGGGCGGCTGGCTTGGGTCGCATTTGCCATCAGGGTGGCAATAATAACAAAACCGAAAGAAAGAGTGCGATGGAAATGGAGGAAAAATATATTTCGTAACCTATTTTGGTTTTATTTCTGTCTTCATCTCCTCTTCCTGGCGTAAGGATCAGCTTTTCGATTTTGATTCTCAAGGGATTCGATTTTGATTCGGTAGGACCCTTTTGATTTTGAACTGGGTGAGCTAAGAACGGTTTCTCTCAACGTTATGTTTCCATGTTTTCTCTGCGTGGCTCGCTAAGCGCGATTTAAATTTTCCTTATATAGGAATTTTTGTTTGCCAATTTCAGGCTCGCTTCCCACCCGTCAAAAATATACCATCAAAACCACTTAAATGATGGGGCTGCGTCGATTCTAAATCTTTTGTCACATTTATACTATTTAATACTAGTGTGCAAAACACAGCTTCTAAGCTTTCCTGAGCTTTCAAAATTGAGGAAACGCTGCCTTTCCTTCAGGCTGAAAACATCTAAGTTTCTTGACTCTGTTGGATGCACAGCGCACGGCGTTCTGTGAGAACGATGTTTAGCTATGTGTAACCGGTGGCTGTGGACAGCTGTGAGTTAAAGCTACCCCCAGGAGCGATAGCTACCGTTCACTGAAGCAGCGAACACACTACGCCGGAGAAATCTGAAAACGCATGCAGCTTTATTTTTAGGGTTAGGCGTACCGTCTACACTAATCCGTCGTGAAAACAGAGCTTTCCGAAAACGCCTTAAAAAACTGGAGGAATTTGAAAACGCCGGCTTTTCCTTTTCGTGCGGATGTACACCGTTAGAACTGCCTGATGCATGGCATAAATAAAATATTTCAGCCAGATAAACGTGCAATATTATCAGGAGAATAAATCGTCAATGAGAAGACGTCTATATCATCAAAAACGCTAGAGCAGTAGAGATTCTGTCTCTTTAGCGATGCTGTGTCAGACCCCGTTCACACTACGCCAAAGGAATTTGAAAGTGGTGGTTTTTCACTCTGAAAATGCATTAAATGTTTTGCGTCCACACTACGCAAGAGAAATTTGAAAATGCAAAAGTCACCGGTCCTTTTTTTTAAATCTGTGTTTGAGGAAAACCATTATCGTGACGCCAACGTTTTCAAAGGCTCCATTGTATGAGCCTTACAATAGTCTTTGACTTCTCATCGTTTTACTTCTCAAGTTTGGCTGATTCGATCTGCTGTGAGATCCAACAGTTTGCAGTTGGATCCAACAGTTTGCACTTTTGCAGTTTACTGATTTAGTTTGTTACACTTCTTTGGTAGTCTAGATTCATCAGGGGAGAATTTTCATTTTTATATTATAAAAGGTAGAAATATCAGAAAACTCTTAGCAAAAATGCCTCATGTTACTTTATTGCTTGTTGTCTTTTGGCTTTTTCTGCTAATTTGAAATGATTTTAGCCAGTTACACTCTGGAAACCTAGATATATAGCGGCGAATAACTCGCTGAAATCGCCTTGAATCAGCAGACAGTGCAACAAGCAATATCCTGTGCAAGTAAGCTGGCGCATTTTCACTAAGAGCTTTCCAGTATTTCTACCTCCTAAAACCGAAGAACTTATATGTTTGCCATGACCGCTGTTCCCAAGATGATCAGCGCTCACAGCTTGAGCTTAAGCGGCCTGTGCATGAGCGAGAAAAATAGCTCAGGGGCCGCTTGCAATCATTTCACATCGCTTTTCCTTTTTTTAGCGCGCGGAAATGAATTGATCATATTCAATTAAACGTCAAGAAAATATTCCATATGTCATGCGTTACTTGCGGAACAAGGACTCGTTACATTAAGCAAGACATGTACAAAAGCTTTTCGATCAGCTTTTCGAGTTTGATTCGCAAGGGATTCGATTTCAGTTGATTAGGTAAGACTCTTTTGATTTTGAACAGGGTAAGCTAAAAAATTTCTCTCAACGTTAAGTTTTCCGACTTAATTTGTTCCGTTTCAACGCGCGATTTAAATTTTCCTTGTACAGGAATTTTGTTTACCAGTTTCAACCCCGCTTCCCACCCGCCAAAAACATGCCATTAAAACCACTAAAATGCTAAAATGGTAAATTTTGCCAGGGGCTGCGTCGACTCTAAATCAGTTTTGTCGCGCTGACATTATTTAATATGCAAACACAGCTTCTAAACTTTCCTGAGCTTTGAAAGTTAATAAAACCCTGCCTCTCCTTTACTGAGGCCGAATACCTAAGTTTTCCGACTCTGTTGGCTGAAAAGCGCCGTTTTCATTTATAGAAGTTCTGTGAGAACGGCGTTTAGCTATGTTTAGGTGGCTGTGGATTAAAGCTACCCCCAGGAGCGATGCGACATGGGTAATTTGCAGAACGCTGAAAGCCGAACGCCGAATCTCGTATGCACTGTTTGCTCAGTTGCGGTTAGTTTCACTTATATATATTTGCTTGCGGTTACCTTTTATTTGTTGGACAGGGCCATATGCAATATAATTCTGTCCTTAACAAACTAAAGCCAACCGCAAACAAACATGGGTGAAACTACTACACCGCAAGCAAACAGTACATTTGGCGTTCGGCGTTCGGCGTTCTACAAAATGCCCCTGCCGGGAGCGATGGCTACCATTCACTGAGGCAGCGTCCGCACTAACTGGAGAAAGTTGAAAACGCAGCTAATCCGTCATGAAAACGGGGCTTTTCGGAAACGCTCTTTAAAACTGGAGGAATTTGAAAACGCCGGCTTTCATCTCCTTGCGGACGAAAACATTTTGAAAACGCCAGATGGCGTCATGTTAATCAAGTGATTTCCCTGACCGACATCTCCTAAAACACAAATCCAAAATTTCTCCGGCGTAGTGTGGACCCAGAACATTTGATGCGTTTTCAGAGTGAAAACTCCCTTTTCAAATTTCTTTGGCGTAGCGCAGACGGGGTCTGACACAGCATCGCCGAAGAGACAATTTTTCTTAGACCACGTTTATCTGGCTGAAATATGTTATTTGTGCATGCATCAGGCAGTTTCACCAGTGCCCATCACTTTCCACCTACATACTATGGTCCGGCCGTGTCAGCCTCGCAGTAGTCTTTGACTTCTCATCGTTTTACTTGACAAGTTTGGCTGATTAGATCTCCTGTGAGATCCAACGTTCAATCAAGCAGGATCTTAGTTCACGGCTTTGCAGTTTATTTAGTTAGTTATACTTCGTTTATATATTAACGAAGTTCGCTACAACGAGGTTTCGTTATATCGGGGTTCTTTTCCATATAGTTTACTATTACCCGGGCGAAAATATCGTTTGTTATACTGAGGACTTCGTTACACAGAAGTTCGTTAAAATCGAGGTTCCACTGTCATATATTCCATGGCTGCCTTTTGTTTATATAGCGGTTGACGAATTAGGCAATAGTTAAAAAGTACTTTGATACAGGGATTGTAGGTGTTTTGGGTAGTAGATATGTTTTTCATACATTGGGTGACCAATAAATGAAATTCTGAAATTAGTAACCGGTAACCAGATTGATAAACAAATGAAAGATACAAAAGAGAGAACTCGGCTGCTATTTTATTTCCTTATATTTTATCCCTTTACTTTTCAAAATCCGAGCGAAGAGTACGAAGAGAATTGCTAACTCGACCTGGCTGAACTGCGGAATACAGTACTCGCGCAAAATCCTGCCAGCGACATAGACGTACGGCGGCTGTTCCGAAAACGCGGAGTGCGGAGTGTGAAAAAACAAACAAACAAACAAACAAACAAACACACACACACAAAACAAAACAAAAATTGAAAAACAAAAATTAAAACAAAAAAAAAAAAGAAAAAAAATTAAAAGAGTAATTAAATACCTAAATTAACTAGAAATAGAAGGTTAAGAACTAAAAATAATGGTTATTAAAAAATTCACACCGCCTGAAGTGGACTGTTCAGATCGCGTATATTTCATTCAGTCCAAATGGTATATTCAACTCACGTTCACTTTTAGGAATATTAAATTAGCCTCTTCCAGGCGTTCAGTTAGTTGGGGCACAGCGAAAAAAACGGCGAGCGAAAACATAGGGGAAAAGCGCTTTCTCTCGCCGCGCTTGTCCCCTATTTTTTCCCTCGCTGTTCTTCGCGCTGCGCCCCAACTAACTGAAGGCCTGGAAGAGGCTTAACTTATTCTAAGTTCCCCATGTTTCAATTATTTTCAGACCCAAATCATTTTCAGGGCGTGAATAGCATCTTTTAGGATATTTTTCCTTTGTTTTGAGTTAAAAGTCTTCAAGAAGTGTGTACCAACCTCACTTTATTTCCAAATTAAAATCAGTCATTTTCTACCGGAGAAGATATTAAATTCCAACCGAAAAAAAAACAAGGCCGCAGTTGCCCGTGGAATTGGCGAGACAAGCGGCGCTGTGCAGTTACTACGATTATTAGTTGAGTAAGGCAGGAGGGAAGTATGGTTACGAAGTTTTGGTCTTAAAATTATGGTGTTGTCACGGGCAACTCACCTCGTTTCCGTTGGTAACAATATCAACAGCCATGCGTCGTCTGTCGCGTCGCCTACAATTTCGCGCGCTTTGCTGCCAATGACTTCAAAGGCCGACAAGTTGTCAATGGATACGGAGCCAGTTGCTCGTGACAGCAACACGATTTTTACGTTAAAAGTTGGTGACCAAACTTTCGTCCCTCCTTACTCAACAGATAATCGTAGTAAATGGCTTTTTCGGGAAAATATGTTATTTTGATAATTTGTTTTCTCAAAGTGAGACTTTACCTGTGTATTTATTTGTTTCTTTATTTGTCAATCTACATGTTTTTATCTTATTATTTTTCAACGCTGAAAATTTTGCAAGGTTCTAGTTTGAACTTCATCAATCAAATTGCGAGAACTAGCCTTTAGGACGCGCAGTTGACGAGTTTTTGAATGGTTGAAGGGTTAATTCACACGGGCAGTTCATTTTTGGAAAGCAAAGCTTGAGTTTGTTTCGAGGCAACACGGCTTTCCAAGGGAACCGAAGGTGTAATTTCTCACATTTTTCTAGACATTGTCAAAACTGGAGTGTTCTTTAATTTTTCTTTCCTAAAAGTGAACTGCAAACTACGAAAATCGTAAGTTGAACATACCATTTGGACTGAATGAAATATACGCGATATGAACAGTCCGCTTCAGGCGGTGAGAATTTTTTAATAATTACTATTTTGATTTCTTAAATTTCTATTTCTAGTTTATTTATGTATTTAATTATTCTTTTTATTCTCTTTTTAATTTTTTTAATTTTTTTTTTTTTTTAATTTTTGTTTTTTGATTGACTGATTGATTGATTGATTTTTTTTTTTTTCACACTTCACACCCCGCACTCCGCACTCCGCGTTTTCGGAACAGCCACCTACGGCAGTTTTAGACAGTTTTTTTTTTTCAAAACGTTTGCTGCTTCGTTCCATTCAACGTGCTTTCATCATTCACGTGGGCGCTAGGAACTGAAACCTGGAATGAAAATTCTTACACTGTAAACGAATGCCCTATTATATATTCTTACGAAACAAAGATCAATAGTTGGTAATTAGGAACTGTAAGAAATTCTTGTACAAGGAATACAAAGAAAATAGCAAACATGCAAAAATTCCGCCCTCAAACGAAGGAAAATTAATTTGTTCATGATATGTCTCTCAAACTCTATTGTCATGTCCGAAGCAATAAAATGGACTGCGTTATTTCGGTCGCATTGTTGTTTCATTGAGCCCATCTGCGAGGAAGTCGGCTTTCCGAATTAAGGTAAGTTTGTCACAAGTTTGCTTTACCTCTAATTCTCCAATCATGAGTCTCAATGTTGACAAGTTATTTGGTGTTATCTACGTACAAAACGAAACGACAGTCGTAGATGTCGGCGAAGCCCTCGGGGTTCAGTTACTGGTTATTTTTATTTTTGAATATTCCGCGCATCTGAAAACGATGAAGCGAACTTATTGTTGTATAGAGGGGTCTTGACTAATTTGCAAAGAATGCTAAAACAAGCAAGTACGGGTAAAGTTTAAGCACTTAAAATTTCGCTAATCACTCTTAAATGTGCTTCGAGGCTGTCTATTCGAATTTAAAGTTTCGCGATAACATAATGGGCGGCTGGCTTGAGTCTAATTTGCAATGACGCAACGTGGCCAAGGTGGGAATAATAACAAAACCGAATTGACAAAGTACGATGAAAATAGACAAAAAAAAAAAAAAAAAATTATTATTAGCTATAACTGCGAAGGACTTTGAGAACGCCCAGGGAGTCGATAACGAGTAACTGAAATTCTAAAACTGGTAACCAGTAGCAAAATTTCAACTGTTATCCAAGTAAAGGATGCCAAGGAGAAGACTCGTTCGGTTTTTCTTTCTTTTTCTTTTTCAATCGTTTTCTTATTTTGTATCCTTTTACTTTTTAGATGCTTCATTTAGCCAAGAACGTGCGCAGCTCTCGACATAGCTGGGTAGCAGTCCTCCAGCGATGTTTCTCGGCAGTGGCACTTAGTGATCACAAACAAATACGTACAATGGAATGTCAGAATGGCGAAAAGGTAGCTAAGGAACTACCATAAAGCACTGAAAGTAACGATTCTTATTACTTTCGGCCTTATCAGCCTTGAATCGTGTACCGAGCAAATATGGAACGATGCATGCCGAATATATACTGTACACACCTGGTTGCAAAAACATTGCCCGAAAAAAGTATAAACAATAATTGACACGACTTCATGGAGTTATGGGGAGAATGAAAAAGCGTGTATGAATATTCAAGATATATTGTTTCCTCTTGGCGTTTAATGATCCAGGTCAGCTGCGCGGAGTTGTGATTTAGAAAAACTCGGAAACTGCTTAGCCTTCCAGTAGTTTAATAGTGCCACAATATCCGTTTTAATGCACGTACACAGTCCATAAGGAGGCACAATAGTATATATATTACTTCGCAAGTTTCCAAGAAAACCACCGTGTCGTATCGTTTATGGTTTATACCTTTTTCATGATAATGTTTCTTCAATTAGGTGTGTCAAAATGAACTTGAGACAGTGACATTATTCAGGACAGAATAGTTACAACGACCCACTTTATACTGTCATAGCGTCTTAGTTACAATCGTCTACATTTGTCGCCTTTTTCACTACCCCTCAACCTGTTCCAGCTAGCAGCAGGTAAAAAGACTAAAACTGTTTGTACAGCGGATTGAATTTTATCTTTCACGTCTGTTTTCTTTTTGTTCGCTTTCAACGTCTCTCTTACACTTGTCTCAAATTCTGCGCGCCTGGGACAAGCTGGCAATCTCGACGAAACAATTGATCACCGTTGTTGTCCAATTACAGGTGAAACCGACTTTCTCGTCCCAAGAAATGCAGCGCCGTCTGCACATGATACGACACCACATGGAGGCAAATGAAATTGACGCATGCGTATTCACGTCCTATCACAACGTTCACTATTTCAGTGACTTCTTGTATTGTTATTTTGGACGCCCCTATGCGTTTATTGTCACTGCGAATAAGGCAATGAGCGTCTCTGCTGGTAAGGATGTTTTGCACACCTTTCGAAAATGGTTCGGAATCTCGTGCACTGAAAAACTGTAACATCCACGCTTCCGCGGTTGTGAGTACGCGGAAAAAATTTCATAAAAATGAAGTGTGCATGCTATGATACAGGCGGTGGAACTCTGCCGTTTCCAGTTGCATAAATTATCGCCAACGACATTATATAGATATATATATTGTCCAGGATATGCGATAGAAAGGTGATTAAGCCTCGATGATTTATAGGACATATTGAAAAGTACGCAGATGTTTTGGCTTTAGATACTTGTAATGGCTAGTGGAAGTTCATACGGGCTTTTGACACGCATGTTCTTTGTCTCTGTAGGTATTGATTACGGTCAGCCGTGGCGCCGGACATTCGGCGATAACATCGTCTATACGGACTGGCAAAGAGACAATTATTACTATGCTGTGCAACAACAGGTTTGTATCAGAGATTATATGCACTGTGTTATGGGCTATCAAAGACAACCACTGACGTTGTCAGTCATGTAATCACTTCTTGTATTTTTTACAGTTCTATTTATTCGTATTGAACCAATATCACATTTTTCTTCCAGATTGGAGATGCCAAGACGGTCGGAGTGGAGTTTGACTTCGTCCATCTCGACAGCTATCGAAAGTTTTCCGATGCTTTGCCGAAGGCAAAATTTGTAGATGTCAGTCAGCCGACCATGAAAATGCGCATGCTGAAGTCGCCTGAGGAGATAGAACTTATTAAACAAGGTGCACGCATTGCCGATCTTGGTGGAGAAGCGGCTGTCAAGGCAATCAAGGAAGGTGTGGGCGAGCATGAGATTGCTTTGGCATCAACCGAAGCCATGGTGCGAGAAATTGCCGACACATATCCTCACAGCGAAATACGGGACAGTAAGTTACGATTTTTAGTTATCGAAATCAAAATAATGCGCAAATGCTGGCAATCTTAGATAAGAATCATCTATTCAATGTATTGCTGTAACCCAATTCGCAGTGACCAGTCTGTTATGAATTCCTGTGATGTCGAATCATCATCATCATCATCATCATTATCATTATCATCTGTCCTTTGACGTGTAAAAGGCTTACACAGTAATTCTCCAAATGGACTGGTCCTGTTCCGCCTTTCGGGTTCCACCGCATATCAGATACTGCAGAAGGCAGTTCTTTTGCTACGGTTCTTCTCCAGTTTTTTGGGGGTCTCCACCACTTCCTCATCCAATCTGGCGTCCTGAACAAGGCTTTTTTCGTAGTATTACCCAAATCTATTTTTCTACGGGCCCGACCCAGTACCATTTCTTTCTTGTCATTCTTGCGATAATGTCATCTTGTTTACGAATTTTCGTGATTTCGGTATTTGAGATGTTCTATTCTGTGGCTATCGCATGCAACGTACAAGTTGGAGACATTCATGAGTGAATAGCCCGATCAGTCTTCTCAGCTATTTACCGGTAGAGTTATGTTCGTATAGCACTATTGCATTAACCTTTAAACAACGCCAATCCAGGAGACCTGTCTAGAGTTCCAAACGGGTATAGGGTTAGAGGGAGACACTTGCTTGTTTTGCTTATTTTATGACTGCTTTCTCCTTATACTGATCTGCTCTATGCCACGGGCGTTAACAAAGCAATGTACATTTAAGTTGTTTTTCTTTCTCGTGCACTCTGAAGGGGTGGGGGGGGGGGTGCACTCTGGAATAGGGTCACCCTACGACGAGGGTCTCTCGCTCTTTAAAGATGGGGTGACCCGGCTCTTTTCTTAAGTGAACACTACGCCTAATTTCCACTCGTCTGCAAGGTACAGGCCTGATCACATGAAGCGTACATATAACCTGAAGGGCTCATGCTTTGGCTTGGTCAGCGACAGTCTCATCATTCATATATCCGCTCAGAAAAAGATACCTTTGAATGGAAGCTCAAATTATTTTTGTTGTTAATGTGAATGTTGATGTTGTCGTTGTTTTGAATTAGCGTGGACTTGGTTCCAGTCAGGAATCAACACAGACGGAGCTCATAACCCAGTCACCACCCGTCGGTTGCAGAAAGGAGACATTCTCAGTTTGAACTGCTTTCCCATGATCGCCGGGTAAGTCTGGAGAAAACATGCATGTCAAAATAGGGTTGTCGTGGAAACATCAATGAACAATAGAACAATGAACAATAGAACAATAAAATGTTTCGAGTTAAAACAACATGAAGTCAGGATTCTGTCGTGATTCTAGGATAGAAACAAGCGATTTGAAGGCCTCGCGAGCACTTCTCGTGGCCTGAGTAGGGTTCACTGAAAACAAGAAACATTTCATGTGACAGGTACTCGAACAGAACCTTGACGTTCTTCACAAGTGGCTCGCATTCTCTTCAATTACGTTATTTGATTCTTGCGTTTTTCTTTCTTTTAGACACTACACGGCACTGGAGCGCACGATGTTTTGTGATCACGTGCCAACGGACCGACACATGGAACTATGGGAAATCAACTGTAAGGTTCACCGCATGGGTCTGGATCTAATCAGACCGGGTGCTCGGTGTAGCGACATAGCACACGAGCTTAACGAAATGTATCTTGAGCACGACTTACTACAGTATCGCACGTTTGGTTACGGACATTCTTTCGGTGTTCTTTGTCATTATTATGGCCGCGAAGCGGGCTTAGAAATCCGCGAAGATATAGAAACAGTCTTACAGCCTAATATGGTGGTATCTATGGAGCCCATGATCACAGTCCCCGAGGGGCAGCCTGGGGCGGGTGGATACAGAGAGCATGATATATTGGTTGTCAGGGACACAGACAGTGAGGATATTACAAAGTTCCCGTATGGACCAGAGTTCAATGTTATCAAAAACTAAACGGTATTGAATCAAAGCTTCTTGACACCTTAAAGGAGCTAAATCACGGTATTTTGTCACGGTTACTTTGGCCAGGACACGAAATGACCTTTAAGTTGACGGAAACCTGAAAATAGTAGTTTACTTAGATTGAGAAACACCAAAGAGATAACAATAAACCATAAAGGGGCAAGGATGGTTAACGATGAAGAAGATTAACACGGATTACAAATGAAGAACTTGAAAAATTTAGGCTAAACCTTTTCAGATCCACAATTCGTGACGTAGCTCCTTTAAAAAAAAAAATGTTTTCCTCCTACGGTCAAACCCGTATTAAACGGACACCCTATAAGGGAATTACTAGTCCAGTGTTCAGCTATATATCTCAAGTTTCAGAAGAACGCTGCGGTTTATGTGATCCGTTAAATAGCATAATAAATATTGCATACTCCCAAAATTACGTCCGCAAATTGAACCAATGTGTCTGTGTTTATTTGTTGTATTTAAAAAAGAAAATCGACGAAGGTAATTTATTCTATATTTACACTCAGTATAACCTTAAATTTATATAATTAACCTAGAGAAAAAATTCCAATGCACACGAAAACTTAGGCATGAAAGTTTAACTAAGAATGAATAAATGTTTTTAATTATTTATTCATTTAGGTATACGTATAAAAATGCACAAAGTAATTAATTAATTGACAATTCCTCATGGGGCCAATATATATATAAAAAAACATTGAAATAAATGATATTGTAAATGAAATAGCTGTGGCTATAATGAAAATATTAACAGTGCAAATAGAGAACAAAGCGTAGAAAAATTAGTTACGTTTAACGAAAACAACTTATGTTATCCAGAAATCGTTGATTTGCAATGGACTACTAATGGTTCAGGAGAGTCCCTTCTTTCATGATGGCTCGTATGCAGCAGCCATTTGTCGACCACCCTTGAAATATTGTCAGTGTTATGTTTTGGCAACATTAGGAATATCATTATAATTACAAGTTTTCGTAATAAAGATTTTAAACAACGGGAAATGAACATTTTAGTTATTCTTTTATGACGTCTTTGCCTGCTTAGTGGAGATATAATTTACATCAAATAAGGGGAATTCGAAAATTCGGAAGTCTTGGAACCGTCCTCTCAGAATGATAATTTTTCTTGTGGTCAGATCTCACTTCCTGTTAAATCTTCTAAACAAGAAGCTATCAAGCTAGTGAATACAACACAAGCTGGGTCTAACCCTTGATTCCCGGGGACTAGCTCCGTGCCTGGTGGGATTTTGCCCGCGAGTGCTTGTTTTCGGCGGCCTGGGACTGAGGCCGTGATGCTTGACTACGCACCAATTCTCCTCGCGGCCTCGCCATTTTGTTTATCGGCTCTGAACTACGGGAGTAAGTACTCGCGCGAAATCCTGCCAGCGACGCAGGGTTCTCTAAACCTACGGTAGTTTTAGACAGTTTTCTTTCTAAACTTTTGCCGCTTCTTTCCACTCCGCGAGTTTTCATCATTCATTTAGTCAAAATCTTCAAACGTACCTTTTCAAACAAACCTAATTGTAATAAATTGTTTAAGCAAGCAACCGGAACGATGATCCTGCTGGTATACGTTGGATCAATAGTGATCTAATCGGCTTTACATATAAAATGAAGAATACAAAAGCAAAAACCGACACAACGTAGAATGATTTTTTGAAGGTGTATTATATTTCGGCTGGCCAGACCAGCCTTCTTCAGGTACAATGGAAGATTTTACATTGGTGCGTGTAATTGTAAGCCCGTTGTTTGAGACAGCGTGGCCGAGTGGTCAGCGTGTCGGACTCGCAATCCAGCGGGCCCGGGTTTGAGTCCCGCTCTGGCCAGCTAGATTTGTTTCTCGGTAGCCCCGAGTTCAAATCCTCGGCCACGCTTGTAAATTGCCTCCGGCCAGTTGAGCTTCTTAACTAACAATGTTATGTTTAATCAGGAGCCACTCCTGGTTTAATTTGAATTATTTGTTCCAGTTGTTTACTCGATCCCACTAACACTTGTGCAATAAACATTGCCGAGGGTAAATAAAGGTTATATTTATTATTTTGTTGTTGTTGTTGTGTTAAGATAAGACCTAGATTAGCAACGTCCTCCTCAGTGCGGCGTTTATTTTCCACATAAGGTCAAACTCGGGTATGCTGGTAAACTGTAATCAACGCCCAGTGATTACAGTAGTATTTTAACTTCATCAGTACGTATCCCGGTTTCATCAAAGCAACGTAACATCATGAATTAAGTTTATCTTCTAGATTCTATCAAAACGAACACTTACTCTTACTTGCCAGGAGTGCAAGAGAAGGACTGTAACAAGCTACTGGCTCGGGTGATTCCACATGAAACACTTAATTTTTAGAATCCTCGCTTCTATTTGTGACAACCCTTACTATCGTCAAACGTAACACCTTTTACTTAGGTTTTTCCACAAATATCCGGATATTTTGGGGGATATTTAGAAAATTTAGGGATAGTTCGAAACAATAATAGCTTTTTTGGCAGAGTCCTGTGTGTTCTTTTGGCTATTTTCTTGAAACAATACTCAGTTCTGTGCCAGAAGCACTAAGTCAGCAATTTTCCAAAATGGCGGATGATAGTATTTTACAAGGTATTTACAAAGTTTTTTTTTTGTGATATCAACAGTTTTTTTGAGAATTTCGAGGAAGATATTTAGGCGATTTTACCCTGATTTGTGGAAAGGCCTACTCTTAATTACAGTACTTTTACGATTACAAAGCTCCCTAATCAGAGTATCTCTCGTATTTAGTTATTGATACCTCAAATTCTATTTCATAACACTTTTTCTGTGCTTACATGCCTCATCTACGACACGAGGGGCTGAGTTCGGAGAATTCGAGACGGTTATGCAAACCCGAGAACCGGTCGAGGATTTTCGTAACTTTCGAGAATTCTCTCAAACCTCCCCCCCCCCCCCCCCCAAGTGTTTAGATGAGGCTGTATAAACACAGAAAAAGTACTTTGCTCTTTTATAAAATATTTCTCAAAAATACGCGTGAATCTAAAATGTTTGTAGCTGTGTATACATAATCTCATCGAAACACACCTATCGACCAGTGAGCGCGAGCTTAGCATCTGACAGTGTTTTATAAAACACATTGACCTCATGTGTATTTATATTTGAGTGTCCCTGCTTTGACCAAGTAACTCTTTATCAGATGCAGAATTCAGGTTTTCTTTAGAGAGACGTGTTGATGCATGCTCACTTTTGTAAAACGAACTGATGAATCATGTCCGAGTCTCTACGAGTATATTATTAGTTTATCTGCTTTATCTCGCGTCTTAATTTGGGTAGCCTGTTCCAGTTTTTCGGTCAGTGGGGACGATCGCAAAAGCAGGCGTGGCTGGGAGAGAAAAGGAGAGGTCTCTCGTTTTCTCTCCCGGCCGGATCCCGCTCGTCACTGATCCCGCTCGTCGCCCTCCCCCCTTTTCGATCGTCCCCACTGACTGAGAGCCTGGAACAGGCTATAATAATTTGGGTGGCGCGGTTATTGAGTCCAATTGCGTCCATTCACAGTACCATTGTCTAGCTTAGCTTGGTCTTGCGTCAAGTGCCCTGACTCACTACAGTGTCAGATAATCTTATACTACGAAGATATCGGTGACGTAAGCTATTGTTATCAATGTGCTAACCAGAGAGCTATTGCTACAATAAAGAGTTCTTTTGTTCAGTTACCTCAAAAGTCGAATAACAAAATCTGTGTTTGTAAACAAATATCTTCCCAACTGTTAAAAACCTCATTTTCCTTTTGAACCCCTTAACCGGCAGCCGTTTAACTTTTAAAACTCCTCTATTTAATAGTTTTACCACGCATCTTGTTCTGACTCGTTGTACAGATTGATTATATTCAAATCATCGTCTCTATAGACCTCTATAGTAAAGCTTTTGTAACAAAGGTTTTCTCAGGTGGACAGATGCATATTTTAACAAGTTCTCAGTATTGTTAAAGATACCTCTGAAAGAACAATAGCGGGTTGACACGTAAAAGAAAAGGCTACTTCTGTCACCTTTGTGGTCTGTTTCAAAACGATCGTCCTTGTGCAAAACTTTTCAAATGAAAATGAGTTTGATCTGCACGAAAATGAACGAACAGGTGAAACATATTTTCATATGAATGGTTTCGACTCGTTTTGACACAGAGGCAAAAACCAAATTTTCTGGCAACCTGCTCAAGAGAATAATTAACTTCTAAGAATTTTACCAAGTTTCATAATATTTTCTTCACAATATTGAATCCCAGTGCTACTATCACTCTTCCTTCATCAATTGCTTGAATTCTCAGTTACGGCTACAGCCATGGTTGCCGGGCGAAACTAATGACCATTGACCCTTCCAGAAATTTTCATGGTTTAGTTTCTGACTTCGTTTAATAGTTTCATTCAGTGCTTTTTCCACACTTTTTGACTTCTTAGCCGTATATTCACTGAGATATTCGCGCCATTTCCAGCATTCGTGAACAGATTCAGTCTGGCTGATGAAATTTCAAACTATTTTTACAAATTTTAAACGCAGAGCATTTTCAACTTTTTCTTTCAACTAGTTCTACTTATACAAAATTTACAAAGCCATTTGAAGGCCAAAGAACTAGCATATAACACTGAATTACATCAGAGCAGAATAATCGACGGATTGTTCTTAGTATCTACACGTTATTTTTCCAAATTGACGGTCGAATTAATTCAGAGGTCGTTGTTTCTTTGAAGGTCGTTTGTCGGACAACTTTTTAGCTTCAGGGCTCGTTACTTTCGGACCCTTCGCGCATAATAATTCACTCATAAGTTATGTTCCGAAAAGTATTCAAATACCGCGTGGCCGGAAATGGAACAACAAAGCAGTCTTGTAATGTCCATTTGAATACCGATCAAAACACTTTTTTAGCTCCGCCCTCTTAAAAGTTTTTGAAACGTGGACAATCACGGGACCCTTTGCTGTGACTGGTCAATAGAGGTACCCCTCAACAATACAGGTTACTTTTAGAGAAAGTGCGAGAAGAAACGTTTGGAAGTTTTGAGGCCATTTCATGCTGTCCACTTAAATGGCTTAATAAAGAGTCAGCACGGAACAGATTTCACTGTATTCGAACAAAACAAAACAAAAAATAATTTATTCTTCACACCAGATTGTCATATGCGAAGCAATATAACCGGATTGCGTTACCTTTGTGGTATTATTGTTGAAGTCTCGCTTGCTGCGACGGAGCAAGTTTTGTGATCTTCTTCTACTGATGGTAAGTTTGTCATAACTTGTAAGTAGGCTCCTTGTGTTAGGAATCTCACATTCTTAGTGCTATTTAACAAACCATGTATTGTTAGCTACAACATAAAACCACAAAGAAGTCCGCTGAACTCTCGAGGCAACCAGCAAATATATTCAAATTTACTGAAGCGTGCTTTCCTGGGTCTCAGTTATGATTGTGTCGAGTTGTGCGAGGGAATTATTTGTTGATTTTAAGGCACGCTAGTGAACAATTGATGAACATTTCGCTAGTTAAATTTTATTTCTAGATTTCAAGGCTATCTATCTCTACAGAGTTAATTTAAGTAACAGTACCCATATAGAGTGTTTTCACATGACATCACGACCAAAACAATGAAACGGCGGCCAGTAAGTTGTTGTCCAAAACCAATCCTATGGGGGTCGAACTCTTTTCTTGTTTAATAACCACGAGAATGAAAACGCTTTATTAACTATGATTAAATTTCAAAGGCTCGTTTGTAATGTGTTTTGAGGACTGGTCGATGAGGCTGCGTGCTACACAAGAACCGAATCAAAACACGACAAAATATAAATGTTAATTATCATACATTTCGAAGATTACTGAATTTAATTAAAATATAATAGGAAATTTTCAAAGCGCAGTTTAAAAAAACTGTCATACGGTCCAACAAAGCAATTTGTTTTTAATCCCAGTCACGTAGTTTTGGCAATAACTTTCTCTTCTTTGTGTGGCCATTCTACGCATACTGCTGCGTTGGTTGACAGTGTAACATCCGGTCACAAATCACAAATCACAAATCACAAATCACAAATCACAAATCACAAACCTCACAAATCTGGTCGAATTTTAAAATAAACTTTTCCTTCATCATTAGTGGAGTCGCGGTGGCCTTATGTTAGTGCGCTCGTCTCCAGATTGAAGGTATAATCGAAGGCTGCAAACAGTCCATTATATCAAATTGCGTGAATGCTATTTGCTCACTTGCCATGGAACTTACTAAAGTATTGTAGACGTATACGTCAGTTTCAGGAATACTTGAAGCTCGACCACTTACTGTTTCAGCTTATAACTAAGATGATTTACCAAACTTGAAAGAATTTTCTTCATCATCACTCCGGATGACCGCAGGGAAACCATGCAAGCGGCGTGTCTGTTTGCATGTTCGAAATATAAAGAAATGCATGGGAATATTAAAGAGTCTTAATATCGTAAACTGATATCGAGTAGTGTCTATCTTAAAGCTCAAAATAAACGTAAATTTACCCCAGGTGTTGTGTATTGTCGTTTCTGCGACTCAAAATGGCGAATTTGAGCGGTTTGGTAGGTTTTGCGTTGACTGTTCACACGTTATGCGGCTCAAAATGGCGAATTTGAGCGATTTGGTGGGTTTTGCGTTAACTGTTTTCTCGGCATAACGTGTAATAACAGTCAACGCAAAACCCACCAAATCGCTCAAATTCGCCATTTTGAGCCGCAGAAACGACAATACACGACCACTGAGGTAGATTTACGTTCATTTTGAGCTTTAACATAGACATTACTCGATATCAGTTTACGATGTTAAGACTCTTTAACATTCCATACATTTCTTTATATTTCGAACATACAAACAGACACGCCGCTTGTATGGGTCCCCTGTGAGGTGATCGGCGACCACACAACAAAACAGTGCTGAAATTACGTACAATTTAAGAGCACGTGTCCACAAAAATCAAATATTAAGTGGCAAACTTGAAAATTTCAAAATCGTTCAGACTTTGGCTCTGAGTAGTCCATATTGAACTATTGAGTGTTCTATTAGCATTATATTTTAAGTAAGTGGGGTAAAAGACTGTATTGTAAGTACCGATAGAAATCAACTTGTCCTTAAGTTAGTAGTAGTTTAAAAGTGGGTGTCAGCAAGAATCAAACAAAACGGGAAAAAAGCGGCAAAAATGTGAAAATCCACATTTGCTCAAACTCCGGCTATTAGTAGCCAATATTGAACTATTCATCGCTATGTGGTTCATTTGTCAAAAGGATTTTATTTTTTTGGCAGAAAAATGGCATATTCAATTAGACTTCAAGGCCAATATGTGCAATTTTAAGCGCTTGTTAAATGGATTTAATTTTTTTTTGGCAGAAAATGGCATATTTCATTTCAGGGTCAAATGTGAGAAATTTAGGCTTTTTTGATCTCGCGAATATGCGCAACTTTAAGCGCGCTCTCAAAGACCGCAGCCTAATTTCCCCGGAACAAAAATCATATCAGTTAAAAGCCCATCCCTAAAGGGAGTTGATCTCTAAATTTAGTTTGATTTGTGATAAAGATAGTAGGGTATTTTTTTTCTTCAAGTTAGGTTGTGATCAGTTTCATCATGATAGAGAAACGGGGGGAAGGGGGAGGGGCTCTTTCAGATCTATCACAATGCCAATTTTTTTTCAAATGTCATAGAAATTACAATATAAAACCTGGAAAAGTTGTAGAATAAGCTGATTGCAAGTGGATATCTTGGCTGATTGTAAGTGGATATCTTCTGGCTTTATACTTAAGGCATGCGGTTTTCTTCAAAATGCCTAATTTCTAGGCCTAAATTTCTCTCACCTGGCCCTGAAATCTAGTATCGCCATTTTCTGCCAAAACAAAAATTCCATTTGAAAAATTAACAACATAGCGATATATAGTACACTGCTTACCATGCGTTTTTCCACTGACCAAATGCTGCATCATATGATCAGCTGAGGGCTTCAATGTGGGATAGTAAACATTTGCACAAGTTGCCAGCTGCGCAAGCCGAGCTTGAAGCGAGAGAGAAATGTGTGGGAGGGCAAAATCCGAGTGAGAGGAATACAGTGAAGAGAAGTGCAAACTCGACCTTAGAGCTGGGATAACATGCTACAGCCGTAACAACCTCGCTCCCATAAGGGGCGAAGGGCCTTCAGAAAGATTAGAAAGCCCGTAACCACTGAATAACTGAAATTCTTAAAGTAGTTGCCGGTAACCAAGTTACAATTGGTGCCCAAATAAAGGATGCTAAGGAGAAAACTCGACCGTTTTTTTTTTTTTTTTCATATTGTCTTTTTTTTTTATTTTTCAGATGTTTCAGTTTGTCATAAATGTGCGTAGCTCTCGACATACCTGGGCACCAGTCCTCCAGCGATGTTTCTCGGCAGTAGCACTTAGTGATCACAAACAAGTACGCACAATGGAATGTCAAAATGGAGAAAAGGTAAGGAGCTTCTGTAAAATACTAAAAGTAACAACCCTGATTTCGAGTGGTTCCTTTTTGATTTCTCAGCCCAGTCTTCAGTCGCTACTTTGCCGGGGACTGGTCGGAACTTACTTTCGGAGGTGGCCAGTTTCGGTTAGCTAATATATAAAACGTGTGCCACACGTGATCCTTGAGACAATCCATAGTTATGAATTAAAATGTTAATACCATGGTTGGCAAATTACTCCTTAATAAAATTGCGGAATTAATTTGTAATTTCATATGTTAAATTACAACATTGCCATGGCAACGTTTGACGCGAAATTTCTCGATACAATGAACAAGTCAAAAACCCGGGATTCTAAGTGTAATTTGTCATCCATGATATTATTAAAACTAAAAGGTTATCAAATGGTATACTCATGAAATTAAGAAATTATTTCACTCGCGTTTTGTCAAAATTCTAATAATATTCCGAACCTTAACTTGTCAGAATTTTGACAAAACGCGCTCGAAATTATTTCCCATTTTTATTCGTGGCCACTGATTTGATTACCCATACTTATAACATAGCGGGGTAATCTCCGCGATCTGAATCAGTGACGCTAGGGTTCACCTACAACTCGATGAAGCCCCTTGCTCCCCTCCCCCTGTGTGCTCTATGAAATGGCATGTGGTTCGCCAATAAGCAGAATTCTTTTCGTTCCTTCCATGCGTTGACTTGTTTTAAACCTTGTTTACAGATAATTTTTAAAAAATAACACAAATTCTTTCATATGGCGTCTGCGCCCGCAGACATTGCTGAAGAAGTTTTGGCATCTTATACTTAACTCAAGAATTCTGGGCGTAATCTAAAGGGAAACAGCTCTTTGTACTCGAGAAGGCTCGCCGCGTTTTTAAAATCTACTAGGGATCGTTTTCATCCCAAGAACATCTCGTTCATCTTGTTTTTGCAGTGGCGTTACAAAAAGCGAAACGAGGGATCTGGAGCAGAAAATGATTAGAGACTCAATTAAATGCAACGAATTTTGTGAATTAACAGACGTTCCTAAAAGACTTTTTCGATTCCTGCTGGTTTGTTATCAAAGAATTGGCGGATTCGCCACCCGTGCCGCAATTGTCCCTTAATCCGTGGGCGCCTAGAACAGGCTACATAACGCAACTCAACAATCTATCACCCGGCATTGTCCAATTTATACTGGATGCTGCCCAAATCTGCAGCTAAGCGCCTAGAACAGGCTACATAATGTGACTCAACAGTTTATCACCGTTTTTGTCTAATTACAGGTGAAACCGACCTTCTCGCCCCAGGAAATGCAGCGTCGTCTGCACATGATACGACACCACATGGAGGCAAATGAAATTGACGCATGCTTATTCACGTCCTATCACAACGTTCACTATTTCAGTGACTTCCTGTATTGTTATTTTGGACGCCCCTATGCGTTTATTGTCACTGCGAATAAGGCGATGAGTGTCTCTGCTGGTAAGGATGCTTCAAATTTGTTGTAGTGTTACGATATTTGTTAAGCTATATTCAAAATCATATTATTAGCCCAAAATCCCATACAAGCGCGCGCACGATTATTTGTTAGTTTTGCAAACTGTCTAAATTGATTCTTAATTTGGCTAGTGTCTCGAGAACAGCATCCGAACTTGCTTATATCAGTGATAATCACATGGCAAGTCACAACTGCAAATGCCACAAGTAAATTTTTTCATAGTTTTCCCTGCTTTTTAATCTAACGTTTTCTGTTTTTAAAAATGGTCCTGTAACCAGGTGGTTGATTCATGCAAGTAAACTGAAAGGGCCTTCTCAACAAACACCTGCAACTGCACCGGGTGACAAAAAAGGTTTCTGCATTTTACCGTATGTCGAGGGCACTACGGAACCGATTAAGCGAATCCTAAGCAATTACAATATCAAAGTTGCTTTAAAACCACATCATACCATCGGCAATTTATTTCCCAAACCAAAAGACCCAATCCCGAAAGATCAGACTCGTGGCGCAATTTATTCAATTCCCTGTCAAGGTTGTGACAAGAGCTACATCGGGGAAACGAAACGAAAATTTTCCACCCGGCTCAGAGAACATCAAAAAGCGGTTGTAAACAAACACTCGCACAAGTCAGCTTTAGCGGAACATTGTTTACACTCTGGCCACACCATCTCCTGGGAATCTTCAAAGATTTTACGTACGAGCACAAATTGGCGCAACAGACGTATTTTAGAAGCATGGGAAATTAACAATTGTAGGAATCCGCTGAACCGTGGTGATGGCATGCATTTGCCGCACGAAATTTTAAATTTAGCCCTAAGGGACAGGACACAATTAGCTCCGATTTGCTGATTTGCAGAGTATAAGAACGTGCCTTTTTACAAATTACTTGTCACTTTCCCCTGATGAAGGCTGAAGTTTTAGCCGAAACGTTGGGACTTTTACAAAAAATTTTTACTAACATTTTTGCATTTTTTAAACCAGAGTAACGTTTTTCAATCATATTTTCTGTTTTATTTTTCAGCTATTGATTATGGTCAACCATGGCGCCGGACATACGGCGATAACGTCGTCTATACGGACTGGCAAAGAGACAATTATTACTATGCTGTACAACAACAGGTTTGTATCAGAGATTATATTTGCTGTACAATGATTGGCTGTTAAAAATATAATCATAGGAAGATTTTAAGGAAAACGACCAATTTTTTAAGTTTAAAAGAAACATGTCTTTTAATCTTTTAAACTTAAAAAATTGGTCGTTTTCCTTAAAATCTTTACATGTCTGCTGCTATCCAGACCTTTTGATAATCATAGAAATATGATTACCTCGTTGACCAACTTGGTCACATGGTATACCTCTATGATACAATTCTCACAAGACAGAGACTAGTTCGTATAATTAATAGCAATGTTTACTTTTTCCTGTTTATCAACTGTTTTTGGTTGATTCCAATTCATAGTATCAGATCAAATATTACATGTTTTTTTTTTCCAGATTGGAGATGTTAAGACGGTCGGAGTGGAGTTTGACTTCGTCCATCTCGATAGCTATCGGAAATTTTCCGATGCTTTGCCCAACGCAAACTTCGTAGACGTTAGCCAGCCGACCATGAAAATGCGCATGCTGAAGTCGCCTGAGGAGATAGAACTTATTAAACGAGGTGCACGCATTGCTGATCTTGGTGGAGAAGCGGCTGTCAAGGCAATCAAGGAAGGTGTGGGCGAACACGAGATTGCTTTGGCATCAACCGACGCGATGGTGCGAGAAATTGCCGACACATATCCTCAGAGCGAAATACGAGATAGTAAGTTACATTTTGTTTCACTATTGAAAAAAAAAACGTAATTACGACGAAAGGTAGAAATTCAATTCTCCAAACAGCATCAACGACAATTCCGTTTGAAATCTAGCTTCTAAGTTGGGGGAGGGGTAGGGGGGGGGCAGGGGGGGGTGAGATTCCCGTACCCTGCTCTCCTGCTTCCCGTACCTTCATCTCCCGACTATCCTGCTCCCGTCCCTGTATATAAAGAGACTCAAAACACATGCTAGTCATTTAGCTGCCCAATCCTTAGGCCTTTGCTTTTCCTTTTTTTTTCTTTTGTTTTTAGACTTGTTCCTCTAATCGCGTCTTTTGAAAGCTTAAGCGACAACATTTTATGACCTATGAGGCTATGACGTAAGCACCGAAAAAGGGTGTTTCCAATTTTACCAGAATCAAGCCTCAGTCTTTTAGCTCAGGGGCGAATTTTCGCTTGCTCGTTGGCCTAGAGTTCTCAAAAAACGCTAAATGCAAGTTAAATAACATTTTGGGTTCGGGTTTTTGAAAGTATTTTAACGTTTAATACATGAGAAAAATTAACATTGTGCATTTTCCTCTCGATTTCCTCCCTCTCAAACCTCCCGCTTCCCACCTGTTCCTCTACTGCTTCCGGTCCCCTTTTCTCCCGGGTTCCCCCTGTCCCCACCCCCTCACTTTTAAAACACGTACCCGTGGTATTGCCTCGCCTACCGCAGGGACGACTTCGTCCGGCATATTAGAACTCAGAAAAAGATACCTTGACGCAGAAGGTGACCCTCTCACCAGAATCAGCTTTTCTCCTTTTAGGCGATAGCTACGTAATGGTTCTTCCCTGAGGAGAAGCAGCCAACTGCAAGGAAGGGCGTTCAACCTTGTTACCGTAATACCACTGTTATGATCAAAAGAACTGCTCTTACAAAACATGGCAGTATGTGCATATCTTTTTCGTTGCTAACGTTTTGGCTAACGTTGTCGTTGTTTTTAATTAGCGTGGACCTGGTTCCAGTCAGGAATCAACACAGACGGAGCTCACAACCCAGTCACCACCCGTCGGTTGCAGAAAGGAGACATTCTCAGTTTAAACTGCTTTCCCATGATAGCTGGGTAAGTCTTGAGTAGACTTGCATGTCAAATTAGGGTTGCTATGGAAACATCAAGATCCGCTTTCATTTGTTGGGTTCTCACATAATTGACTCTGCTAAATTTTGTTTACAAGCAATACGAGATACTGTTTTTTTAGTTGGTGCCTTTTCTTTCTCTCAGACGTTATGCGAATCGGGAGATTCCCATATAAAAGGAACGGGAATACTCGTCGGAAATTTTGAAAAGAACCCCTAAGGGCTACCAAGATGCTGTTTTCTGGGTGTGGCTTGAATTTTTTTCACCCTTAAAAGGTACCAGTTCTAAAACAACACATTATCCCCTGTCATATGTTTTATTTCGGCTCAATACCCTAACAGTTACCGCAAAGCTGCCGCTGTGACCACCCCAAAAGGTACCAAAACTGCTTTTTTAACCCCTAACAGGTACGACGAGCGTCCCCGTCCTTTTATATGGGAGTTCCCCCGTGACTTGACTTCGCGAAGCTACCGTCGGCCGTCAAGAGCGTTACGCAATAGACCAGTTTCGTATTCTCGGTATTGGACTGGAACTAGCTTGCAACTGAGGCTAATGCAGGTAGTCTTTTCAAATGCAAGTTACATTATTCTCTTTTTAATGATATTGCACCGCAAGAGCCTCCATTGCAAGCTAGTTCCAATCCAATACCGAGAGCACGAAAATTGTACGATTTTTCATGTTTTCTAACGTTTAGTTTGTTTGTCTTGTTTCTATCAGATACTACACGGCACTGGAGCGAACGATGTTTTGTGATCACGTGCCAACAGACCGACACATAGAACTATGGGAAATCAATTGCAAGGTTCACCGCCGGGGCCTGGAGCTAATCAGACCGGGTGCTCGGTGTAGCGATATAGCACAGGAGCTTAACGAAATGTATCTTGAGCACGACTTACTTAAGTACCGCACTTTTGGCTATGGACATTCTTTCGGCGTTCTTTGCCATTATTATGGCCGCGAAGCTGGCTTAGAAATCCGCGAAGATATAGAAACAGTCTTACAGCCTAATATGGTGGTATCTATGGAACCCATGATCACCGTTCCCGAAGGGCAGCCTGGGGCGGGTGGATACAGAGAGCATGACATATTGGTTGTCAGGGACACAGACAGTGAGAATATTACAAAGTTCCCGTATGGACCAGAGTATAATATTATCAAAAACGAACCAATTCTCGGTCAAAACTTCTTGATGTCTAAATAGCCTCTTGCTTTTTCTTAATAGTTGTTTTTGCCTGTAAAAATACCTTTGTGAGGATAACAGTATCAATATGACGACGTTTACGTTTCGGTCCTTTCGTTCTAAACAAGAAGTGCGTTATTATGGCGAAAATAGACCAATAACAAATCGTGTTGGTGCAGAATATATCCATACCCCCAAAGAAGGTATTTAGGTTTCAACACCCCACTCCCCCCTTCTTCACCAGGAAATTCCAGTTTAGTTTTAAACTTTCAAAATTTTGTCTTTTGGCATCCCCTCTCCCTTTTTCAGAAATATTGCTCTTTTATCAGGTTGGTGTTGATATTTTTAGCACCATATTGATAATAATATTGGTCTCTACTTTGATAGATCAGTTTATTAATCCATCCTTCCATTCATTCAACCATCAGTCCGATGGCCGAATTAATATTTAATATAATATTGTTCCGCGAGATTCTTAATTAATCTATTTATGTATTCATTTATTCAATTATTCAATTTTCAAAATCTCAAAACAAATCAAATGTAATAATTAATTATTTTAATCCCAATATCACTTATGTAATTTATATTGATTTATGTATGCATTATAGTCTTAGAATAGGCCCCCTGTAGGGACAGCCATCTAGTAGTTAGACGCATAAACAAAGTTTCTGAATCGAATCGAATCAATCGTTTATTACTACACACATGGTGCTTGGGAGCTAGAGAGCTCGGTCAAAAGCGCGCGTGTGTAAATTAAACAACTGTTTTAAAAAAGCATGCCTACAAATATCAAAAATTTTAATCTCAAATCCGAGGGTTAAATTTAAAATGAGAAAGCTAAGTTCCTGAATCATAATATATATTTACAAATTCAAAAAAAAAAAAATTTTCTCGAGTGAAATGTTTGACCAATGACTCAATGTTTTGCATTTTACGCAGCATAGAGGTATTTTAATAAATTTATTAGCGGAGTCAAACCATTGAGCAGTATACCCGAGCTGATTAGGAAGGGGTGGTAGAAGATAGAGAGCTGAAAAGAGAGAGCCCTGCACGCGCGCTTGCAACCGCTCTAGGGGTGGCTATTTTGTCCTTGTTTTGGACAATGGGATTAAAATGAAAAATGTTTTTGTTAGACAGAAAAAATGGCTGGAAACAATAGATTCCCTCAGTATACTCTACTATATAAAGAATAGATAACGCTCCACCTCTCATGATTATTCCCGCGTTTAATGATTCCTCATTTTAATCATGATCCCCTATTAAAAAGATTTTCCGTTTTAAGGATTCTCCGTGTTTAAGACTCCTACTCTTTTAAATTACGATTTCCCGTTCCCCTTTCTCCGTTTTCCATTCCTCGTTTCTTGTTTCCCGTTTCCCGTTTCCCGTTTCCCGTTTCCCGTTTCCCGTCCCCGTTCTCCATTCCCGATTCCCGTTGCCCGATTCCCGTTGCCCGTTTCCCTTTCCCGTTGCCCGTTGCCCGTTGCCCGTTGCCCGTTCCCCGGTTCCCGTTGCCCGTTGCCCGTTCCACGTTCCCTGTTCCCGTTATTTTCACTCGCAGTCGAGTGATCTGCGCCGAAGCATGGATATAGTTTATAGATTGCAAGATCGTGGCAAGTTCTTGAGAATTGAGAAAGGTTTTAGCGAAGAAAGAGGTATGCTATGATGCTCGTTGTGGATTAATTCATAAACTGTGGTTATAAATTTTTGTCAGTCTCAGAGATTTTCGATTTACACGCTCCATGTCCTCCAATCAGCGTAAATTTACATTATCTATCAAGATCAAAGGTTCTATTGTCGGTCACTGTATTTTCTTTTCTATCTTTGTTTTGTTTTTGGAATTTAAAATAGATCGTTGCGGAGCAAACTGATGCTTCAAATCTAATTCTTTCATGCCCGTCTGTTTGTTCGGTCTAACCCTGGGCTGGATTATTATCACTGATAGATTGATTCAGGCAAACCTTGTTATGCTCTGAAGGAAGATTGCGAGACGAGCGCCATTAGCGTCTGCGTAGGAGTCTGAAACATTGTGAGTGAAACTCGTCCGCGCGTGCAGCAGTCGATTAGATTCCTCACTATTCAATCTTCCACGGTTTGCTTTTGTTAGATCGGTTCTTTATACTCAGGGAGAGAGGAAACAAGGTGGTGTATTTCTTTGTTCTCAAAGCGTTGGCTAATTTTCAAAATACTGCTAGGCAATCAATTTGTTGCTAAGATTGACCTTATATCAATATGAACGCCGAGAAATTGCCTAGAACATTTGTTGTAAACAAGACTAAAAATCTCCCTGTTCTCTTAATTAAGCTCAAAACTTGGTTAAACTTAAAGACGCATTGAAAATGATATGCTCCTCATTAAAACTAATCTGTTTCACGTTGCTTCATGCCATGCATAATGGGCCGTCGATAAAACCAGGAACATGGAACATTCAACATTCAACATTCAACATTCAACATTCCGGAACATCCCGGAACATCGAACAACTATAATAATTATGCGAAAAATATGTAAAATTAAATTTTAAAAATTAAATCAAACAAAGATAAGCTGGTATCAGCTCGGAAAATAACAACAAAACAAAAACATAACAAAAATAAAAAAAGGAAAAAAGAAAGAAAAATGAACGTGACTGCAATGAGTGAAAGGTAGCAACTAACAAGAGTAGTCCATTCCTTGCAGTCGTTCGCCGTCAGTTTAATCACGTGACTTTCCCGTATTCCCAGATTTCGTTCTTCACAGAAAACCAAGGTGGTGGCGTTCGAACTTCTTAATCAGACCTAAAAATATGGGTACCCGAGTGTGATTTTTTTATTCAACTCATTACGTCAATACAAAGATATGCGTATACACGATTCCTCATGAAGAAATAGTTTCTCCGTGAGATAGAAATAGAAACTCTTCGGCATTGAGTTTCTTGTCTAAACTAGTGCAGACTGTTCGAGCTCTGATGACAGTGTAAACAAATATACAAACAAAATTTAAAAACATTTGGCCACGGGCGCGCTGTCTTGCAGGGTCGCTGTTCAAAACTTTATAGATCGTTTTGGCTGTCACGCAATAACAAAATAAGTCGAAAATCATTCAGTAGATAAAGTGAAGAAATAGTTGGAGAAGACACTTCTTCAATTCAAAATACGCTAGGTTTCAAACGAAGCGCACTATTGAGCTCTAACATTGTAAACAGATATAAAGTTACCCCCTCTTATGTCTGATGGGGATAAAAACTTTGGTGGCTCTTTAGTTTTCGATTTTAGAAAATGATGAGTCACCTGAAAACAATTTATTGTCTCAAGAAATATTTGTTAGAAGTGCTGGCGATCTGAAATTGAATTCTAAGTGTCGCCAACAGTTTAAATGCATTTTCTGGAAAATGTTTTGTCCAGTACAAGTTAATACTTACTTAATTAAAAATACTTTTATCGCAGGCTATAATCTATTCATCGCTAGTTCAACTGCACGTGCATATCGTTATCGGACATTCGATCAACCTTAGTGTTCTATCGAGCCATTCGAACACCACCGAAGTAGACCAGACATACGAAGTACGCGCGCTAACGCGCTGCTCTAATCATTGATTGCTACTAGTTAATAATAACTTGCTTGTTACTCGGGCTCCCGGAAAGGCCGAGTCTACACTTGTTGGGTCATAGTGCCAGGCGTTCCTAGCGGAGCAGCGCGAAAACTGGGGATGATAAATAGCAACATGAAGACTGAACAGTAACAAAACTATGGCTACTGACTTAACAAGCAACTGTATGATGCTCAGACGAACACCCCAGTTGTTGAAGAAATCAGGGATCAAAAAAGGAGACGCAATGAATTACCTAGCATTCATCGTCCGAATCGTCCATGTTTGTGTTGAAAAACAGAGTGCTGTAAAGCGACGTAACGCAATTGGCGGGAAAGAAGAGGAGCCTGCACTCATTGTAGTCAGTTGAATGAATACCTAACGCTCCCTACTGTCCCTACCCTTTCGCGCGCTCGTCGCCCCCAGGATTTCGCGCGGCCATTTTTTTCTGGCGGTTTTCTTTCGCGTCACGCACAACAGACTAAGCGAAAGAGGGACTACTTGTAGTCCATATTGATAATGATGACAACAACAACAATTTATTGGTATTCCCATATATATGAAACCTATTACCTTAGATAACAATATATAAAATATATAAAAAGAAAGAAATTAAAGATAACAATACCACTAATCACATTAAATTAACTAGGATTACAAGGTTCTCATATATGCAATGCTTCATATACAAAATATAGTTAACCTAACTTCTTCTAAGAAACATACCCAATTCAAGACTACAGTGCCAAAACCATGCCCAATTTATAACCAAAATGGCCAGAATTAATACCCTATTCATGACCAAAACGGCTGAAAAACCCTACCCCTTGGGACGGCACATACCTATATAGCTCATATAAGAGAGTACCCCCCCCCCCGGGGGCTTCGCTCAGCACGCCACAGGTCAAACACTTTAACCCCGGTTTTTGTGCTTCTTTGAGTGTTCTTGCGCTGATTATTCTCCGTCATCTCGAGTAAATCAGTAGGATCTATCTCTGGAAACCTAGCTGAAGACTCCATTTGAAAGTTTGACACGTTAAAAAGGTGGAGAGAAAAGTCGGAAAATTCCACCATTATCAAAACATAATAAAACTTAAACTACAATCGCTCGCTGACGTTTGATGGCAGTGATAATAGCTGTAACCTGATTGGCCAATACTTGGGTCTGTTATTTATCTTGACATTTGATTGGTTGCTGGGAAGTATCCAGATTTTTCTTAAATTGTACAGTTTGTTCAAAGCTAAACTAAACGTTCGAACAAAAACTATCCAGTTTATTTTAAATTTGGACAGTTGGCAAAAATTAATAAAAATAGATCTGTTGGCAGTATTGGATTTTGATGCAGCTATATAATTAAAATAACATAATTGCCCAATCATTGGAACTAACTAGGGGGTGGGGGTTGGCTTTATTTCATTTTCTTTATCTCTACGGTTAGGCCTACCCTCCACTAATCCACACGACAACGGAGCTTTTCGAAAACGCTCTTCAAACCGGGGGAATTTGAAAACGCCGGCTTTTCGGGAAACATAAAACGGAGCTTTCGAAAACCATGGCGTTACGATAATCATGCGATTTCTCTGACCTCAAACACAAATTCAAAATGGCCAGTGATTGTTGCATTTTTAATTCCTCCGGCCAAGAGATTATGATCCTGATCATATTCTCTTGCTCTGGCGTAGAGTGGACGGAAAACATTTGATGGCATGCGTTATCAAACTGAACTCTACGTTTTTCAAATTCTTCCGGCGTAGTGTGGGCGGGGCCAAAGCACAAGCAAGAGCGAGTCTTCTCTGACCATGAACCGTCGCCTGCCACACGCCCTCGATGTCGGCAAAATATTAGTTTATGTTAATTCAGATTATCAGAGCCAGGAATCATTGACCGAGATCCCGAAGACTGACTGGCAATCTTACAATATTCATTGTTGTTGTCGTTAACTATTTTATTTTTTATTTCATTCACGACAGATCCCGACGGTTGTGATAATGAGAGTATTGCTTCTTGGGAGACTGAAGAAATTGGCAGCTCCAGCTCTTTGGCGCGCAAAGCACGACTATTTTCCGCGAACACTCAAACTACACAATGGCGAGAAGGTACGTTGGTTGTGTACAGCTTTCAAGTGTTTGTGTACCATGCCACGGCAAGAAATTTTCGAAATCTTATTTGGATATTCCTTGCGAGACCAAGGGCGCTTTCCGTTCAACAAAAAAATCCGAAAACTTCGAAAACAGGAACAAATGTTGCGGAAATTTCCTGAAAAGCGAACCATTCAACCCAAAATTCCGTCAACTCTTGGAGGAAAGTCAAATGGAAGGGAAATACCTGATGAGAAATTTCGATATACCTCGCAAGGTTGTCCTCCTTTCCAGGAATCCCGAAAAATGCTGTTCCACTGGTATTGTCACTGGAAATTTCCGGGAATTCAACGATGTTTCAAAAACCGAAAAAGATACGTTATGCTCATTATCAACCTCGTCCCCAGGGCCTTCCCCTCGACGATTTTCAAAATGGCGGCTCGTCGGGAGAAGACCCTGGTCAAGGCTGGGTCACGTGGTATAAAATCTCCAAAAGTCTTAGAGAGTTTTATCACATTTTGAAAAGTGGAGAGGGCCCTGGGGACGAGGTTGCCCTCATTCTCTAGCCAGCACATGCGCCAAAGATTTTTCAAGTAAAGCAAGTAAATTCGGGAATAGTTTTTCTTTTCCCTTTTCCCGTTTACAATTATTTCCTGAAAGTGTTTTTGACTCATTCACATATCATTATGACTTCAACAGCAATTAACTGATGGTGCTGAGGAACGCTTGAAATTTGTTATTAAAAAAATTATCTGTGCATAAATTTTATTCCAGTGCAAGCAACTGTTTTCCCCCAAAGAAATGGATCGGCGACTGTCCAGCATCCGTCATCACATGGAGAAGGACGGCATTGACGCATGCGTGTTTACTTCATATTACAACCTTTACTATTTCAGTGATTTCCTGTACTGCTCGATGGGACGTCAATACGCTATAATTGTTACTGATGAGAAGGCTGTTACCATCACTCCATGTAGGTAGTAAACAACAATCCCTGTCTTAAGAGCAAAGCGCGTGATTATATAAAATGGTCGTCATGGTGCTTTGACAGTTGGGTGATGGGGCTGAACATGATAGTTCATAATATTTTTTATAAAATAATTTATGAAATAATTGAGATACTACGTGCGCTCTCATTGGTCGGTGGTTGTGTTCAGATGAGAGTGTTTTGACACGGTTGTGATGTTTTAGATTCGCGCGCAGTGTTGAGACATATTTTATAGGACACTTTCCGTGATTACACAGCCTCATCTAAACACACGAAGGGGGGGGGGGGGGGGGGGGGCTGGAAGAATTCTGGAAAGTTATGGGAACCCTCGACTGCTTCTCGGGTTTGAATGATTGTGTCGAATTCTCTGAACCCCCTCGTGTTTAGATGAGGCTATGTAACCAACAGAAAAAGTCCTCTTGCGTAAACATAATATGTCGAATTGCTCTTGCTTTTTAATTGTTTCTTACTTATTTAAAGGAGGTAGATGCGTGGATGGAGACATTATTTTGTTTTGTTTCTTTATTACAAAAAACACGTAGATTCCATGTTGCCGTGCGTCTGTTCAGTAATAGATCACAGAAGACGTCAAAATGTGGTTAGAACATCACTGGCACACTTGGCTATAGCCTCGTATGCCACGTTTTTGTTCTTACCACATTTTGACTTAATCTGTGATTTATTACTAAACAGACGCAAGGCAACAAGGATTCCGTTTGTCACGAACATGGGACAATAATGATAATAATAATAATAATAATAATAATAATAATAACAACAATAATAATTTTTTTTTAATAAAATAACAAATTTTATTGAGCACTTTTCCATACAAACTTGAATCTTACATGTATCTGGTAAAAAAATTCAGAAATTCTGTTGTTCCTTAAGTTTTCGGTAATAATAATTACAAATTACACTCATTATTTACAACCCTTATAAATTTGTCTATTATCATTTGTCGAAAAAATTTAAATAAGAATAGTAAAAAATACTCTACACATTTAAATGGCAAAAACTCTACTTTAAAAATACACTGTAGCTATATGCAGGTCCATTTCTTGGCTCAGTGTTCGTGGCTTCGGCTATAGTTCCCCAGAAATAGCATTCTCAATTGCCTTAACGAATATTTGCATGTCCTTTTTCGATATCTAAATCAATGTCCGACAGTTCTAAGTGGACTCTCCTAGGAGCTCGCGAGCCTCTTAAACAAAGTAATGCTGATCTCAGCATGCAGCGTAAAAGATACTCTTGCCCTGATCCATGACATGGTAGTCGCATAACTTTCGCCCTTCTTTGTAGCAACTAACTCAGCAAGGCTACTATGGTATCGATTACATTCCACTGCCATTCCACCCGTCGTGCTAAAACTCATGATGGCGTGAATGTAGCTTGCTCTACTTCTAACACACGGCTGGCATACTGGTGCTTCTTCTCTGTTTCGTGCTGCCTGAATATCTGGTCTGGATCCAAATCTCTATAGGAGTCTGCATTCGGATGGCATACTCTGACATCAAAAAAAGCCGACCTCTGCCTCTCCCAGAATCCCCTAGCAACTATATCCAGCCGCGCATCAGGGGCGGTGTTGGCTCCCCCTATTCAACTCTTCTCCTGTGATGTCTTGCAAAACTGGTTCGGTTTCGACACCATTGCATACCATGCTAAGCAGTTCCGCCTCCAAATCCCTTAGTTCATTATGGCGTCGGATGATAAATCCGCCTCTTTTGCATATCATAGCGTGATCCACATTGAATATGTCCCCGCAAATACAAACAGAGCGAGTATCAGGAATTTCCCAGTCGTACCTGAGTTTCACAGCGTCCCGGAACTCACTCTTGTTTAAATCAAAATTCATATCTCTAATTGGCAAAACAGTAAGCCAACTAGAAGCACTTTTCTGAGTGGCAAGGTCGACAGCTCTCAAAGTTTTTCCAGAAATCGAGCCCTTCACCTCATCAAGTTTTTCCTTCAGATACTGACACTTCACTTGGCTCATCTCCCGTTGCACAGCGTGCACTTCACTTTCGTCTGGTGGCTTATGCGACTGTGATTTTATTTGACGGGCTAGTGGACCAGAGATGTTGGCTGATGCTGCATACTCTAAAGCTGCTGTTTGGCTCGGATTTATTAGGCCCATACCTCCCATTCTCACTGGTAGCGCCAATAGCTCACGTTCAGCTTCTGTACAATTGTGACCTGTAATGGACGGTATTAGGGCATCAGCTATTGCGCGCTCCAAAGGAGCGAGTAGATCTTCTATATCAGGCAGAGTTCTCATGAAGTACGTCCAGCGGTGTTTTAATCCAAAAGTGAATGCTGCGTAGCAAGCCTGGGGCTGCGACAAAGCAAACTCGGCCAATTTTGTCACCTGCCCCACCCATTCTTCGACTTTACCGTTAACGTACTGCTCAAGATAAGACCTGGAGCCCAGCGCCGCACCCAGATGCTTCCGTCCTTCTGTGGTGATGTTGATTGCTGTTTCTTCAAAGATGCTCTTAGCGGTTTCCTCCTTATCAGGCTTCGTAACAAGCCAACAGTAACAATAACAATAATAATAGTAGTAGTAGTAATAATAATAATAACAATAGTAATAATAATAATAATAATAATAATAATAACAACAACAATAATAATAATGATGATAATAATGACTTTATTATCGTGTCAATTACATCTAGCAGTGGAGAATCCCCACTGCTAATAGGAGACACCTAGCTGGAACTGTCTAAAAGTAATATACAGAAAAGACTTATAAGAGAAATTAGAATTATGAGTTACAAAGATGGTCGCCACCACACCC
The DNA here is from genome assembly GCF_964199315.1 of Orbicella franksi. Taxonomy (NCBI): domain Eukaryota; kingdom Metazoa; phylum Cnidaria; class Anthozoa; order Scleractinia; family Merulinidae; genus Orbicella; species Orbicella franksi. The sequence goes on from NC_138154.1 coordinate 26,658,880, forward strand.
ATCTAGGATGTTGCCCTGGTGTAGCCTCCGTAGGTGGGTCTTAAACTGCTTGAGATTTATCGCCGATTTTTCTTTATTTGTTAGTTTGCTCCATAGTCTTGGGCCTAGATATCGAATTGAATGTTTTCCATACGTAACAGTGTTAAATCTAGGTAAATGAAACCCTTTCTGCCGTAAACTATAAGTGTGGCTATATATTAGTATAAAACATAAAACAAAAAACATTGCAGTTTGATTAAAAATGTAAAACAAACAGCGGTGATAAACATTTTAAAAACATGCATTTTATGAACTTGACGTTTCGTATGCTAGTCAACATACATTTTCAAAAGTATAACCGTTAAAATTTTTTGAAAAGCTATTTGTACTGTATCAATGGGGGTCTGGAACCTAGACAGAAAAAGATCTGCTGTAGAAATTTAAGACGTTTCAAACGGAAACTGTCTGTAAAGTGAACAATGGAAAAGCTTTCCTAATAAAGTAAAAGCTTCTCACTGCTGACATTGGCATTCAATGCTGGCTACAACTCTTGAATAAATAAGGTCTCCTTAATCTTACAATGGTAGTCAGTCTTGCCGGACGCCAAAATGTCAAAATGGTCCCATTTGATGTTGTGACCAGTTGTTTTAACGTGATCAGCAATAGCAGAAGAGTGATCATGTTTCGAAAGGGCCTTGAAATGTTGTTGGAGTCTTTGCTTCCTTTTCCCAATGTAAAAATCATTGCAGTCCCAGCAACTAGCTTTATAAATGACTTTGGATAATTGTGATCGGTTGAGACGGTCCTTGTATGGGAAGAAGGATTTGATGCGCCGGGTGTTTTGAAAAATAACTTTGACATTAACAAAAGAATGCCAGGGCTCCCGAATAGCGGAGTTTGGGGCGTATGCCGTTATGAAGGCCCTTCATGAGGGTGTTCCAGAATACGAGGTGTATGAGCTTGTCTGACAAATTCATACCCCTTTATTCCCAACCCCCCGAGGGAAGCGAATTGACTGTCTGCTAGAACTTGGAACTAGAGAAGTTTCAGAAATTATCAGACGTTTCTCCAGTTGTTCGAAATTAACAGGTTCGTTTGCTTGTTTGCAGCTGTTGACTATGGGTATCCATGGAGACGTACAACTTGTGACAACATCAGCTACACCAACTGGCACAAGGACAATTTTTATCACGCTATTCAACAACAGGTACCAAACCATTGTTTTCGTTCGTGAAATAGTTGAGTAAAGTTGAAAATAATCAATTGCCACTAATCCATGATCTTCTCCAATCATCAGTTACAATCTGCAAAGACAGTGGGTTTCGAATTCCCGGATGTGGGAGCGTCCTTCAAAAGTTTCTCCGAGGCTTTACCGCAGGCCAAGTTTGTGGACATTGCGGACGCGGCTATGCAGATACGTCGAGTTAAGTCCCCAGAAGAAATTGAAGTTGTACGCCAGGGCTCCCGAATAGCGGAGCTCGGGGCGTATGCCGCGATAAAGGCCCTTCATGAGGGTGTTCCAGAATACGAAGTAACTCTTGCCTCAACAAGCACCATGGTACGAGAAATAGCGGCAACCTACCCACACATTGACATTAGAGACAGTGAGTTTTGAATCTTCCTTGAGTTCAAAATGAGTATTTATTTTTTTGTGTGACATGCGATGGCCTAGTGTTTAGCATGTTGGACTGCCGATTGCGTGGTGTGGATTGGAGCCCTGCCGGCCTACTTGCGTTTTGCACTCCAGCAACAATGAAACCATCCAGTACTTCTCTCAACACGAGATCGGAGCAACTGATAAAATACTGGGAGGGGAGAGATGAAAGGTCTGCGATGACTATGAGACGTGCAGGTAGAGTAATGTAGTAATACCCCTGATCAAGTCATGCTACACAAATCTTTGTTTAAGCACTGGCGCAAATGAGCCATCACACGTTTCTACAATCCATAGATTCTATTACACCAGACCTAAGCATGTCTACCGAAACCTACCATCGTGGACAAAAGTCTTGGGACAAATTTGCGCTTTTGGGGCTTTTGCGTTCACGCCAGAAGCGAATACAACTTCACCTGCCTAACCTTCCCCCTACCCCATATACAATGTTGAAAACTAGTTCCTGTGAATTCTTCTGAGTTTCGACATTGTATTGGGTGGGGAGGGGGCAACAGCAACGCGTTTTAAGGATAGCAGCGCTTTTTTAACCTTCAGTCGTAAAACACATACTGTCAGTGCATTACATCAGTATCCCAAGGACTTTTGTCCATGATTGTAGCTAAAAACATGACTCCTCCTCCTGGGTGTTGGAAACGTACCGTGTGCTTATTGCTGTTATCTACCTGTCTCAGGGATAAAAAATTGTAACGTTTTTTTTTTTTTTTCTATTTTCAGCCTGGTCTTGGTTACAGTCAGGAATCAATACAGACGGAGCACATAACTTTCCTACAAGTAGGCGGGTGCAAAAAGGAGACATTCTTAGTCTGAACTGTTTTCCTATGATAGCAGGGTTTGTTAATTTCATCGTTAGATGCTTGATTTTTGGCCTTTAAAGCAGCAATCAGAAGACTGTTCTTACTTGTCCGTCTTGTGTCCTAAGGACAAATGCCCTCGGCATTGAGCAGTTTTATTTATATTTGGTAAGAAAAAATAAATAACAAACAAAGACAAAGCGAAAGAAAGGACAACAACACCAAAAAACAACGACAACAAAAAACAGGGCAAGAAATTCGTTAATTAAAAATAAAGAATCTCAGGCAGACCTTCCCTAAGATCAGTTGGTTCTTATCTACCAGCACAGAGAGGTTTAGTTTAATTCTATTCGAGGATATTAATCTGTTAATGGTTGGTAGAATTATTTTGGAATTAAAACCTTTATTTTGACAGTATCTAAATCAGGGCATTTCTGTTGTACGTAAGTTACGTTATGGTTCGATATTTCGAAAAATTTGCGCATTTTCCATTTGTGTGTGTGTGTGTTTTTTTTTTTCGTCACCTATAGCAATTACTCAGCTTTAGAGCGCACACTCTTCTACGATCACGTGCCTTCAGACCGCCACATGGAACTGTGGGAAGTCAACAACAAGGTCCATCGCCGGGGATTGGAAATAGTTAAGCCAGGCAAGCGCTGCAGTGATGTCGCACGGGACCTCAACGAAATTTACATGGAACACAACATTCTGCAGTACCGTGTCATCGGGTATGGCCACTCTACAGGCATTCTTTCTCACTACTATGGGAGAGACTGGGGTCTAGAGTTTCTTGAGCACGTGGATACCGTATTGGAACCCGGAATGGTGATTACTATGGAGCCTATGATTGTGGTTCCCGAGGGACAACCCGGGGCTGGCGGGTACAGGGAGCATGACACGTTGATTATTACGGAGACTGGGGTCGAGAATACAACCGCTTCGTTTCCCATCGGCCCTGAACAAAACATTGTAAAGAATTAACGACCACTAAGACTAGAATCTAACGCTGAGCTGTAATCTCTGTTATGGTTCTGGCGTTTCCCTTCTGGTGATTTCCCTTATGTGGTTACACATGGAAACTTGATTCGTTTGCGTTCGCAAGAATGCTAGTCAGTCCATATATTACACCATGCGAGTAAGCTTGGCCAAACCATCACACTGATGTTTGTTTACGCATGGTTATGTATGTTGTAGTTGCTTTGGTGGAAGAGATGGAAATATATATTCCGCGTAAAAATTAAGTTAAATTACGATAGCTTGAAGAACAACAAGAAATTTGTCAAGTATTAATCAGTCTGACGTTTCATTTCTAATTTGTTGGGTCCATGAAATATTTTTAAATTCTTTTAAATGATTTTTTTACACACATATACCAAGTATAAATAAAGTTATCATATTGTATCGTAGATTTCTATGGTACTAGTTTATGAGGGCAAAGGCGGAATCAACTGTCACCTCACTGAAATCGGAGGAGATGATCTGATGGTATTTTAGCAGTATTCTAGATTTCTTTCAGATAACGATTTCCAATTATTTCTCTACATATATTATGTAGTATTTAACTTAAGGTTCGCACTCTTTTGAACTTTTAAAATTCTGACTTTTCGTGACCTTTCCGAGTTTTCCATGACCTTCATCAAGTAGTTGTTTTCAAAGTATTTTCAAAACAATCTATTATTTTAAGTGTCTATACGGCCAACAGGGTTTTTTTTTTTTTTTTGCTGTTTTGGTATCTCTATAATGTGTAAAAAGGTGTTCTGAGAAAAAAAATTGGATTCCGATATTTTAACGCCCAAAAATCTAATTTTAAAGTTCCTGCTTCAGCCACGCCCAATGAAGCTGACCGTGAGTCAGTGCAAAAAAAGAGGCTGGGTTTCTGAATGGGTCGTGACGTCAAGTCGGGAATTGCTAAATCCTGCTAGTTCAGGTCACTGTTGTTTTAGTAGTGGTTAGGAGTTTTCGTCGACAAAAAGCAAACAAACCGAAGTTGGTGAAACAGTGCGGTCGTCAATCAAGCAAAATAAAAACATGAAGCTTTGAGACGTTCCTGAAGTGACGTCATTCGTCACCAATCTTTCATTACACGGTCAACTTTATTAGGCGTAGTCGAAGCGGGAAATTTAAAGCTTGATTTCATGGCAAAAAAGCACGGTAATTAATTTTTTTTTGGTTTGAATGCATTTTTAGATGTTATAGAGATACCAAAACCACAAAAACCCTGTTGGCCGTATAGACACTATAAGGTATTTTCCCACGTTATGACGTATAAAATGCGTGCTGGTGGAATTAAAACCAGTTTTCTAACTTTCAACTTTTTTTCAACTTTTGATCTTTTTGCCCTTTTATAAGTGTATTGCTTTTCCATGACCCACACTTCAATTTCATGACAAATGAAATTATAAAATTCCATGACTTTCCAGGTTTTCCATTACCCGTACGAACCCTGTTAAACTCCACGCTTCAGCCAAATCGCGCGCGGAAACACGCGTTCATCAGTTGTCAAAAAGTCACACGAGGGATTTCAACCACTATCATCTTTTTTCTTGGGTTAATTCCGAGCTGGAATAAATCGCATAGGACATTATGGGGATAACCCCCCCGGGAGGGGGGTTTCGCCATTCCAGAGATTGACCAGCTCCCGTTTCCGCCTATCTAATTTAAGATCGTTCCTCGGTAGCTAATTAGATTGTGCGTTCAGCTGATAGTCGGTCAATAGGTTATGATACCGATGGAAACCGAGAAACCGAACAAGAACCGAGAGCTGGGAATCCTTGAGAATGGAAATAACCTCGCGTTTTCGTGAAGGTTCTGAAATAAAAATAACTTTTTGTTTGATATTTCGGCCAGTGCTATTTAAAAAATACAATAAAATAAACAGTTCGCTCACCGTTTCCATGGGTTATCAGGGGATGGAAACCTCCGGCTCGCTGTTTAACTTTCGGTTAGCTCGCGTAATCGGGAATTGTTCGTGCGTACTGGCAAGTTTTGAAATCACAGATTTTATCGCTGGCCCCTAGCAAACACAAAAACGCGCAAACACACAAAAAAATGCTGACGGGGGGAGGGGGGAGGCGCTTATTTAATTTTTCCCAATTCGTAGCCTGATACGATCATTTTTTTTATACATCATCTGCGCGTAAACACCAACATAAGCTATTTCATGTATTGACAAAAAGCTGATCCTAAAGTTTAAATCGGGACACCGTTATACGCTAGTACTTAACGTGTTCAACGTGTTCACTAAACGTGTTCACAAACTGAAACAATGTACAAATCTAATACTACATGACGAAAACTATACATCCTTTGTTGTCTCATTACTCGTCCACAAAATGGAGGGAGGGGAGGGGGGGGGGCTTATTTTAAAATTCGGCCGACAGGAGGGGGGCTTATTCGAAGGGGGCGCTTATTCGAGGGGGGGAGGCGCAAATTCGAGGACACGAAACTAATCTAACTTGTTGCCCTATGCCGCCTGCACAATAGATAATTCACTATCACCCACCAAGTTTCAACGAAAAAACCAACTGTGACTTGCTCTAAGAAAGTTCACCAGTCAGATGCAATAGGTTTTATTGAAAATCCGATTCCCATACAAACACTGTAATTTCTGACCGCTTTGCCTACCCGGCAAGATGGCGTCGAAAACCGTGATTAGGCCGATTAGGCCTATTGTAGGGGACGGGTTCATGAATGGGTCCTGTTGGCCATGTCTGGAGCACAGTGTCTCTTTTCCTCTGACATCAGTAGGGTGGCAATATTGATCCAATAAAGCACAAGTGCTGGTGACCATTATCGGCCATCTTTAAGTAATCTGTCCATGAATCACAAGCGGAGCTGTCTGGTGCTTTCACATGCTAGGGTTATTTCGAATCAGAGCATCTTCTGCCAAAAAAGCGGCCCATTTCACAAGTCACGTGATCAACGCAAGGTTTTAGTTTCACAGTTCCATTTCAGCCATTAAATCGTCAGCATCCGGTAAAGACTTTTCCGAGTCTCGTTGACGGAGTCGTGAACGAGATGAAGTCGAACTGAAAAAGAAAAAGACGAAAGAAAAGGAACTAAGATAGTTACAGCGTCATGTAGCCCGGGTGGAAGGCGCCGTTTTTAAGGTGCAAGGGAGGGGCGGGATTTTAGCTTAGCTATTGTTTTTTTTTGGGCCGTTGTTTTAAATTCAGACTGTTGAGTACCGATCACTGTTCACGGTTTAGCTCACCGTTTAGGTTAGGGAATAATCACTTGCTACACCCCATATCTCGAAATATAATGAATTTTCGACTGCTTAAATGTGTGCTTTATTCTCTTTTTTCTCTCACCTCTCCCCTGATGAGCTGCTAGGAGTCTTCTTCACAGAGGGTACCTTGGGTAGAACAAGCTTAGCTGCTGGGGATTCTTTAGGCTTTGGATCGCGCCGGCGGCGTCTAATAAAGTAAAATCAATCACAAAGACAGTTAATATATGATTTGTATACGAAAATCAGAGCAAGGAGCGGTGACCAGACCTATTCTAGTGCGCTCAACTCTGAGATGCAGTGCAAAATAAATATCCATTCACGAATTGGTACAGACTTTTGCTTTAACTGGCAAAAGTCAAAGGGCTATTTTTCCATTATTTATCGTTCACGATGTCTTTTTCGTCTTCCCACAAGCATAACACCATTCTAAAACAGGTTACTCTACATTTTTTTTTTTAGATATTAAATAGCTCACCTTTTAACTGTAGGTTCAAATCTCTCATTTTCCTCCTCTGGTAAAAGCGACGGACTAAAACATGATGAAGCTGGTTTCTGTTCACTTCCTTTCATAGAATCTGCGACAGGTGACTGCAAGAACAAAAAAACCCTTATTTTGAAATTGAACCCAAACTAGCAAAATGCTCTTCAATGGAACTGTTAACCTAGACATCAACATAAATTAAAACAAAAATACTAGTCTTGATTTAAGGATGTAGTCTTGCTAACCAAAACTTTTTGTAATATCATACATGTACATGTATAATTACTATCATTCATGACTACATGTACTTTATGACGGTATCACTGTCAGTTTGTACATGACAAACATTCATTCATCCTACTTCATAACTCACATCCTCTAATTCCATTTTTTCAATGTCAGTGTCATCCTCTGAGTCTTCATGCCTGGAAAAACAACGCAGGAAAATAACAGCTTTCGACACTAAAGTAGCGACTCATAAAAATGTGCACTGTGTATTAATGACAGATGACAAAAAAGATTATGATGTCACTGATTAGTGTTGATCAAGTCCATGATCGAGTCTCAGACACATTTACAATAAATGTATGTAAATACATACATTTACTTGACAAACAAAATTTATTGGAGTTATAAAATAATACTGTATACCTGTTTGCTTTTCCTTTGGACTTTCCTTTGCGCTGGTCATGTGAGTTACTTTGGTTAGGTGAGTCAGCTATCTTATTGCCTGAGTAAACAAAGGTATGCAGTTTTAAAACAACACTACCTAAGGGCCATACATGGTGCAACATTTCATGCAACACTTTTCACTTCTGTGTCCAACCCCAAAATTGTTTCCTGCAATATTGCAGACTGAAGAAGAACGAGGTTCTACTTCAGCTGTAATCATGCATTGTATGCAATATTGCATGCAACCTATTTCAGGGCCAGGGTAGCCTGCGAACGTAGTGGAACCAAGTGACAGCTGAAAATGTATCTGCGTTTGCAGGCAGAGTGGACACACAATTTAAGTTAGCCATTGTACACAATAATGCGTGGAATGTTGCACCATGTGTCTGGGCCTAAAGTCAAATCAAGTAAAGCTTAGCAAGTAGTGCACATACACAAGCTTAAACAGTTAATTACTACTAAACACTGTTTACACTTAAATGTGACATAATTTGTGATATTTTGAGAAATACACGCAGCATGAGATGTCACTTCATGAGATTAACATTGATAAAATTGGTGTTAACATACACATGTACAGTATTGTGTCTTGATTGTTTCTCAAACCTAATTTCATTAATTCTCAAGACTAATTTAATTCATTTTTTTTGTCTTGGAATAACTTAAAAACCATGGGAACTGGTTAATTGTTCTTGATATAATAATCAAATGAATGCACGCACTCTGATTGGTCAATCAGCTATGGTTTATTGTGCCAGTAAACTCATGGAAATTGCGCATGTCTTCTGAATTATTATATAAAAGCAATAGACCACAAGTTTTTATGGTTTATAGGCTGATGAACCACTCGAAGAATTCAAAAATCATTCGCCTGCGGCTCATGATTTACAAATTCTTCTCGTGTTCTTCCAACATCCGTGTGGTTTATCAGCTTATAAACCATAAAAACTTGTGGTCTATTGCTTAATTAATTTCAAAAGGAGGGTCAGTTATCAGTTAATAGTCTTTATTTATAAACCCTGTACAATTTACTAGCTCATAATATTACACATAACCATGTTTAATCGGTAATTGTACATGATTGTGCATAATTGTACCTCGTACAGGTTCAGCAGAAGCTGCCTCATTGACTGCAAAAATAATTATAATCATGTATTCAAATATTGAATAAATAAACAGGCAGATTAAACTTAAGAATGATGTACTGCACTATCTACTGGCAAATTCATTCATACAGTCATGCACACAGTTCAAAGCAGTTTTGTCATTTCGTGTTCCAGCCCGCAGTGTGAGTAGGCTCTTCATTGACATGCATGTCTTTCTTGGAGTGGAAATATTATGTTACTGTATGTCATTTACCTCCAACACCATATTCTAAAGCAACACAAAATTTCCAGTATAAAATACAGTGCATACACGTTGTGTGCATGGTTCCAAAAAATAACCTTACCCACCCATACCCACCCTAAGGAGGGTTGGAAATGGGGAGGGGGGTCTCAAAACCAAACTTTTTACTTAAAAGAAAGTATGAACCAAAACTGGAAATTCCAGAGGGATGGCTGGACTGAGGAGTATCATGGACATTTTGTGAAGGCAAAACATTACAGCAGGCTGGTCAGCTCAAGTAAATGTTCACACCTAATTCTTTTAACTGCCTGATTTTGCTTTTCTTGTCATTGAGCACAGCAGCAAACTGCAACAAAAAGAAAAAGTCAGTGATTTTTACACAAACTGGAGGATAAAATGTAGGAAACATAAAATTACACAACATCAGATGAAACAAACAAACAAACAAACAAAAAACAGTTTAAATGTCAAAACGCATGACTAGCACATAAATATCTTGGAATCCAAGGCAGCTCTGGGGTAGGAAGCTGTTGCTCTTAAAGTGCCCATAATGTCAAAAAATTTTTTTCTCTCATCTAATTCTACATTTCATGTAATGAGCTTCTGCGAAAAAATTTTTCCATTTGGAAAAAATGCAATTTTTTTAGGAATTTTTACAAAGCTCAGAATTCTATCTTCTTGCGGTTGACCCCTGCCGCTGATCACAAAAATAATGTGCTCAAAATGGCCACATGACTGATGCCTGTGATGCAGGTTCAGGGAGACTGATGTTGTTTTCTGGATCATTAACGTTGTTACAAAGAGCAGCGATGCACCTTTCCGGCATTTTCAACTAAATGTAGACAACTCTGAAGCAAAACTCCCACTTGTTTTCAAGTCAGATAAGTCACGACCCAAATCATGTGTTCCTGAACCTACGTCACGACTCACTTCAAACCGAGAAAGACTGGTGCGAATGGTGAACCAAAATGGCGGCAAATTTGAACGTCTTTAAAAAATTGTAAAAAAATTTGCGTTTTATGCAAATTGAAAAATTGTTCGAGAAAGTTAATTGGGTGTTATGAAGAATCAGATGAGAAGGCAAAAAATTTGACATTATGGGCACTTTAATTTGCATTGAATGTAGCAAGTCTATGACATAAGATAATATCGTTTTACATACAAATAATAATTACTTTTGTGATAGGAAAAAATATGTGCATGCATACAAAATTTCCCATATATACATGTGGTAAAAAAGGTGTGATACAACTTCAATGACTCCATCAGTCACAAAAAAATATGATCTGTATGAAATAAAACCAGCAAACAAGCAAATGAAATGGCAAATAAAAATCAATAGTCATTGTGTTCATCACAAACCTTTTCAAATAAATCTTTCTCCATTTCTTCCTTGGCCGTCACACATTTATCGAGCAGCTTAAAAAGAAAAAAAATAATTAAAAGGTATATATCAAGGAGGGGAAACTAAGTGTTTTATTGCGAGACACTTTTTGTGATTTAATATATTGAGAGCTCCACAATGCTTTGCACAAGTTGCTGAAGAGAAAGGTACATGTAGGACAAAGAATGATAATCAACTGTTTGTTATAAATGGCCACAAATATGACGATTTTATTTGAAACTAAACTGTTGAAACCACCAATAATATTGAACTCTCTTCAGCAAAGGTGGGGATGAAAAATCTGCCACAAGCCACAGAAATGTGGCAAACCCCACCAAGATGCCAGTGGAGCTCTCTGAAGAAAAACAAACGTGAAAGTGAAGACATTATTGAGCAGTGTAAAAGGAAAACATAAATAATTAAGGTACATGTATCAAGACGGGGAAATTAGTGTTTTTGTTCGAAATGAAGATGCTGCACACAAATATATTGCTACAATAATTCAGTGATTGGTGTAGGAAACTCGGGTCACCTTCCCATCCAAACAGAAGTAAACACAAAACCATTTGAGTTATTTGCTTGCACAGGATCCCGAGTACACATTGTGTTCGACTTGCTTCGTGTTCTGACTAGTGTACCTAGATTGTCTACATGTCCTTTGTGATTGGCCACACTGATTGCTTTGGTCTTGCAAAACTGCCTTTTTACACGAAAGTTAATACATGAATTATCTATTCATGAATTATCTAGTTTCATTTGAATTTTACATTTGTATGTTAATCACATACAATTACATGTAAGCAGAGGAGACTTTTAACCAAGAAATCGCCTCTGAAGTAATGACATCTCTAACAAGAGGAATATTAATAGTCACTACATACCTTCAAAGCATCTTTCCTTTCGGAAGAAAGTCTTGCATTGTCAGATCTCAAGGAAGACATTTCTTGCTACAGTAAAAGAGGAGGGTAATATTTCAGACTACCTTCAAGTACACATACAACAGTCAAACAAACAAATACATGCACTTTAACCTAAAAGACAACTTTCTTTATAAGAATATTATTACATTAACTAAAATGTTGCAATAGTCATGTAAAAACACTTCAATGGTGTACAGGCTCATGTATGATTGTGTAGCTTTAGTTTGCAGAGACGTTTTTGGCAGAAACTACATGTAGATGGCTGAAAGTTTTTAAATCAGCCTCTTCTCTCACTTATTTAAACTATAAATGTTGATGGAAACTGAGAGTGAGTAGAGCTGCTAATAACCGAATGGTTAATCAGTGACAGTGATGATGATGGTGATTGCACTGACTGAGACAAAAACATGCACAATCGTTAGAAGTAAAATAGATTACAGGTACATGTACTGCGTAATACATGCACTATTTTCTGCACTGTAATTGTTATACCTTCAGCTGTGTCATTTGGTCCACTGCCAGGTCAAAAATGCTGCTGATGACAAGGACGCTGTCATTACAAACTTTTGATAGACTCAATGATCCAAGCTGAAACTGAATTGTTAGAAACAGAAGGATTTATTTTCAGTTTGCTTATATTCATTAATTAACAATTATTCCACGTTGGACATGAGATGGCAGTGGATAGCCAATGAGGTGCATAGCACCAAGTTGATTATAATCATATCATATCCAACAAGCTTTTAAGTGGAATAAATTACTTTATCAAAAGTGTCCCCAAAATATAGAAAACTAGGCTATAATAAGTATAAAAACACCCCAAAAAATCATGTGTTTTGGCTGGGGAATATTCAGTCATGTGACGTGTTTAGACCAATCGCGCGCGATGATGGATTATAATAAATTCTGCTTTAGCTACATATTTTCCTTAATTTACAGATTCAAGCGCTCACTCCACAAAATTAAAACCCAGGGAAGGTTGTTTGAAAGACAGTTAACGCTATTATCCTGGATTAAAAATTAACCGAAGTATTTTAATTTTATTGTATAAAAAAGTTCTCCACTGCTTGTTTGTGTAGTTTGAGATCAGCTAAATTCAAACTCAAAATAGAAGGACAAACAATATATATAAACAGAAACCTTCTGTTCAGGGAAAAGTTACAAATCTAACTGGAATCAAAATTAATGCCAATCTAAAACAAGACTGAGCCAGTTTCTGTACCTTGACACCATCTCCAACGTGTTTTTTCCAAGAAAACTGTAAAGCAGACAAATATAATCTTCGTTACAAATGGTGAAACATAGTTCAAGGTGTGAAATAGGGATATGAAATTCCTTTTTGGAGCAGTTCAGAAGGCTGGTACCTAATGCATGTACAATGTAATTCTGTGGAGAATGTGAAGTACTGGTAGTTTAGTTCAAGCCTCTTGTGCACCCCCCAACTCCTGACGTCCCACCCCTTGTACCTATTTAATATGTATTCAGTGGAATTCTGATTTTTTGAACATCTAAGGGAATCGAAAATTGGTTCAAAAAATTTGATGGTTTGAGAAATCCACTGTACATGTATTGTTGCATTTCAAAAGTATCTTGCCCTGTAAGGTTAAGGTACATGTGGGTATAAGGTCTGCATATGAGCCCAGTGGCCCATCAGGCTGGAACTTATCCCAGTTTCTGTAGCATGAAGCGACTAGGAATATTTCTACTCCTCCCTGGATGGGATGCTAGTGAGTAGTCCATTACAGGGTTAACCCCAGCATTAAGTTTGTCAGTATCCATGTATACACCTTTGTGGAGAGAGGCACAGTGAGAGTTAAGTGTCTTGCCCAAGAACACAACACAATGTCCCCCGGCCAGGGCTCAAACCCAGATGGCTTGAACCCAGATGGCTTGAGCTCGAGATGAGCACACTAACCATGAGGCCACTGCGATACATATTAAAAAAATTAATAAAAATATACTGACAAATGACCTGGGAAAAGTTTGAACCTGCACATCCAAATTGAGGCCTGTCTAGATTTAGATGTACATGTATATAACGTATGGTTCAAATACAAAAGTCTGTTGTTAAGTAGCAATGTACACTTCTCAAAAAAGTTTTGTGAATCTGGAACCCTGAACCTCAAGGCAATCAAATCTTTGCGATATTGAAATCAGTATAAAAGATCTTAATGTTATTCTTGTATTAATAAATTAGTGTACTCAAATACAGCTGTAGATTAAAATGTAATTATTATAGTAATACCACTGACACATCCTAGTCAGTAGTGTTCGACAGTTTCCAGATTTCAAAGGATTTTAAAGTTCATATCCAAGAAATAAATAAATGCAAAATCCTAAAAAAAAACTATTTCAAGGCTCACTTCTAACCTGTAAATTGGATCCTTTCAACTTGGCTTGGTACACAAAATTATCCTGACCTACTGTCTGGCCCGTCAGGGCTCTACCTGTCTCATCTGCAAATTCTGACACACTCATATCTGCAGTCTTGGCCATGGATTCAATAGTCAGTGAATCAACTGGGAAGTCACATAACAGAAACAAACAAACAAAGAAAGAAAACTCGCTGAAACCTGTTACAGTATAAACTGGACAGTTCCTCTGTGGTAAAGCCTTGATGTTACACACGTCATTAATTGCGCCAATCCACTGTAGGAAAAAAGATGGCAGCTGTATATTTTACCACAAGACCATGTGAACCTTACACGGCCCATAAAAAAACAGGAAAGCCATATTTTTGCGATATTTGTCTCTGTGCTAACGACATTGTGTATGCTAGGTTTGCAGATTTTAGAACTTTTCTGCACGTTTTTATGAGCATTGTTAAAGTTTTCATGGGCTAAGAATTCTGGGTAAATGTACCAGTCACCATCCTTTTTCTTACGGAGGATTGGTGCTTAGCATGTCTGGTATGTAAGCTCGACACAGTTATCGATCAAACAGAGACATCAACATTCCCCATCTCTTTTCCCAACCACTTCCACTCTCCCCTCCCGTGGGGATACCAAGGTCAGTCTGATTCAACTAGTTGATGTGCCCTGGGATAGAATAATGTGGTATAAAATGGAAGGCGTAATCTGTTGGGAGGAGGTGGGGGGGGGGGGGGGGAGAGAAGGCAGTGAATTTGAGCAAGTCATCTGGACATGTGATCACATATTAAATATGTTAAAAGGTGGGACATAAGAATAAAATTTACGGCTGAGAAAGGGGAATTTGAACAATCAAAACTCAAATGCCATGCCCGCCCCGGGGATTTCCAACTATAATGCCTTATTTTAGCATGTTTTGTGAATTAACGAAATTTGAATATTGCAAGACTGCTTTATTATCAGCTTGAAGTTTAATACTTTTGTCAACCTTTCAAAATTTTTGATGACTATAAGACAATTAATTCTTCCAGTGAAAGCTTCCATGTAAGCTTTAAGTTTTTTTTTAACAGAACTTTTCTCTGATCTTACCTGATTCCCGCCAAACATCTTCACCATTACAGACTGTCAGATCGAATCCATTTTTACCTTTGTCGTATAGCTCTGTCAGTAGATAATACTTCACACCTCCGACCTCGATCCTCGAGAAATACTTCTGCATTTTACGATTGATTAGTGACAAAAAGAAGGTTTAGACATATACGAAATACGGAATATCAACGTTTGGGAGCGAGCGCCACAGATTGCCTTCTGAGAAAGACTGGGCATTATGATGACAATTCCCGAGGGAAGACTGGGTTGAAAGATTTGTTTGTTATCTATTTTTTTACTATTTTTGGCTGATTTGTTTGATGTGTTGTTAGAAATACAAAACTTCCGAAATAAATACAACAAAGTGCACAATTTTTTTTGTCGAATTTTGAAAATCAACGAATCCCTGAATCTCGCCTGACAATTACTTTACCATTGTTTGCTTCAAAAGATAAAATCATGATTATGAATGGTAGTTTCTAAGAGTCACGCAACAGTTATTTTCCGTGAAGCGGCCATATTGTGGAGGAAATTTTAAACACAGGCGACGTTTTTCGCCACAAGGTCACTTACCCTCAATTTTGAGTGGGCGGATAGTTTGAAAAGTAGCGATAAACCATGCCACCTCTGTTTGCCTTCGTCCTTGCTGAAAACAGGCAGGTTTTTCAGCCCGGAGAAACAATTTCTGGCGCTCTGTTGCTCAACACAGACAAGGACATCAACCTTAGAAGTGTTCGTGTCGAGCTACACGGACTCGGTCACGTTCGAATTCGTTCTGGTAAAGTTACTTATGAAAGAAAAGAGACCTATCTAAGTTTTCAATCGATACTTCTTGGCAGAGGTAAGAACGATATGTTTTTAAACACTGCTTTAAAACAAAACACTATGTACATACATGCAACCTGATGTGTGATCATTACCCGTGTTATTCAAGAAATATTACTTCTGTCACTAGATTGGTAATTCCTTGTTTGGACATCGACGTGGGCAATTATTTTTCAGGCGCGATATAAATATCTGCTTACTACGGAATAATAATTGTTTAAAAATTATGCATTGGCGCGATCCGAAACGTTTAGCAAACTGTTTTGATTATTCGAGTCATTTGAGTTTAATATCGATCAGTTTCAAGTCAAAGCGGAACAATACAGAACAGACACATGGGCAATGAAGAAAACTCTCGACTATCACATTTCTCCAAGCTAGGCTGTGTTTTCTTCTTGGTCAGTATGGCCGTATTTACAAACCTATTTCTCCCGAGATTCATGAACATTTCAAACCCTGAGTGATACTCTCTGTTCAAGCGTATAAATTTTTAAGCATGATCTCTTAATACGCCACTCGGGTCCCGGATGAAGTGGCGTATGGAATCTACGAGTGGTTTAGTTCCCAGTAAAACACTCTTCTCCATATAATAAGTTGAGTTATGAGATGGTCGGATTGGTCATTATTTCCGCTAGCGGGTGGCGGGGGGGGGGGGGGGGGGTGTCCATAGTATTTTTATATAATAACTTTATTTCATGAAATACAAAGAAAAACAGGATTTGAAATAGGGAGCATTTTTTTGTTACCCATGGTACAGTACACAAATTATCACTGAATAAACTGAATAAATAGGGGAACTGACTACATGTACTGCGCTGGATAAGTTATAACGGACTGTTGTGCTTAGCCCAGTACTTTGCAAGTAACAGATCGCAGTGTAACATAGGGCGCTTTCCATTCGACCAAGTGTTCAATTCCGAGTGGGGGAGCGAATGGAACAGACACTTCTGGAATTTCGTTCCGAAATTTTGGGTGTACCTGGTGACGTTGGCTTTGATTCGTTCCATTCGACCATTCCTGCTCGGGCCCAGTTTCTTCGAGCCCGGACATGGCTCTAATCCTCAAGTTTTTCTATCTGACAGACGACTTTTAAAATCTCTTACTTCAACATTATTGCAGTGGATTGGCCACAACAAGCTTTAGTATTAAAGCGGTGCGAAAATACATGTAAGTTTTGCGTAATGTGGGTTTGACCGCGTGAGTGAACAGCTTGCCTCGTCATTCGAAAGTGACTCTTGAACTCGTCAGGAAAATAAAGAGGTATCGTACCTTCAAAGTAGTCGCGTACTCGATTTAAAAGTCATATCGTCGTCCTCGCCCAATACATCGTTTTTTTCAATTTCAGAGTCGTTTATCAACTCCTAAGCAAGTAAAAAAGGCCAAAAAGGCAAAGATTCTGCTGTTTAGTGATAAGTTAATAAAGATGGTGAATTTTAAGCTCGGTAATGAAATGTGAAGGTGAATTAATCAACATGACACGAGCGTGGGACAAAGAAAAAAAAAAAAAAAAAAAAATTGATCCTAGCAGTATGCAGGACACCTATCATATATGAACTCAGTTAAATGACCTTGCTCTCCTTGAGTTCTCGTAGCTCAGTGGATAGAGCGCCCGCCCGGTGTTCGGGAGGTCATGGGTTCGATTCCTGTCGGGGACTCAGAATTTTTCTTTGTCCCACGCTCGTGTCATGTTGATTAATTCACCTTCACATTCTGCTGTTTGTTTTCTTTTCGTTTGTTTCGTAACTTGGAACGTGATGAACTGGGACGGGTTGGTCCAACCAACTGAGAAATACTCTTCCATTCGTTACGTGGAAAACCCGGAATTTTAAATCGGAATATTTGGTCCAATGTAAAGCGCCCATATACAATCACTAAACCAATTTAAACGACTCGCATTGCCCAGACGGTTCGTACCCATTTTCAGTCGGTTCGTATCCAGTCTTCTGGAGGTTTCGTACCCATTGCAACATTTAAGAAGATTCTCAGCAAAACGTTGGATCGTTAAGTCGGGGTCAAACATAGGATTGTACATAAAGAATTAGAGCCCCCTTTTGCAGGAAGCCTGAAAACCCTCGATCGCTGATTCAGAGCCAGGCACTTAACAAGAATCTCGAGGGAGTAAGGCTACAAACCCGAGGACTTCAACGTTTCAGACAGTTTTGGTAAAAAGAAGTTAATCAAGAGGGTCTCAATGGGGTGGCCAAAAAATTAACCGTCAACCGTCAAAAACGCAATAGTTTCACCGTCAACGGTCAAAAATGCAATATTTTCACCGTCAACCGTCAAGTGAGCAAGCCATATTGGCCGTCAAATGTGTCCGCGGATATCCTTAATTAAGAGCTAAACGATTGCCTTAATTGGGGTCAAGTTATGATACGTCCAGCGGTAACGAAAGTGATGTAATTACGCCAATTAGACACTCAGTAGAAGATCCTAAAACCTAAATTTTTAATGCACAAATTATAGAACTAATTGGATTAGTCAAATATGGCAAAATTGTCTCCTTTTATGAAAAATTACAGTCAAATTTGTGCTTTAATTTAGTGTTATAAACAAATGTTTCTTTATTTCAGGAGTCTGTTCATAAGTTACTTGACTTCATGCTCACAACAGAATACACATGTTGGGACAGAAGGTCTCTGAATCAGGTCCAAAAATAGTAAATTGATTGTTACGGCAAGAGAGACCTAAAAGTTTCTTCCTCATTTTCTATTTAAAGTCATTCTTACCTCACTATGTTTATGCCTGGCTCACCGATTTCTTCTGAGTTGTAAAATGCACGATATATAATATTCATCTACTAAATCTGGGTTTCAAAAGTCGAAGAAATACGGAAAACCCCTGCCGGCGGAGGGGGGCATAATTAACAACAATTTTCATCAGTATATCACTTTTAATCTCCATGCATGCTAATTTATTATGGTTTTCCGTAAGGTCCGTTTCAAGGCGGAAGTGACGTAAAGCTTCAACCCGGAAATTACAACTTCCCGTTCCAGTTCCCTCTCCCTCCTCACAGCCTGCCGACCTCATTTGAAGGCGACTATGGCAGTGTAAGGTATTGGCTTCACGCTGTGGCGGACCGGCCGTGGAGATCTAACCTTCAAACCCACAGTCCGCTTTTTATCGTCGAGCGCGTACAGGTTAACGACGCTACGTTACTCGTAAGTATGACGAGACCTTACCGCTTTGTTACTGCAGACGACTTCGTTCGCAGATCTCTTTGGCGCGCGGCCAGTTTCTGACAGAGTTGTCGTTGGTCTCACTGTCTTACCGACTTTTCATGATGATGCGAAGCCATTCAAACGAAAATAGTTTGTTGGTCTGCATGAAAATGAACGTGCGAGTAAAAGTTTCACGTAATTGCTTTGCGCTGAGACTCATTTTCAAAGAGATGTTAGTTAAATGAACTCGGAAATGATGTAAATCTGACCCGGAGAGTACGACACACACAACAACATTACAAGCAGCATTTCTTGTAGATGCTACAATCAACGTAGCCATACGCTGCAAGGTTGCGGCCAAAAATGCACTCAATATTGCTGATGCGATTAAGAATTCCTAAATGAGAAAACGCCAATGCAAAAAGAAGAAAGCCGCAGAATCGTTACTTTTTTGCCGTTAGAGAGGAAATGCCGCGAATTTAATACTATGATACTAATCCCTTGCAATATTTGCGTCATTATTACAAAAATAGTCAATATGAAGACATGCTTGATCATCGCAGTTATACACACAACTTAAGCAGTTGTGGAATTAAAGCCTGAAAAAAAAATTCAGGCCCTAACGGCATTCGAACCTGTGACCTCTGCGATACCTGTGCAGTGCTCTACAACTGAGCTATCAAGCCAACTGAGAGCTGGTCGCGTTATGAGTTCGTAATATACCCGTAGACGATAAAAATACAAGTGAATATAGGAAAGACCATATAATTTATTTGAACTGTGGAGGAGTTGAACCGCGGAGAATTTCAAAATTTCAGAATTTCAGAAATTGTGTGTATAATTGCGATGATCAAGCATGTCTTCATACATCTTCCTCTCCAGTTCAAATATATGGTCTTTCATATATTCACTTGTAAAAATAGTCAATAGTAAGGTAAATGAGAAAAGCAACTTGGTCACACGAGGTAATCAGTACAGTCTGCGCGCGCTAAGGTTTTAATTTTGCTGCTGCTTCTGTGGGAGTCGTCCGATTCCCCCCCCCCCCCCTTTTTTTTCAATCTAGCTAATTATGCGTTACGCCAGCTAACTGTGCTTACAACGGGCAATGTCTTTATTCTTTCTTTTTTCTACAGGAACCAAGCATGAAACGAGAAGACCGTATGCTAGGATGGCCCTGTTGTCCATCAGGTCAGCTGTACGCCAAGGCGCGTATAGACCGGCTGGCCTACTGTCCTGGTCAGGAGGTCAAGATATCAGGAAATATCAGCAATGAGAGTGGCAAACAAGTCTTAGGAACTGAAGTACAGCTTGTGCAAAGGGTGCTCTTTAAGGCGCCTCAGGGTAAGGGAGTTACCGGGCGCTCTCCGTTCAAGCAAACATTCCAAAAATTTCGAAACGTGGACATATGGTGCGGAAATTTTCTGGAAAGTTTCCAGATAATTTGGAAATTGTTGAATTTCGGAAAAGCGAACCATTCAACCGAAAATTCCTGAAATTCCGGGAGGAATGTCGGAACTGAAATTTGCGGGAAGAAATTTCCGAACATTTTGGCATACAATGTACTCGCAAGGTTGTCCTCTTTTAAGGAAATTCTTGAAAAGGCTGTTTCATCATTCGTCACTGAAAATTTCCGGGAATTCAAACCGGAATTTTTCATAGAATTGAAAGTGCCCACAGTTTATTGCCTTTACATTAGCAGTTACACACAGTATTTTTATGTTAGCTCATTTATTAGCAAATTGGAAGAGCATGCTCCTGTGATCTAGAGGATATTTGTTGGGTTTTGCTTCACAAACGGTAACCGAGCCTATCATAGTAATAGGAAGGCGTCAATGGGGTTAACTGTTGGTCGTTAAATGGGCCAAAAATTTTGCCTCAAAATTGTTACTCAAAAATGTCAACCGTAAGACGATTTAAGCCACGAAAGCGAAAGTTTCAAGATCTCTTGCCATTTTGTGTGTTTTCTTCTTCTTTGGTAGCATAGGTAAAAGCCAGCAGACTTAATAATAATACCTTTTCCATCCCGAAATGGTCGTAATTAAGACATTAAATATGTTTTACAGTAATCACAATAAATTTTTAACTTATTTTAAAAACACTGTTTATTTTAATTTCTAAGAACTCGGTTAACTGTAAGAGAAATAAATTAACCTTTAGCCGGAAAAGCCCTCACCCCATGGAGACCTTCAAATAGGACTAAATGGAGTCCCTAGTTAAGTTTACAAAATCGCACGAATTTCGGGTTTTTGAAAGGTATGAGTTGCATTATGTATGTGTTTTGTTTACTTGTTTGTTTTGAAGGTACGACACGCACATGTACTGAAAAGGTTTATGTCGTCAAGAACGAGCGAGGACTGGCACCGGGAGAGGAGACTAGTGTTGAGTTTGATTCGTTTGTCATTCCATCTGTTCAACCAACAACCAAGGGATTCAATTGTATCGAAATATCCTACGAAATAAGGGTACGTGAGTGCTTCAAGCTGGGGCGAATCTAGTGGGGAGGGAAGAGTGGTGGGGGGCGGGGGGGGGGGGGGGGGAGAAGTTCGGTCAAAGCCCCTAAATTAAAAAAAATGTATGAGAGATATAACGCGCTGACTTGGCCAATCCCATTTCGGAGGACCTCAATTTCAAACATTATCTGCGGGAGGATGCCTCCGGGCCCCCCTTCAGGGGACCGTCATGGGCGGTCCGTCAGGTCTCGAACCCCCTTCGCTAAAATCCTGTATCCGCCCCAGTCAAGCCAGGCTAAACTGAGTTTCGCACACAGGGTCTACACTGATAGCAGCTGTCTACAACTGACCGAATCTGGTTACCCTTTATAATGATACCATGGATAACACGCATACATGGAGTATTTATTGACGGGTTTTGTGGAGTTCACTGGTCATGCCAGTGCCTCGATCGTAAATCAATGTACACGAGTACATCACAAATTTTCAGGAACAAACCGTGCGCTAACTTTAAAACGATGTTCATATTTGAACGCTTTTCATGGCCGTACTTAATGCAAGAACAATCCCCCCCCCCCCCGCCTCCCTTCAAAAGAGAAAAAAATGGTGTGCAAATTGCGCATACTGCCCAATCACATCGTCTAGTTACCTGCACGATGCGTACATTGCATGTCCAATGACATGCGTGGCGTGTATTAGAGCTGGATTTAGGCCTGCTGGTACTGAGCCAGTTAGCCAGTGAACAGCCCCTTACTCCCCTTGAGGTTAATTGAAACTATAAACTAAGGCAAAATTCTGGAAACTGATTGACTGTTAGCTTATATACAGCTGCTTGCTCTCGCTCAGACAACGCATGCGTGTCAGGCGAAGGGACCTCGGGCGCGTAGTCCAGCTTTTAATTAAGTTTCTTCTTTTTAGTTCATTGTGCGAGTGGCCAAAGCCTTCAACACCGATATAACATTCCCAGTTGTAATAACCACGGTACCTCCTAGCGCCCAGCCTTCCATCGACCCAGTGCTAAGTCAACAAATCTACAGAGCCCTTGCCAATTACCTGGCGTCACGTGTTGCTGCTGAATTAGCCAATGATAATGCGGAAGAGGAGACCGAAGTGGGAGGCCAAACTGTTAGCGATGGATCGGGGGCTTCAGCCAATGGTAGGTGTTCGTCCATTGAGAATAATTAAAAGGTTAGGGATGTACAATTTTTTTGAGCAGCAGACGCGGTGACCTAGTGGTGAACGCGCTGGATGCCGCAACGAGCGTTCTGGGTTCTAGCCCTGGCCGAGGCCATTGTGTTATGATCCTGGGCAAGAAACGCTATGATGGACTAGCGTCCGATTTTAGCGGGTAGGGTGTGGGGAGGACGAATTAATGTTACAGAAACAGAGATAAGCTCCCATGGTATAGGACACTTGGTTGTACGCAGGCGTTTCACCTCACTGTTACGTGTTGTCGTGGTGTTTGGTTTGGAGTGGAGAGAATGATGCATTTAAGATTTGACGATTGCTTTTGTAAGGATCAGATATTGTAGGTTAGAAAAAAGGCCTAAGAAAATATTCGCGCTGATTGCTTGAAAACTATTCCATCTATAACTCGACAGAAACACAGGAAAGTTGTTAGTAGTAGTCACGTTCGTTATTTTCTTTGGGTGCAGCCCTTCTAAAAAACATTTTTTGGGTGTGGGTGTGTATGTGTGTGTGTTTTGTTTGTTTGTTTGTTTGTTTGTTTGTTTTTTTGTTTGTTTGTTTGTTTTTTTAATCGAGTTTTAGTTAAATCTACAGCGTTCTACCAGGAATTCCGTTCTCTGATTGGCTACGTTACTCATTAATATGTATTCTGTTGTATATAGTGAGTAGCCTAATGGCGGCCGCTTTCTTTGCGTTTTTAAGTGTCTTTGAAGAGGATTCCTCTTAAACTTCTGAGCGACCACTAGTAGCCGTTATACTAAAACAATTAGATTATTTGCTCTTGATTTTTATGCTTGATAGTTGATTCGGTGTGCGCCCTCGCTACCTAGCTCACAATCTTATTGTTAAATAGAAACACTCGCGAACGTTTGGGAGAACTTGAAAAAGCTGTGGAAACACTTGCCTATTGGCTCGTGTTCCCACAGCATTTCTCGCTCTCCCAAACTTCTATAACTTGATAGAAGCGCGGAAAATGTTTTCTTTTTCTTATTTAGTTTCATATCAAAAATCTCCGTCGGTTCACCCCTCTCTACTCCCCGACGATAATAGTAATGAATTGGCGCGCGCGTTCAACAAACAAGAGAGAATGATTTGTTTTGATGAGTGATGAGACATTCTTCTAGCTCCATTCGCGTTGCAACAGCAGTTGTAAAACAACTCTATGAAGTCACTCAGCAGACTGACTTTTAACTCTGTTCCTTTCGATCCAGGCCCTCCTGACGTTGGAGTTCAAAGAGGCGAGAGGCCTGGGTCTGCTACTGGCCGACCATATCATTATTCAAGAATGGTGTAGAATATTTTCCTACACCTTTACCTCTACATTTCGTAGTTTGAGACCCTCCCAAGGACATCGTTTATTTATTCACCGTTTAAGGTTTCGTTTTAGGTAGATAGCATTTCACACGGAAGGCTAATGTCAGCTCCTGTTGCATTGGGAAGTACATTATTTTAGTTGTAGTGCTGAAAACGAAAAAGAATAATGGTTGGTCATGGATGTTATCATATATCCAGTAAATTAAACTAAGTTCCAGTTAGCTAGAAATATGATGTTATGCAGTGGGCCTTTGCCATTCAGATTGAGCAAACGGGCGGAGCTAAGGTACTTGTAGAGATTAATGATTAACTCTAGTTGTTTTTTTTTCGGGGGACCAAGTGCATCGCCCGTAATATGGAGATACCCATATTATGAAGATGTCCGTAATATAGAGTCAGTTGGAGTTTCTACTGATGAATGATAAATGGTGTATTTTATGGGACCAAGCGAATCTTTATATTAAAGCGAGTTCTATGTTATGAAGGTGTTAAAGTTATCCGTAGAGAACAAGCTTATTCCCGGGTTCCGTTCAGCCTGCATCGCAAACAGTCTAAATCGCCGGTGTGGACTGTACCGGGGATTTTGTGGCACGTCCGGCTGCATTGCAGGCTAGGTTCCGTTTTGCATCTGTGTCAAAACAGGCACTCGTGCCGGCGAAACTTTTCAGATCAAAATCTGTTTCACCTGCACGTACATTTTTTGAGTAGACAAACTCATTTTCAGTTAAATATTTTCTTACGAAGACTGATTTTAAAACAGACAAAAGGCGATTCAGAAAAGGCCCATAGAGTGTTTTCACATGATGTCACGGCAGCCATAATGGTGTTCCAAAACAATGAAACGGCGGCCATGTTGGTGTGCCGAACCAGTCCTGTGGGAGTCGAACGCTTTTGTGTAAACACACTTTTGTTCAGATAAATTTACCCGGCTGCTGGCCTTGTAAGTGAAAACGCTCTATTGCAAGGGCGGATGACCTTTTAATTAAAAATATTTAATAGAGTATTACTGTAAACGGTGGCAAGAGAACTTTTGGACGTTTGGTTACAGATAGAATGGTCTTACTCGTTGTACCTTTATTATAACATAATAATTTAAAAGATGTCTTCAGTATTTTACTTCAGGTCTTGTGTGTAACAACACTTCATTAGTTGGTCTAGCCATGAGTTCGTATGTACTAAATTTAAGGACTTAAACCTAGTTAGTCCTTGCCATAAATAAATTAGTAATGCTGTTCATTTCTTATAAGGACTTGATGCTGTAAACATTCTTAAACAAATGAAATAATAAAAAAAAAAAAAACCTGGAATACACGCGAGTACGTATTTCCTAATAAGTTGCTGAACTAACAGAAACGTTATACTGGGATAAAACCGTAAGGTTTCAAAGTTCCTTCCACTTAATTGCCTAGCTATATGGTAATGTTGATTATTTTGGTCGACTACACCAGCGGATCGATTTAGTGGTTTATTTTTCAACATCTAAGTTTAAATTTGAAAAAAAAAAAAAATGAAAACAGTGGAACGTTAATCAGCGTAGTAAACAGGATAATTCTTCGTTCAGTACTCCTTAAGTTGTAGATTATGCTCGTAAGCGCATGATCACTCACGCGCAGGCGCTCCATCACCATCGGGCAGAGGATTCAAGGTCAGCACCGATGGAATGCTAGATGCACCGCACGTATACGGGCCGAGGGACGTATCGGCCAGTGCTGGTCCACCAGTGGTCATTCCAAGTTGCCTGTAATCTGGAGACAAGAAGACGTTCCTGTTGTTTGCATCTGGCTCTGTGGTTGAGCCACTTCCCCGCGTTGCTTGTACCCAAGGACCACCATTAGTTTTAATCCAAGCCGGGCCCCACAAGCCTTGGCGTCGATGCCCATTTCCGCTCCAATCCTCGAGAAAAGAGTAAATACCTTCCAGCTTTTTACTCGCTGCCTTCGGACGTACCTGGAACGAGGCCAACAATCGCCAGACATTCAGCTCTGGGATGCGGAACCATCCGGTAAAGACGGCCTTGTCGCTTTCTTGGGCGTCCGGTTGGACGTTGACCATGAGTTGGTACTTGTGACCCACCTTCCAGTCGTAGGCAAAGTAACTTTGGCCTCCTGTACCTTCGCCACCAAAGCGTTGAACTGTCACTCCTTCACCTTTAGCAAGTACTTTCACCAAGTCATGGGGCGATGCATTTGGATTGTCGTCCGTCGACGTCTTGTCCCATATTGAAAAGAGAACCCACTTAGGGTAGCGATCTTGAATGCCCATGTAGCCTCCGGTGAAACCATTAGTCATGTGGTAAGTACTAGTTGCTGTCTCCGTCACTGCGATCTCGTTGTAAAACCAGGTAATCCCCTCCCGCTGTACTTCAGAATTAGCAGGGGCTGACCACCAAATATGCACAGAGGGAGACCTATACCTATCAGGCATCTCCGGTGCAGGCACCCATCTACCTTCTGCTGATAGGTACACTTCGCTGACGTT
This sequence comes from Orbicella franksi, assembly GCF_964199315.1. Taxonomy (NCBI): domain Eukaryota; kingdom Metazoa; phylum Cnidaria; class Anthozoa; order Scleractinia; family Merulinidae; genus Orbicella; species Orbicella franksi. Next base: position 26,685,234 of record NC_138154.1, read on the forward strand.
ATAGTTTGGGCCCCAGTCGGCTTCGTAAGGGAAGTCAGCATCTTTTGAGGACACAAACCCTCCAGTACTTCCATCGAGAACTTCTTGCCTGTACTGAGTAGCAGTAATGACCCAGCTTCCGCCTGCATAGAACATTAGTCGAGAGTTGCTTTCACAGACCCAAATGTTCTTATCTCGAACTTTGACGTCAGTGCGAGAGTAATCTCCCTGGTTAGTATAACTATCACCCTGCACCAAAACAAGTCGCAATTTAGATACATTTTTCTCCTTGGAAGACATGCTTGCTTGCAGCTTGGCTATCACTTTCTTAGTCTCTGAAAAGAGAATGAGAATGAACGGAAATGAGTCCTCAGTTGGTTGCCTAGCGCACTTGTGATATGTCTCAGAGAATGGTCAGTACCAATTTCAGCTGGCTTTTTTTGCTTCGCCTGAAAATTTAGGCAATGGCGCAAAACTCCAGGAAAGAACCCAGTAAGCTTAAGTCTTGGTAGACGAGAACGTTCGACCTGTACAGAGTATGGCACGCACAGTCGGATCCAGGGCAGGGTTTGAGGGGGCTGCAAACAACCTTGAGCAGCAGATTAAGGATATCATTGATCAAGCTACGATGGCCTAAGAACAAGACGTTATTTGAGCAGCAGTTTTTTGTTATATGTTTGACTCTTCACAAAAATAATGGAATTCAATTGTTTTGTACATATTTGTTTCACTTGACTGACTGATTGTCAAGTTCGCTCCACTCGCTCGGCATTGAACGGTCCGGGTTCGAGCCCTGGCCGGGAACATTGTGTTGTGTTCTTGGGCAAGTCACTTTACTTTTACAGTGCCTCTCTCCACCCAGGTGTATACAAATGGCTACCAGCGAAATTTATGTCGACTACCATCCCATCCAGGGGGCATACTCTACATACATTCCAGGTTATGCAAAATGTAAGCACTTGGCAGGTCGTAAATATACAAAAACAATAAAGGTCCTAGAATAGTGCAATGAGTGACACCACATTTCACATTTTGAGCTAATATCGTGTAAGCTAATAACGAAAACTGACTTCTAATGCGCCTTATCTCGAAAACGAGCACGGTGGCCCCCATTTTCGCGACCTTTTTGACAAAAATTGATCTTTACCTTATTGAAAAATATGAGGCCAGTTCAAAGTGGCTTCTCTCATGAGACCAGATGAAAATACAATTTTAAGAACAATGTCTTATTTCTATTTTTGGCTGATCAGATCTTTTACAGATCGTTTGTGGTCCCTTGCGTCATGTGTATTTAACTTTATAATAGCCAAACTGAAAATACTGATATACTAAAATAAACTATTTAGTCGGTTCCATGTAGACTACCAGTAGTCCCTCTTTCGCTCAGTCCGTCGTGCGTGACGCAAAAGAGGGACTATTCGTAGTCTAGTTCTGACGCTTTACAATCGACAAAAAGGTACGTGATAAGTATTTCATTACCCTCAGAATACAGACTTTTCACCAAAGGTAATCTCAGATCCACACACTGACCAAGATGTAAGGAAACACAAATGACCCGATAAAATACATTTCCCTTACATACCAAGTTAGAGAGCTGTTATGATCTTTTAAACATTTGACATTGATAAGCAGCAAGGAGTGGCTTATTTGTCTTCTTAATGATGGTGGGCAGCAGTTACTTGTATTTCAATGCAATCTTGTGGGTCACTGACCCCCGGGGAGTATTCCCTATAATGGCCTACACAAAGAAGCTCCGCCCAAGAGGGCTCCCTTTTTAAGAGACAGGTATTTAAAAGGGTAAGGATTTTACAAGTTAAGGTATATGAATCGGTAGGGAAATCTGTCATTTAAGTCCCACGTGATCATGAACTAAATATAAAATATTTGCTTTTTTGGTTAACATCCCCACCGGTAATGCTTGATGTGCTCCAGTAATTTTGTTCATTATCGTCGTTCCAAGGGTTTAGAAAAGGGATGCAGTGTTCTTAAGAAGGCTTGTGAAAGGAGTACCCTCTTTTCAATAAAAGGTATGCGAAAGGGGTCCGAAAGGGAGGGAGTTGGGCTTTTGGGCCGTGCCTCCCCGGCTAAAACTTTGTTCCCCCGGGGATCACTGCATAAATCTTCTGCTTGCCAATATAAAAATATAAGATATGTTGTTTGTATATTTATGTATGAGAAGGTACTTGGAAAGCGTTGGAACAAGACTTCTTTCTCATATTTTTATACCGCACGAAGTTATTTTTGTTGAAATCGATACTTGGTAGTTGAACAATTTCCCCACGGTTCCGCTCTGACCGAAAGGTCCGCTCGGCGAACTAAAGTTCGACGTAAAACAAAGCTCAGCAAAGACCCACCAATCAAAACCAAGGACGAGATATACTCAGGAAACATTACCCTGATTCTCAGACGTCCAAAGTCGTTTTCGGCCCCTTCAAGTTCGCTTCCCCTCTCTTCGGGGAAGTGAAGGGGCCGCGAACGACCTCGGACGTGTGAGAATCAGGCTAAGTAAGCCTTTGACATTGAAAAGACAGCAAGTAGTGGCTGTTTGTCTTCTTAATGACAGCGAGCAGCAGTTGCTTGTGTTTTTGTTTGCACTCTTATGGGTCACTGTACGAAGCTTCCGCTTGCCAATACTGAGTAGTGTGTTTTTTTGTATACTTATGTCTGAGAAAGTACTTTACTTTTCAAACCGTTAGAGTCACGTTTGTCCTTAGTATGTAACCTAACACTACATCCGCTGAAAGGTTATGTTTTCTTCTATGAATGAATGGATAACTTGTTGCTTTCTCGAAACGTGATGCGATGCGGTATGCGAAGGAAGTCCATTTGTGACCTGTGTCTTGCTGAAGTCAAGTACAGACGCATGCAAGCATTTGACTACAATTCAACCTTGAACTGTCCAGTCACTGTCACTGGATTCACTTGACGATAAGTTTCATGACCACTGTATGACTTAAAAAATTGTGTACTAAATAATAACAACAATATAACAAGTTGAAAATACTAGCAATTAAATAATATCTAGGCTTGTCAATGGTTCATTCTAAGTTCAAGTTCACGGATTGAGCGTCTGTGAGTAGTTGGTTCGCTCTAAGCTAAGAGCACTCAAGGACGGTGCTTACTAAATACAAAGGTTTTTACGCTAGGTTAGGACCCGCGGAAAAAGTAGATCTTTGCAAGGGCTACTGGAATCCCCGAAGAAAAATTGGGGTAGCCATGCTTTTTTTCCGAGATAATTAGCCTCAAATCTCAACAAAAATGCTGATAGCATTTTTCTGAAAAAAAGAAGGAAAGAATATTTCTTCACAGATTTCCTTAAAATTCGCCTTTACAGACAGAAAAGCAAACGCATTTATAAAGATCTTAAAACTACATGGTAAATGGTAACATAAAAACCATTTTTGGTATGTTTTTAATAACAAAATCGTTGCAACGGCGCTTTTAGCGTCTCTGACAGCCTTCCTCTGGTTCAGCTAAGATACAGTCTAAATACCTTTTGCTCACAACCAGAAACTAATCACGTGTTGAATAGGCTTGCCACTTCCATTTCATAACATAAAATGTAGGGGTAGCCACGCGTTTTTTAAAGTTGTTGATCTTTTTTGAAAACCTTTACGGTGCCCGTTACATATTTTCCTGTCACCTCCCCAGTAAGTAAAACATTTGCATATCTCGAACTTGTTATGCGCGGGCACTACGCCATCTGCAGGTACATGCTTACAGTTGGATTTCAGCATAATTTGCGACAGATGACAGCTAGTTTTTCAGCTGGAAGACGTTAATAGTTAATGGTCAGCGATATGCTGTTATTCTGGTGTTCCTGGTTTAAGTGCAGGTTCATTAAACTTGATTTGGTCACAGTGGGAAAATTTTGCTTTCATTTTAGTCGTGTACTTGGTAGCGTAGTTGATTGCGTCGGTGTCAACCCCAGCGCGCGCGTGGCGCTTAAACCTGCCTTGCGTGATGCATAGAACGTGTGCGCACTAACAAAAGTAGGCACCGTCCTTAGGCTCACTGTAAATGTGCTCTTTTCAAGGTAAGTAAGTGTGTCCCTGACTTACCCGTTCCAAAATCGCTCAACAATAACTTTTAGTTTACGCCAACCGCAAATGACGTCTGCGTCTGACTCTGTGAGCATAACGTAGCCAGTGCGTAACGAATTACAGATATAAACCTACGACAAAGCATGGAATGCATGCTGTACGATTGCGCAACTTTCGCACCGTGTGACGGAGGAGACAGCAACAAACTCGATACACATTTATGACTGGTTTGTCAATGGCAGCCCAGTAATGAACCCAAGTGTAAGTAGACCCAAGTTTTCAACGTGGGTCTTCTTGCGGGTTCGCTTCAGTTTGGTCAGGGCTCAACGTAACAACTCAGTGTTGATATGCATATTAGCATCGCTATGTTTATAAGCCGATATTTCGTCTTTCCAGCCTTTCAGAGCATAAATGATCTTTACTGACAGCAGGACTCTGATCTAGATCATGGTCTCTTGCTAAACGAAAATCATCCGTGAAAAGTAATAAACTTAGTCAAAATGAAAGGGAGTGAATAACAACACTAGTTCTTTTATTTTCTGTAGCGTGAACTGATATCGGGGATGGTGATGCGTGGGCGGAGATATAAGATTATTTTTATTCCCGTTTGTGCGCGACCAAAACAACGGTCAAATGAATTAAATGTACTAGTAACTTGAAGTTTTAAAAATGCGTTTAAAAGCAATTAAATCGACTTAAAACTATCCGAAGCAACATTTCCTTCCTCTGGCGAGTACTAGCAAATATATATTTTCCCATGTAGGAGTGTGTGACTGTACGTGGATGGCTTGAATTGCACAAAATATTTTCAATATCAGTTACATAAAATATTGTATATACTTACGTAAACTACACTGCCTGACTCCACACTGGCGTTCATAAACGCAAAGCGCCTTATTCAACTTAACCACGGAAAACTGACGTGGTGTTCTACTGAGAGCCTCCTGAAATAACCTCAGTTTGGCGTCAGTAGTGCGAAAACCTCCGCTGAACCAAATCATCTGCTGTCTCGTCTGCAGTGGCGGATCTAGAGGAGGGGCCCGGGGGCCGCCCCCCCCCCCCCTCTTATTTTGGGTAAAAAAGAAAAAAGGAGGAAGGAAGAAAAGTCGGCAGGGCACGCAAAAAAACAAAAAACAAAAAACAAAAACAAAACAAAACCGCCTCCCCCCTCCGCCCCCAACACCCCTCTTAGCTGAAGGTCTGGATCCGCCACCGGTCTGTATACTGTATAACGTTAACGCCTAAACGCAGAGACCACGAGTTGTCTCTCGTTCAGCGCATCAGTGGCTCTTCTCTAAGACGGACATGTTGCGATAAAACTAACGAAAACAAAATAAAATGTAGTTCCTTTGTCTACCATACGTAACTGGAATACTGTACGTTCATTTTCATAAGAAACTAATACAAACCAACACTATTTCACTGGTTCTCGCCAAGTCACGTGCCCCGCACGAGATTCGATCAGGTGAAGAATAAAATCGATCTCAGGGCAATAGCTTTACAACCACGCAATGTTACATCACAAAAGCTTTAAAATGGCGGGAAATGTTCATTCGTTCTCAGAGCCTGGTGCTGGAACAAAGAACATACACGGTATTTTTTTTCGATTTAACGCCAGGTCCTGAATAAACGCTGGGTCTCACAGATATATTTGTAATTAAGACCCTCAAAGAATGTATATTTGAGGTGTGGTAAACTTTACGTATAATGACTGATAAGATACTATTATTAGCTCTCAAAAGATCATGACCATGCCCAGGCCGGTAGAAGGTTGATAAGATTGACCGATGTAATGAATGGGTCCGAGTGGAAAGCTGCCATGCAGCAGAATGGGTTTGATTGAATAGCGCAGATTCCGTCTCTTCTTCTCTGGAGTTTAAGATTTATTGTAACATCTCAATCTAGGAGTCATGCTCTATCAGCTTTTTCCGCATTGTTTCTTTTGCTCCGACTCAAGGAAAAAGATGAATATTTCATTCATTTGAAAGCAAGAATTCAAACTCATGGTGTGACTAAACATGGATGGTATGAAAAGACAAAGATCTCCACGTCTTAATTGTCGCGTAAGCGTAACCGTTGAGTATTATTGAATATGGAAAAAAAGCTCTTAAATCTGGGCCGGGTTGTTCAAAGCCCGATTAAGCTAACCCAGGATTAGCGAGAAATTTGATTTGAGTTTTGTAACTCTTCGGTGAGGTTTTCTGTCTATACTGTTTGTCCTTCAGTTTTGAGTTAGACTAAGCCCAAACTACGCAAAACGTAAGCAGTAAAAAACATTTTTATACAAGAAAAATTAATTCCTTTGTTAACTTTTAATCCTGGTTTAGCGTTAACCCAGTTTCCGAACAACCCGGCCCTAGGGCCCGTTTCTCAAAGGTCCCGAAAAGTTTTCGCACCCAGAAAGCCATAGCAAATTAAACTCTCGAACCTTATGATTCCAGAGCTGTTTTATTCCCGTATTCTTAATATGAACAGAGGTTCCCTTCATACAAGAAGTTTCAGGCATATACACTTTTCCGCTTTTAGGTACAGATTAACTAAAAATGGCTTTACAGGCCCGAAAAGGTTTCCTGGGCTTTCGAGAAACGGGCCCCTGGTGTCTACCTAATGAACAGACGAAATAGTAAGCTTTGAAAATGGAAAAAAGAAGGTATAATGTCTTTGAGGTACCCTATCATTGTTTCTCGATTAAACGCTCCCGACGTTTATTTGAAACTTGCCTTTTGTGGATCCGGAATTTATTGAACCTTTGCAGTTTGTTCGAGTTTATTAAAGTTTGTATTCATGCCAATAAAAACCGCCTGCTACACGCGCGCGCACAACAAGGGTGTGACGTGCTTGCACGTGCAAATGACGCCCAAACCTTTTGTCGCGTCACTTTTAACGAACACAAGCACAGAAAAAAACCGTTGTGTTCTATTTTCATCGACATTTCGCGCTCAGCCCCTTGTTCAACATGTAGCGCTGAGAGATTTGTTTTTCCCCGCACGAGTATGTCCGCCACGTGGAACAAACAAGTTCAAGTTACTTTCAGTGGAGTTTCACTCGCCAACGAGGAGATAAATATCCAAAAGTTTCCTTTTGTCATAAATCCTCGTTCGCGTCTTTTTCGACACTGGGAAACCGTCAGCTCCATTTTCATATTTTTAACCTGTCTGATTGTCCCTTACCAAGTAAGCTTTGATTCACAAAGTTCAACGCTTTGGGCTTTGGCTTACATTTTTGATGCGCTATATCTCGTGGATGTGTCGCTGAGATTTTTGGTTGGATATTTCAGCAAAGGAACACTCATCACCGACCGATCGCTTATTCGGCGTCGTTATCTCCGTGGCATGTTTATACCGGACTTACTGACCCTTTTACCGTTGGATCTGCTGGCTTTTGGAGTTGGCACACATCTCAGATGGCATCAGACATTGACCTTGTTGAGGCTCAACCGTATTCTGAGAGTACTCCGGCTGTTGTCATTTTTCGGTAGGTTGCATACATTTTGTCTTTTAGTCGACATGTTTTAAAGCTGCACGCGTTAGATTTCATTTTATTGTGAAATTTATGGCAGAATTCGAGCGAGAGAAACCTCGCTAGTGAAACTGTTAAACCGCAGCGAAACAATTTAGATTGCAAACGTTGTTTGGCTATTTTAATTTTGACAAGAGGCAATCCTTTAGGCATGCAGTCCTTGTGAAGTGTTACATGGAAGGTTGTGAAAAAAATCAGAGCCTGTTAGTTTAACAACTTTGAAGTGTATATGTAAGAGCTGCTCATTTTTTAATGGGGTACGAGGTGTAGTATACAGTCCCAGTAATATATAACGAGCCGTCTCTTAAAAAGAAATTTCGTGAGTTGACCCCCCCAACAAAAGAAAACAATAATAATAACAACAACAACAATAATAATAATAATAATAATATAATAATATAGTAAAATTGAACTAATCAAGCTAAACTTAATAAATAAATCAGCAGAGAAAATTGCAGTTTTAAGAGTTGATAATAGCTAGGAAAATTATTCATTTCCCTTCAGGGGTATCTAATTTGAGTATGGAAAGCTGCTGTTACCATTTATTGTTTACCCAACCCCCACCCCCACCCCCCCCCCCCCCACACACACACCCCTTCCAAAAAAAAAAAGAACATATCCCTCAAACAAAATTATTGAAAACAACTTGCGGAAATTAAGCATAACGCGGCAGAAATTTTCAGTTGCAGAAAAATACCGGGGTTTCTTTTCAGTTGGTTTTGTTTCGAGTGAAAAAGAAAAGAAATTTAAACTTACAGTAAGAAAAAGACACGATTAACTGCCTCTTTCATTTTTACTCTTTCCGGTCTATTTATTTTCCCGTAAGGAAGAGCAGCGATTGCACGGCGTTGAACGGAGCTTGTCTCTCACCGATGTGGCCCGAGATGGAATCTCGGATTGGAATCTCTGATCGTGTACACGTGCCGTGCGTGGGTCGAGTTTGTAGTTGGATTTTATACTTCGTCCGAGGTTTCTCTCCGGATTTTTTAGCTCGTCCCCGCCCCCTTGCCCCCCCCCCCCCCTCTCCACGCCCTCCCTCCACCTTATAAATTAGTACTCGTAATTTCAATTCGGTGTGCGTGAGTAAATTATTACACACATTTTACATTTTTCAGTAGCATCTTTTGTAGCATGCGTTCTTTCATTTCGCTAAAAAGATTTATTTTTTTCTGTAGCTTCTGAGCGGTCCGGAATCCTAAATCCTTGAATCTGATTGGCTAATTGCGCGCGCTCCAGCGCTCCGGATTTTCCCATCCGGGTAGGGACGAGTACGGACCGCTCCAAAATTTCCAACTTTTGGAACTTTTCAAGCTTTTGTTACGCCTTAAAACAACGTAAAATTTAACGTTGAACACAGAGTCAAACAATTATGGATTCTGAGCAAACCGCTGGTCTCGCTTTTCGTGCCAGAAATGTCAAACGCATGCGCACGCCAGATTTGAACTGAACTTCAACGTAAAAGTTGCTCTCAAAGCAATACCGTAACGAAAAAAAAGTAAACACGTTATATGCCGGCCTCCTGGGAAAAACTGTGCCCTCAGTCTCGTACTAAAGACTTAGGGTACAGCTCAATACGGCGCTCCCAGCCGGCAGATAACATATAGATATTTTATTGCAGAAACAAAATCTTTGGACTTTGCTTTTATTCCAGGAGCACGAGAGAACGAACTGGGAACTAATACGCCACTCATCCGGGCATTGAAAGATGCTACAATCGGTACGATTACGATTCATTTGATGTCATGCGTGTGGTATTCTCTGGCGTGTCCCAATATAGGAGCTGCTGAAACGTCATGTGACGCCGAAAGCTGGGCGGTGAAACTTAAAACAGGTAGATCATGCCATGTACGGCTAATTTGTTCTGATAATTATTAAGCACAAAAAAATGAACAAACAACAAACAAGTCATGATTAAGCGATTTGAGAAAACGAATGCGCGAATTTTGGTTGGTCTAGCCAAAGAACAGTCAAATGGATTTCCTGTTAAGGTTGTGACCACTGTGGCAGGGAATGCGGCATTTCGTGAGCCAATAACAAACGGTGTCTGGACAGCTACAGGCCTTCCTTAGGCCGTTATTTCTTAATTTTATTTCATAATTTATGCATCATTAACTTTATCTTTGTAAATGTAGAATAGCTATCGTTTTTAAACTTCCTTAGGCCGTTATTTCTTAATTTTATTTCATAATTTATGCATCATTAACTTTATCTTTGTAAATGTAGAATAGCTATCGTTTTTAAACTTTTAACCTTTAGCTTTTTAGGTATGCAGGGCCCCTCTGAAAACCACGTAAGTGACGCGGTCGTGGGCTTCCTGTTAAAATATCTTTATTGTATAATGGGTACGCTGTACTTGATGCGGAGCAAGGCAGAGCTTTTCGCTTTACATAATAATGTCCGTTAAGAGAGCTTCTACAGCAGAACCAAGGAGCATGGGCTAGTAGATTACATATATCTAATTAGCCAAGCTGGAAGGCCGTACAATATCAAGCGTAGCCAAGCGCCAAGGACGACATTCTCCCAAAACGGTCCCGAGCGAGCTCGATTGACGATTTATCTATACTACTGTGCGACTGAAATCTTTCTTAAAAAATTCCCACGACCACAGACTGCAAAGACCTAGGGTGCTTTCCATTCAACCGAAAATTTGTAACGGGAACAGACAGTTTGGAAATTTCATGGGAAGGTCTCCAGAAAATCCTGAAATTGTGGAGTTTCCGAAAAGTGAACGTTAAATTAGACGAGAATTACGGAACGTCAGGGGGAAAAATCAAATGGAACTTAAATTCTCGGCAAGAAACTTCGCAAGGTTGTCCTTTTTTTCCTGAAATTCCATTCGTCACTGGGAATTTCCGGAATTTCAACCGAATTTCTAGTTAAATTCAAGCACGCAGTTCTTATAGACGGCTTATTCACTTTTGAAGTTTGTCAAAAACAAGACACAAGACCTTCTTCTCCAACAGTTATCTCCGATCGAGTAGTAACTTGAACTTAAACTTTCTCTACTGTGTTGTTCTTTTTTCTGTTTGTTTTGACGAGCTCGAATTTATTTAAGGAATCGAACTTCCTGACGTTGGAAGGAAATATGTTCTGTCACTGTACTGGGCAACAGCAACTGCTACCTCCACTGGGTAAGTTTTAACAGACAAATTATTCGTACTTTTAATTAATCATTCAGCTATAGCGACAGTAGTGTAAAGCAAGTCACCCACCCAAGCGCCTTCTCGATTTTCACTGGCCTGGCTCGAGCTAAGGTTTGACTCAACAATCTGCTTCCGAAACTCTTAAATAATCATACTAGCTACCATTGGCAACTAATCGATCGACCCGATAACAGCCAGACAGGCAGGTAGGCAGACAGACAGACAGTCAGGCAGTCAGGCAGTCAGACGGTCAGACGGTCAGACAGTCAGACAGTCAGACAGTTAGACAGTCAGACAGCCAGGCATTCAGACGGTCAGAATTCAGGCGGTCAGACGTTCAGACGGTCAGAAGGTCAGACGGTCAGACAGTCAGACAATCAGACAGACAGACAGACAGGTGCGCAGTTGATCAAATAGACAGAACAACAGATAGACATTTGGAGGCAGATAGACTCTTCGTTATGACTGAAAGCATTAATAACCTGAAACTTGTGCTCCCAGGCTGAACGGGTCCGCCAAAGAGGGTTGTCTCTCTAGCATATCATCAAGATTAAAATTCTATTTTATAATCTCATTAAAAATCCTTATACGATTACAGCTATGGAGATCTGCACGCTGTTACTTTACAAGAAAAATGGTTTTCCATATTTGCCATGTTGGGGGGAATAGCTTTGTTTTTTGGGTTCATTTTGGGTGGAATGGCATCCATGTTGACCAACTTGGACTCACAACGAGCCAGATACGTCCATCACCTTGACGTCATCAAGGACCACATGGTATGTTACATAATTATTGGAGGGTTTGAATACGGGGTTGGGATCTCAGTTTTTAGTTACATATCTGTCGACTTTTCAGCTATCAGCTAGCCATTTCTCAGCTTTCAGTATAACTATTGAAGATCTCAGATCTCGGCCATGAGTTAAAAAAGCACCTCATTTTTCGGCTGACATTTAAAATTTTGCTCAATTTTCAGATGAGATGGGAAGTGGTGTGAGGCAGCGCTCGCCTCCCACCGATGTGAACCGGGTCGAGTCCGGCCCGGTGCCATATGTGGGTCGAGTTTACTCCGAGGGTTTTTCTCCGGGTTCTCCGGTTTTCCTCCTTCCACAAAAAGACCAAAATCTTCCCAAATTCAAATTCGGCCAGGATACAGGAACTGCGTGAAAACCAACTAAGGTTAATTGATGTGGCTTCCTCTCTTAATATGGTAATTCTGTAATATCAGTTAAACCCCATCCACAACCCATTGCAAGTCTGTGTGTTTCGCAGACGCTAAAATAACAATCACTGGCGCTATATTAGTGCTACGGAAGAAATCGCAGTATAGGTTTTGCCTTCCACTAGCGAGTGGTTAATTCTCTAGATATGGTTTCTCATGCAAATTTGATTGTAAAAAGTAATTGACATTACAGCAATAATCCTCGAAACATTGTCAAGCTATCTGGTTTGTTCTGAATAATTTTTTAGAAGAACATCCACATTTACCGGGCAATTGTTTAACAGTTAAACTTGCAAACCCGTGGTTGTTATCGGCGGGATAAAGTTGGCGTTATGCAAACTGGGAACCAACAGCGAGAAGTTTAATAATTCAGCAAGGCTAAATCTCGTACCTCTTTCAATTTGGTTACTGACGAGTCAGAACAAATGTGAAACACGATGGGAATTAGATGGTTTTGTCCTTGATTTCTGCATGCCACTATATTGCCGTTAGACGACGCCTCCTTGGCCAATCAGATTGAGACGTCTATGTCAATAACTAGTGGTTGTGTTATTACTTTGGCAAAAAGTACTCTTATAAACGCCATCTTGTTCACGGCCATGTGAGTTAATTTACGGCACAACTATTTCTATCGATACTTGTCTTTTTCATTGCAGCGTAATATGGAGATATCCCCCGACGTACGTTACAGAGTCTTGGCTTACTACGAATATTTGGTAAATACATAGAGAATAATACATGGGTGCGCGTAGATATGGAATTTCTCTTCGAGTGCTCAACTCGATGACTTGGCTATTCTTCTTTTCTCGGAAATTGTAATTTTTTATGATTAATTGCTAATTGGACTTCGTATCGTCCAAGTCAGTCTGTAATCATACTCATGATAAACAAATCGGAATGCCCCTGCGCGGTCGTCCGTTTTTGTTATCACTCGTATAATTACAGACCGAATTGGACTCCACTCAGTCCTATTACCATTATTATACACTGTACTTAAATTACTAACGAACTGCAGGACAACACTACTTTTATTTCCTTTCTTCTCGAGGTACAGATATAGTAAAGTCCCGCTATAGAAAAGTTAACTTGAACTATTTTTCTCAAACTCATAAATAATTCATTGCCTTTAAACAAAGGAAATCATGACCGTGACGGTGTTTGGATGACTAATTTTAGGTCCAGTTCATACGTCGCATTTCTGCCGTGTCGAATTCAATTCAGTTAAGTGAGGCAGAAATGCGACTGTGGATTCATGCGTAGCACTTGTGTCGCACTTAATTCAGAATTTATATTGTCGGGTATGTCGGCCAGCGAAAAATGTTTTAAACGTAGCGTATTCATTATGGCGGACGAAAATACTGAGCGACGAAGGATTTTAATTTTGCTAAAAATTGTCCGCCAATGGAACGAGAAGGAGAAGGTTGACAACGGCGCAGTATGTGTTGAAATATTTTCAGGTTGCATTGGGTCGAGAATGGTCAAGTTTCTTCTTTTTCTTTGGCGGGAAAACGTTTACGCATGCTCAATACATTAAGATAATATGTATGCATTAGATTCTACACGGCACAAATTCGACGTCTGAATCGGTGTCGCATTTCTGTCGGATGATGCGACAAGACCAGTCGAACGGGCGACAGAAATGCGGCAGCCGATTCACACGTCGAATTTCTGTCGAATTTAATTCGTTGAATTGAATTCGAGATGGCAGAAATGCGACGTATGAACTGGGCCTTAATTAGCATAGATTTTTAAGATTTTATTTCTCCGTTTTCTCGATCCTCAGTTTTAGTTTCGATTCAGAAGATACATCAAACATTCTAGACCGTATTTGACCACATCTCCAAACACCTCGAAGTTCGTCAAAAGTTTGGAAATGTGGTCAAACACTGTCTTTCGTGTTTGATACATTACTTTACGAATCAAAAATACAATGCAAATGCACATACAATGGAACCTCCAGTTGCGACCACCTTTGGTAAGCGACCACCTCTCCTCAGCGGCCAGTTTTCCGAAATACCAAAAGTTTTCAAGTCAAATTACTATATTTGGAACCACCTGTTAGCGACCACCTCTCGTAAGCGAGCGCGACCATGCACTCTTAGAGCTAAAAGTTTGACATTTTCTTTTGTTTTTAACCTCCCGTAAGCGACCACTTGACAGAAAATAGAGCGAAAACTGGATTATAGGGTGTAATATTATTGCATTCCTGGGTAGTACCGGATTTTTTCTCGAAATTGACTTTTCACATGAATAAAACATTTAAAAATTTGAAGAAAAAATGCACACACACTGCACTCTATCTCAAATTACCATATGCTAATGACACAAAATTTTGACCCAAAATGGTCTAAGCGCTCGTAAGCGACTACTTAGCATTGACATTTTGGGTGGTCGCTTACGGGAGGTTCAACTGTATTGTGACTATTATTGTGCCCAGCATAGTATTTATTAGGAATCTCCATTCACAGGTTACATCTGTATGTATTTTCATTCCTTTTACCAAAAGTTACTAGTATTTGCGAGATGATTGAAGTAATATATCAAACACGAGAGACAGTGTTTCATCGGGATATCACAAACGCCAAGAAGAGAGTTGAAAACACGATGCGCAGCGAAGTATTTTTGACGAAATTTGAGATGTTTGGATAGCCGATGAAACACTGTTTCGAGAGTTTGATATATCAAAACCTAAGGAGTAAACGGAAAAGTAAAATCGTCAAAATCTATGCTAAATAAGAGCGGCATCCAAACCTCCTTCGCGGTTACGATTTCCTTTGTTCAAACTTGATGAATTAGTAATGAGTTTGAGAACTTTAGTTCCAGCTCTTTACATGTGAAGGCCACTTTACCTTCCCCTAAGGGTTTCAAATCAAGTCTAATTTTTAACAGGCTTTGAGTGGTTTTCCTAATTCTTTTCAGTGGACACATAATCATGGCGTAAGTGGAGTAGGCATGTTCAACGATTTACCCCTGACCCTCCAAGCTGAACTATCTCTCATGATCAACAAAAAGGTTTTGGAGAAGGTATGCGATAAACTCTATACATAATTAACTAGTTCTGAATTTGATTGAACTCACGATACAGAGTACAGGTAGGCCTTGTTTCACCATTCCTTGAACATTGCAGGCTCCTCTGTTCAGAGGTCTCAACCCTGGTTTTAAGCGCATGCTCTCTCTGGTTATACGCCCCGTGTTCTATATGCCAAATCAGATCATAGCGAGCAAGGGAGACATTGGACATCACATGTTCTACATTCACCGCGGCCGAGCAGAGGTTTGTTTGTCTTGATGCTACATCTTTATTTAGTTCACGTTCGAACCTGGGAATAAGTCTAAACTAAAGACAGCTGGTGAATGATCAAAAGTTATGCAATACTGGTTCCAGACAGCTCAATCCGTAAACACGCAACAGTGTTTCTTACCTTTACTTTGCTGTTTTCGAGCAAAATTCTTATTAAAAGGTAAAGTCTGCATACGAGCCAAGTGGCCCATCAGACCGGAGCTTATCCCGGTTTCTGTAGCATGAAGCGACTAGGAATATTTCTACTCCCCCCTAGATGGGATGCTAGTCCATCACAGGGTTACCCCCCAGCATTAAGTTCGCCGGTACCCATTTATACACCTGGGTGGAGAGAGGCACTGTGAGAGTAAAGTGTCTTGCCACGAACACAACGCAATGTCCCCGGCCAGGGCTCGAGCCCGGACCGCTTGATCCGGAGACGAGCGCACTAACCATGAGGCCACCGCGCCTCCCCAAAAATTCTTATTACTCTTGCAAAAACAAAACGGGTTGCATTTGGGGGTCGTGAAATCAAAAGCAAAGTTATTATAAGGCCAGTTGCAACAGAAGTAACAACACAATGAGTCAATGAGACAGCTGGTAAACGGCTTTATTGTTTAAGGTGGCTCCCTACAGTATTAACAGTATCTTCACCTGAAGAAGGATGAAGAACTTAGAATGAACCATTTGTTTCACCTTCGGGTTTAGGCCCCTGGCACTCGCAGTGAAGATTAACAACACACCTGGGGGTTCTTTTTCGTTCAAATGAGTGTATTGCAGACTGTTGTCATGGCAACAATCAATCGTAAAGACTTTTTGCAATTTTCCACCTACTTGCTTCTCTTTCTAGAGTTAGTCTCGGTAAAATATCTTTAAACTCGGCAGTTTTATGAAAACGATTTCGGACAATAGTTTAATTAGAAAAAATGAAAAGTTTATTTGGTAGATTCGTTCAAGTCCTTAATCTTCTTACTTTTGATTAAAAAAGAAAAATCCTTCGATAAAATTTGGACAAAAAATGATATTGTGAAGTAGGCATCTGTATCATGAAGTATACAAACTTTCGTAAAATTTCACGGAAGGAAACACGAGAAAAACAATCGCTGTTCTTCTTCTTGGCTTCTTTGTGACGTCATAAATTTCGAGACGACCACGCGCACATGCGTGTCAATGACCCACTGACGGCATTTGCGCGTGTAAGTGGGAGAAGAATCGTGTTTAGCTCGTATGTCCTACCTAAAGCTACTTTTTGCAATATTATACATTACACATTTTTAAAGAGGAAAGTTTAGAGGAAGGAATTCTTACGCTATGGACGGCTAGCATCTTGTAAATGAGCAATGATGGCTGCTAAAATTCGACCTTGTTTGTTTGTTGTGTTTTGTTGTTTGGTATTTCCGAAGTGCATATGCGTGCTCTACGAGCTTGTTGCACGACTTAGCTTGTTGGGGAATAACATCCTGGCTCATTATAGATTTAGCGGAATCCTCTTCTCTCGTATCTTGGTTATTTGTGTCTGCTCCACAAACAACGCTAAGGACTGCAAATACGTGTGGTAATATATTACAGTTCGCGCGCGGTTCAAAAAACTATAGGGAGCCACCTTAAGTCTACATGCGAGCCAAGTGGTTCATCAGGGCTGGTGCAAATCTCCAGTTCCTGTAGCATGAGGCGCCTAAGAGTATTTTTCCTCCTACCTGGATGGGATGCTAGTTCATTACAGGGTTCCCCTCCTCCCCCCACAGCATTAAGTTAGCCGGTACCCATTTATACACCTGGGTGAAGAGAGGCATTGTGAGAGTTTAGTGTCTTACCCAAGAACACAACACAGTGTTCCCGGCTAGGGCTCGAACCCGGACCGCTCGATCCGGAGGCGAGAGCACTAGCCAATGAGAACTCAGTTCAAATAAACGTGGTCACCGAAATCGCTCTGGCCAGTCACAAAGCACACAGACGGTCCAGTGGAACAATCAAAACCACACGCGATGCACAGGAGAATGTGAACGAGTCGTGTTTAGATCTTGTTTTTACTCCATTCTGGTGAAGACGTGTTCTCTTCAATTCCGGGCTCATTGTGTATGTCATCCAATTTACCAAAGCAAACATGACTCTACAATACTAGCTGGTTACCGTACGTGTATTTAAATGAGAGTTATCTTGATTGATTTATTTTCAACCTACAGATTCTTTGTGAAAATGAAAGCACAGTGTTAGTGACTATGAATGAGGGGAAACTGTTCGGTGAAGTAAGTGCATATTATAAAACACGTGCATTGAAGTCATAACCAAACATCTACAGCCGAGAAGTAATGTGGAAATTTTGCAAATGTGATTTGAACGGTAGCTAGAGTTTAAGGGCTTTGCGGTGTGCCCAGGAGCTTGGGTGTTAGAAAAGGGAAATAGATCTTTGGTACGATTCCTTGTAAGATTAGAGTACGAGCTAGTTGATACATAGTAGTCATCCATGTTTTCCTCGGGATTGTTCTTCGGTAGATATCAAGATATTTTCGTCATGCCTGCCTGCTCGCCTTCGTGGCCGCTATAATGACAAACGTGCGGCAATATTTGAATTCATGAGAAGTTAAATAAAATGCACCTATTTACTCTAAAGAAATCAAATAATTAGAGTTGAAATTGAGGAGACCGCAGTGTTTACGTCTTTAGGTCCTTTGCATTTAGCAGTTGGGAAAAGGTACACCATGAACTTTTCGGTTCGTAAAAGCTTCGAACTGAGGTAATGTTATAGCGGAGCTCCGGCGGCACGAAGGGTGGCCAAGCAGAGCCCCATGTTTATACAGGAAATAAAAGGAAACCCATGAATTGATTTTCTCGTGGTTATCATGGCTAGCGGTATTGCTTGCGGAGGTGTACGCATGACGACGACGACGGCGACGGCGGAGTTGGCCAAGATGGCGGTCATACTCCAGCCAATAGGTTGAAAGAGACATGCAGCCTTGGTTTATAACGTCCTTCTTTTATATTGAACATTCATGTTATGGCAGGAGCCATAATCGGGGACGGAGACCGTAAGTCTTGGGATCCGCGCACACCTATGATATGGGACAATTTTTCTATTTTTAGAACAAATTGCGCCATCCTGACGTCATATATCCGCGCGGATCCACGCACATGTCGGGGGCTCTCGCGTGGATGCTGTCACGTTGCGTGATCAAATGGTGAGAGTTGCGAGATTCTCTGGCGTATTTTTCACCGTAATGGCAGGGAATAAGGTAGGGAATACGAACCAGGGCGCTTATATGTAGCTTTATGCTCTGAGCTAACGGAAAAGGTGGGTTTTTCAGGGTCGAAAACAAGACTTCAATCTCGCGCTGGGAATGAATAATAAGATCTGCTCGCGCTTGTTGTAAGCTTACGCGTATGTTTTAGCGTTTGTCCTGACTTAAGAATATAGCAAGAGAACTCTATACTCTGGTATCGAGTTAATTTGTGAGTTTCTCAGACAATGGTTAATCATAACCAAAATCTGTTTTGATGGTTTCTTATTGTTTCTGCTTGTGTGGTGAGTTTGCAAAAGTTTTTGAAAGGAAAGTCTGACGCGTACAATTAGCTCATTTGCATAGTGCAGCTCGCACACTTTAAAGTCCGAGTCGGTGTTTTCAATTGTCAACAAATCTTGACAAAGATTTTTTTCGTTATCTTTTGTGCTGAGATGCTTCAACAAATTTCACGAACGCAAAAAAGGCTACTAACATCATGTGGGTTTCTTCAACATAAGCATAGTGAAGTTTTACACTGCGAAAATGAAAATAGACAAGGAGTTTTGATAACTCGATCAACAAAATCGAAATCGTTATTCCAAGTTGATTAAAGAAAGCGTCATTGTAACTTTGCTGATTATTTCTGCTTTAGTCACATATTTTCAGCTTAGCTTTTAATATGTTCTCAAACATTTACCAATCTTAAACATATTTAAAAACTATAGAGTTATTGTTTGAGTTCGATGTACGCTTTCACACGAAAGTGCGGCACGGCGGAAGTCAAATTTGTCATGTTTACTGACTGTACAAAACACGCATCGGCGGGCACTCTCATTCATCGACAACAGAGAATTTACTGGATTTTTACACAAATAAAACTGAGCAGTATCTACGGACGTAAAGTTATTGGGCCTTGATGAAACATCAATTCAGGCGAAACTCAAACTAGCAATTATTTTGTTTTACTTTTCGATCGCGATCGACTGGCAAATTCCTCGCAAGCGTGTGGTAAGAGGAGCTAGGAAACCATGAAGTCCTGAAGCTCTGCTATATCTACATATATCCAGCTAGTTTTTTGCTGTGTAATGGAAAAGCTGTTAATCTTCAACATATGTGAAATTTAAAGTGGAGTAATGTACAGCTCATGTAAAAGAAGCATCCGTCGCAACACAACTTGGTCAGCGATATATATAAGCTTAAAGCGGAACATGCCTAAATTCGACACGGTCTTACTTTACTCAAACTGGAGCAGCTTACGACGAAAATACTTAATTAAGCAAAATTCCAACAGTCGTAAACGCGTTGAGTTGTGGGCCAAAAACATGAAAAATTTCGGGAATTTCGGACGCCATTTCCCCCACGCGACACCCGCAGAAGTCCTCGCGGCATGTACGCGCGTGTGCCGCAGGCGATGGCGCAATTTGTTCTAAAAATAGAATTATTGTCCCATATCATGGGGACAACCCCAATACTTGAAATGGCGCGCGCTTACGGTCTCCGTCCCCGATTATGGCTCCTGGTTATGGCCAATTGACACCTGTCAAAACAAGGTATCCACTGACCAGTATCACGTGACCATATCGCAGGCTCAGGTTTAGAGCTCATTTAGGTCACTGTTGTTTTTGAAGTTGACCGCTTACCAAGAGCTGATTTTCGATTGGATTCCGGGCTCTTGTCAGATTTACTTGTTGTAAACGGGGCCGGGTTGTTCGGAAGCCGGTTAACGCTAGTCCAGGATTAAAAGTTAACCAACGTATATTTACATTTTTTCTTGTTTACAAATGCTTTTCACTACTTTTGTTATGTTTAGTCTTAGATTATTCAAACTCAAAACAGAAGGACAAACGATATACAGAAAACCTCACCGCAAAGTTTCAAAACTCAGATCAAACTTCTCGCTTATCCTGGGTTAACTGAAGGTAGCTGGAAATAGCTTCATTTCTACAAACAAGTTTTACAAATTCTCTTTTAAGTACAGTTTGGTACCAGTATGAAATTTACCGCTGAAATGAAAGAAACAGCACAGATTCATTTCATCATATTTTTTTCCCCAAAACCTGTTACCATGGCAACCATATGACACATTTAATTGTGCAAAATTGTAATCTATTGTCTTATTTGAAAAAAGGTTGGAGAAATCTTTTCAAACTCCTATAATATATGTTATCAGGATTGATCTTCAAAATATTTAAGTTAAAAAAAAAATAAAATTCTGAGGAGCATTTGAAAGAAAAAACTACTTTTCGATTGTTGGTTTCTTAATTTTTTCCTTCTCACAGAATTTTCTAAAAATAAGTATACAAACGCAGTCAATTGCTCTTACACGTCACCGAAAATTTCGAAAAATTTATCCGACCAGAAGCGGAAATATAGACGCGCGAATTTGGAAAATGAAGGAAAATTGCGAGTCGACTACCTCCGCGTCTACTCATGCGCGAAGTTTTTCACTCGCTCAATCGAGTCCACGTGCGCGGAACAATCAGCAAAGTAAAGGAATAACACGATGTCAGCTTCCAGCTGTTAGTATGGAATATTTGTATTTTTTGATAATAGGAGATATTTTTCATTTCTATCTTTTTATGGATTAGAAGAAAAGTGACAAAATCAGGAGGATAAAGTTTGCATAAACGTGCTTCAATATCTACCGAATGCAAGAAATGTTCTCTTGACTAATGTTGTTTGTTATTCGTGGACAGAAATAGTTTTTCACGCCGTTACAACTGTGGTGTTCATATCTTCATTTTATTTGTATAAACGATCGCTTGTAATGGTTTCATTCAATTTCACACTTCGCCTGACCGGTCTTAACAGTGCGGTTGAAATTGAAAAGTAAACAAAACAAATAAGTCTTAAGCTTATCTCAACAAAACACTTCGCGTTCTTCACTAGTGCTGTACCGCTCGTTCCTCGTCCCCATCAAACCAAAGTTTTCTTTCTATCATATCGCCTTTGAGTAAATTAACTGCTCGAGAATCTTAAGTTTTGCTTTGTTTCTCTTTTAGCTTTTGACTTTTGCCAAACGACGAAACGCGACCAAACGTGTCACGAACTTCAACTATCGATCTTCACGAGCTGTGTTTTAGGTGTTTTCCCGTCTACCTCTAATTTTACTTCCATTAGACGTTTCCTCTCCAACATATTCTGTATGAAAGCTGCCTAAAACAAACGAATAAACAGCTCCTTCTAGCCACGTAAATCCGTGTAGGACTCTGCAAGGAAAGCTACGATCGCTGTTGTGAGATTTTTCTCGGTCGCTGCGAGTGAAAGTGACGCAAACGCTGAAGTGAGGAAGTAATCAAAGAAGAGGAATCCCTGATAGAGAGAAGCAAATTATTAAAAATACATTTGCCCACGAGCTTTAATGCTGCGCTCAAAAAGGAGACCCGAATACACCACCGGCGCAATATTGTTTACATTGCCTCGCGGGCTTTCGTGGGTTTTTATACCTTACATGCGCACTATTAGAACCCAGGCTGCGCGCGCCATGAAATTATTTCGAACCACTTTAATCGGGCTTTGAACAACCTGGCCCAGGATCTCCGCTTTTAGGCTTGGCTAAATCTGTGTATTAGTTTTCAACTATAACGCAGTCATTGTTAATTTGCGAGATGTCTGTTATATTTCTGTGTCATCATTTTCAGGTGAGTATGGTGTATAATTTTCCACGATCAGCGTCTGTTCGTGCTGCCTCTCCGTGTGTCATCTTTGTTCTTGACAGAGCAGATCTCAACAGAGTTCTTAAACATTACCCTGGAGGTGGGTTTTAGTGCCATTTTATTCCGTTGTCATCATCTAGTAGTTTGGATAACCCCCGACGAGGATACTCTCAGAAATGTTTGGTGGGGGTGTGTGACGTGCGGCCCCCTCCCCAAAACCCTTACCACTATTTAAGACCAAAATCTGCGATTTTAAATTCTCCTACCTTAGCTATTTATGTCCTGACTGTAAATTCGATACCTTATTTAAGACCCGACCCTTAAATCAATACCCTGTTTTAGACCTGCCTTATGATGATGATTATTTTTTTAAAATAAACTTTTATTTGCATACAATAGAGTCAGTTACCTAACTTGCATTACTAATACTTATACAACTAACATTACAATACATCTACGTGTACAGCATAAAATACAACACAGCTACTTTACATTACTTGCAATACGTATAAGATATTTTACAATGCTCATACAGCTACTTTACACTATTTGCGATACTGAATAACTAGGATTTTTTTTAACTTTCGATACATTGGATGTTATTATTAACGGATCAATTTTATACAGAAGAGAAAAAAAAAAACTAACAGAACGTAAATAAAAATGAAAGACGAAGTAGAAAAAATAGAAGTGGCATAGTCCGTGACAAAGATATTTGGGGCAGCTCACACACATAGTGTTGTCCATTTTGCTCTGAATTTCGTCAGTGCATTATTTTTTGAAAGCAATTGTACGTTCACAAAGGATCTTTTCATCGAATAATAGACCCAGTTCAGAGCGATGTTGAGGTATTGTGAAGTGCTTTTATTGATGGTCTCATCGATAACAAAAAGGCCGCTTCTTCTAAAACAAAATTATCAAAATCGATACCCGATTTTTGACCAAAACAGGTAAAAAACCCTACTCATTGAGGCCGCACATACTTGTATACCCCATATAAAGGAGTACCCCCCTCCTCGGGCGGAATAACCAGGGCCGGGTTGTTCGAAAGCCGGTTAACGCTAACCCAGGATTAAAAGTTAACCGAAGTATAAATTTTTCTTGGATATAAATTTTCTTCACTGCGTATGTTTTTTATAGTTTGAGATTATTCAAATTCAACACTAAAGGACAAACAATATAGACAGAAAACCTCTCCGCAAAGTTACAAAACTAAAATCAAAATTCTCGCTAATCCTGGGTTAGTTTAATCGGCCTTTGAACAATCCGGCCCAGGCCTCTTTCTTTGCGCGCGCACTACATCTTCACGTGGAAGAAGTCGGTGATTTTAGAAAATAAATTCCATATAGAGTGTCTTCACATGATGTCACGTCAGCCATATTGATGTCCCAAAACAGTGAAACGAAGACCTTGTTGTCTTCCTAAATCAACCATGCTGGAGTCGAACTCTTCTCTTATGTAAAAAACTTATCAGTTTTATTTTGTTCCAAATATTTTACATGGCTGCTAGTCTCTGTTGATTACGTTGCTTTACAAAATCTGTTTAGTGTCCCTGATACTTTAGAAAGGTAACCTTCGCTCAAATATCAATTCCTGTAAGACGAATATTGATAGCATGGAATATTTTCCCCTTACATCTTCTTCGTAGACGTTCGTATAGCTTGTCACGCTTTACTCACTAACGAACGTCTTCGTGGAGAAGGAAGATTGCGAGACGAGGCCAAAGAGCATCTGCGCAGGTTACTCATCTGCTTGCAGTTGCCTTAGCCGCTTTCCTTTCCTAAAAGCTCATAATAAGAAAACGTTCTCTATTACTTCTTTTCTTCAGTGGCAGAGCAGTTGTATTTGGCCGTTGAAAATCGATGCGATCTCAACGACGTGAAATTAGACACCCCTGGAGGGGGCGACAAAGAAACGTTCTTGGAAATGGAAAACGAAGAAGCAGAACAGTGCCTAAGGGAAAGTGCGGTAAGGAACAACTGCGAAAAGGGAGTTGTTTAATGATAATTTCGAAATGTGGATTATCGGTAAAGATAAGCATATGCTTAAACTTAAGTTTCGGCAAAGAACTTGTTTTAGTGTCTTTGCTTTTTTTTTTTAACTTTCTACTGAAAAACATTTCTGAGAGTATGGCGCAATGAAGGTAGATTTTTTTAACGGAAATTAAACAAGGTGCTGCACTTACTTTTAGACAGCTGGATTTTGCACAAAAATGATAAAAATGATACCTATGATTCTTTTCGGAAGTCGTTTGGAAAGTTGTTGTTTTTCATGCGTCTGTTCTGTTTTTGATCATGAATTTCGTCATAATATTGTCAAAGTAGCTGTGGATCCACGAAGCGATAGCAGAATGGATCCGCAGACTACTTTGACAATTTTATATGACGAAATTCATGATCAATAACAGGATAGACGCACGAAAAACTGACGTCAATTTCTTTTTACGATAACAATTTGTCAAATTGTCCACTCTCGCTCGTTGAAGCATCGCATAAATTATAAATTCATGTGTCTGTCCGCTTTTTGACAATGAAAATTAACCAATGAGCGCGCGAGAATTTCTGCAGTTATCGTAAAAAGCTTGATTTCATAGCTTTTTGAAATGTTCATCCATTCATACTCATCTAGGCATGCTTTGTTTGACTTTTTGTTCGCTTTTTCCAACTTTCCCCCCCTCTTTTGTTAACTGATTACGCCTCAAATTAATTAAGCAAGATCAGAGTTCCTCAGAACGTTTTTTTTGTCGGAATAAACACTCAAAGGATTATCTATATAAATGGCATAATTTACAAATCTGTTCGTGTTTCGAGTTTGCTATTTATTTGCCCTGATCTGTTTACTGACTTACTGGTGTCTTGTCTGTCAACAGGCATTCAACGAACAGGCATCTGCAAAGAAAAAAAGGTATATAGCTTCATTATCAGAAAGCGGTATCAGATAAGCCGTGCGTTTCTCGGCTCGACTATTTATTGCTCTTTCCTCTCCTTACATTTAACTACTGTACGTAACTAATACTAGTCAACTCTGTAAAAAATCTTTTCCTTTACACACATGAAGCTATTTTACCATTCCTTGTGATTTAGAGAGCAATATATTATGCAGAACATGTCTTGAAAAAACTGATGCAAGAGTGAGCATAGAACGGTTGTAAGTCCTCAAGTTGTAAAGTGCGGACTGCAGTCAATTTAACAGATAAGCTACATGTTGCCATGCTTCTGTCCGGTTATTGATCACATTAGACGTAAAAAGGTACGAGGTGATAGCTGAGTGTGTCACTGCATGCTCTTATCACATTTTAACGTCTTCCGTGATCTATTACTGAACAACTAGGAAATGTTTTATATAATAAAGAAAAAATGTCAATGACGTCATCTATGAGTCTGTCTTTCAATTATAATGCGAGAATAATTCGACATATTACATAAATAGGAATTCTCTCTGCTGGCTTTTGTGAACATAAATTAAACGGGAGCACAATATTGCACTACTAAACAGTTTCACTAATTATCATTATTACTCGTTCTGTTTCATATTTCAGTAATATTCTAGGGGAATTAGC
This sequence comes from Orbicella franksi, assembly GCF_964199315.1. NCBI lineage: Eukaryota > Metazoa > Cnidaria > Anthozoa > Scleractinia > Merulinidae > Orbicella > Orbicella franksi. The sequence goes on from NC_138154.1 coordinate 26,710,850, forward strand.
TGAACACGTCATCATGCCCAATTCCCGGTTCGGGGTGATCTGGGAGCGACTCGTTCTTTCTGTTCTCCTCGTCATTTGTTTCCTGTACACGTTTGTTGCCTCGTTCTCAATAAGCTTACATGCTCTCGGGTACGGAGAGAGCACTGGTACTCAGGTTCTTCTGGTTTTTACGTACTTATTGGATTTAGTACTGGTCGGAGACTTCATTTTGAGATTTAACATGGCATCTGAGACTATCACAGGTAGTGTTATATCGACGACTCCGCAGCAGCGCGCGTTCTCATTTAAAAGATGAGAAAAAAAGTTTGATTGAATGTTGACTATATGCACTTTCTCTTCTTCGATAAGAATGAAGGCTTTAAGCGAGTGGTATTTGAAAGAATTTTCATATATTACCAGTAGTGTCAATCTTTAATTGCTTGAGCTTTCCCACTATTTCTCATTCATTATATGACTGAGAAAATTACGAAAGCGCGCAGATTAATTGTGCAAATTAAAAATCAACGAGAAATTGGCCTTCGCTCAGCTAAAACAAATACTTTATTTATGCTCGGCAGTGTTTACAGCACAAAGTCTAGTGTAGCCGAGAAAATAACTGAAAAAAACAATTCAAACATTACATTAAGGTGGTTCGATACAGTTTTTTCTGGACCATACTTAGCATTTTCAATTGGCGTTTTATCAACCCTTTTTTCCTCTGATCAATGTGGAAATTACACCAGTACTTGTAAAAAGATTAAAGTTTGGTTGAATGTGTTTTTTAAGGTAATGGATATTTCCATGGAAACGAGAAACCAAAAATATGAAAATCGGTAAAGCATGAATTTTGTACTAACCAGGTCTGTTATAGAAAATCTGATACCAATTTCTGAAATTACGATGTATGTCAAGGGGAATATGCAAGAATAAAAAAAAATTCTGTATGTTTGATTTCGAATAAATCGCGAAAACATTTTAAACCATGCTCTTTGTTTAATGAAATTAAATGGACTGGAGGAAGAATGCTACCTTAGTGGAATTACTCCAAAATTAAAGACACCAGAATGTGTCAGTGAAGTTTTGTTTTGATATCAGATTTTCTATAACAGACCTGACTCGTACATTCAACCAAACTTCAATCTTTTTCCAAAAACTGGTATAACTTCCATATTGATCACAGTAAGGGAAGGTTGGTAAAACGCAAATTGAAAATGCTAAGTATGGTCCAGAAAAAACTGTATCGAACCACCTTAAGAATCCCAACAAAGCTAAACAAAGTGAAGTAATTTTCTCAGTCATATAATACAAACAATAACAATATTCCGCCATCGGTGTCCCGTCTTTTCTCGTTAGAATCCCTGATGAAACGCTTACAATCGTTTGAAAGTCTTCACCGTGTCCATTCCCCTCGGGGGTGCTCAAGCATGTTAAGGCATGTGTCTCATCCTAATTTGCATAAAATCTGAAACCAGCCATAACTTTTGAAGGATTTACCAAAACACCGTCAAAATGGGGTGGCAAGACGCCATAGAAAGGATATAACTTGAAGCCTTATGGCAATTGTCTTGGTTTCCCTTCTATGGTTCTGGCCGGAATGATTGGCAGTAGTGTATCATTTAAGAGAAAAATAGTACAACAGGTCACGTGACATATTTTGTCTTTTAATATCTTGTCAAGAGAATGACAAATTAGACCATTCCGGGCACGGATAGTTTCTCTGAGTAAAGGCAAAGAATAAATGACATCTTATCTTTCGCGTAAGTTATGTTTTCCCATCCCATTTGAGGTTTTACTATTGACCGCAATAAAAATATCTTAGGCGATTTAAGGACGCCAAATTTAATTCCTATTGGTGTGTACTTTTGGTCTTCTTAGGGCAAAAAGGAACGTTATTTCTATAGAAAAAAGTTTTAAACTTCCCAGGGAGTCTTTCCAAGGAACCTGGCATGCCTTAAGATGCTTGAGTGGGGGCGGACTCCCATATTGAAAGGTCGGGGGTGCTCTTCGTCTCGCTCAGGGGTATAAATCAAGGAATCTGGTCTAATTAAGGATATTGTTAACGAAATGCTACTATGTTTAGCTGTCAAAATATCTTTTAGGGTGCACTGGAGGAAATAATGATAATAGTAATAATAATATTAAGAATAAATTTTGGGAGAAATTAAACGTATCCTCGAAAAAAATCCGAGTTTTGAACCCACGACCCTCCGTGATCTGGTCGGATGTTCTAACCATTGAGCTACTGAAGACTCTATGGTAAGCAAGGGTCAAATTGTGGGTTCAAATCCCATCTGGGACTCGGATTTTTTCCGAGTATACGTTTCTTCCAGAATTTACACTAAATATTATATTGTTGTTTCTCCGTTAACGATAACGAGAACGACAAGGATAACGATAACGATAACGATAACGACAACGACACCGACAACGACAACGACAACGCTAACGCTAACGACAATGACAACAACAACGACAACGATAACGACAACGACAACGATAACGATAATGACAACGATAACGACAACGATAACGATAACGATAACGACAATGACAAAGACAACGATAACGATAACGACAACGACAACGACAATGACAACGATAACGATAACGACAACGACAACGACAACGATAACGATAACGACAACGACAACGATAACGATAACGACAACGATAACGATAACGATAACGACAACGACAACGACAACGACAACGATAACGACAACTATAACGATAATGATAATGATAATGATAATGATAATGATAATTAAAGTTCTAATTTCCGTTTTTAGACCCACCGGTCTCTCGAATTCGGTATATTAGCGACGGCTCCTTTCCTGAACAGCGGCTGGTAATCGGGACTTTTTCCGTTTTAAATGGCATCTTTTATGGGTCAAATAAAGCTCGAGCTACACCCAGATTGATCTCTTTTGGGAGTTCAAATTTTGCGACGAGCATCGCCGACCTTTACATATGGGAGTCCCCATCCTTCGATCTGTCCTAGCTCTGCCAACTGATGAAGACTGGAGACACTCTGCGTATATGCATAGGAAATCCCTAGCCTTGAAATATTGTCTAAGAAAGACAATAGTTTCGTCATTGATGTTTGTGCCTTATCCTAATATAATAAATATATCTGAATTTACAATATACCTTTTTTCGATCTTACGTACTTAACTAACGTTAAAATCAAACAGTATGTTAGCCAATTCCAACAAAAGTCTATTTTATACTGGTGACATACCACGCAAAACTTTAATAGTTATAGATATTTTTAACATTTTGTAGAATGATTGTGCACCCTCCTCTTACTTAGGCTTAACAAGCGAGCTAAGCGAAAGAAAAAAAAAATAGCAAAATTTAGGACAGGCAATCACAAACTAAGGATTGAGACTGGTAGATATGATCAAATTCCAAGGGTTAGCAGGCTCTGCCCTATTTGTGAATCTAATCAAATTGAAGACGAATCTCACTTTCTTATATATTACAATAAATATTCTATTCTAAGAGATGAATTTTATAGAAAAATAGAACATATCATTCCGACTTTTAAACAATTATCTTCATTAAAAGCCATCGGCGAACTTATGACCTCTACAAATCATTATGTTAGCATTCCATTTGTAAAATTCATTTCATATCTTGCTTTGATCTACCCAATATTGTACTTTTAGATCAAACCGATGTAACTTGTTTGCTATATCACCTTATTATATGTTCACGAAAATCATTACCGTTTAAATTTAAGTTTACAAAAGTTTTTACAACACTGTAAATAAAGCTTGTTGTTGTTGTTGTTGTTGTTGTAGAACTGAAAGACATTAGAAAATCTTACAAATGGAGCCTACTCTTTTGGATCGACTTGCTGGCCATCCTGCCGATTGAGATCTTAGCCACTACAGAGCCAATCTTCCACGAAAGATGGCATCTTTTTGCTTTTCTTCGTCTAAATCGGCTTCTCAAAGCTGTCAGGGTAAGTTAAACATTTACTTGATTTGTTGATGCTGGATTTAGGAGGATTTCTACCCCCTAAGAGAAACATTGTATCTGTACATTGTAACAGATACAATATATACTTTTATCAGATTGCGTTTGTTGTCTGGAAATCATTTCTATCTTGGTAATGCCTGCAAAACGTTCAGAAATGTGTGTGCATGAGCTTTTGGCTATCTCGTTCCTAGAGCCCGCGTGTGTTATGGTCAGCGCCAACCAAAAGACAGGTGGGCTCCGGGAACGAGATTGCCAAGTTTTAAACCAAGGCACGCATGCGCCGTGAAACCGGAATTCTTAAAATCTTGGAGTCTGGAAATTGATTATTCCAGAGCTTCGTGTCTTGACGCTGACCAAAAGACACGCGGGCTCTGGGAACGAGATTATTGACCTTTTGGTTAAAGATGATTTCCAGTCCGTACTACGCACTCTCAAGAGTTTGTTTGCGTTTTCTGGTTTGCTTCACGTAAGACATCACAAAATGTAAACTTTTACAAATACTTACGTGAAGTAAATTCGCGTTTCAAAAACAACCGCCATTATGGATGCGAAGCGGTCGAAGCTTAATGCTTCGTTCTTTCTCATATCACTTGATGAAACAACTTCGCAGCTGTAGAAATCAATGAAGCTGTTGGAAAAGAATTAGAAAAGCTTCAAATATAAGGTATGTGGTTCGTAACGAATAACATCGATTCGCATTCATCGAGTGAGATTTCTAATGTTTATAAACATTCTGAAACATTAGGGTGCTGAGACCGCGCATTACGGACTGGAAATCATCTTAAACCGTGTTTATAAATGATCCGATCTCTGTCGAAAGTAGCGAGTGTAAATAAACTATTACAATAAAACAAAAAAATTATTACCAATCGAAACATGGTGCGAACAGGCGCTTCCGGCCAATAGACATCTACAGTCTATACTATAGAAATATCAACTTGACTTCCGGCCGAATATAAGAGGGTGTGGGTTCAACTGATAGGGTTTATCAAAGTTTTACGTTTCAGCAGAGAAAAGGCACGGTTTTGTATTAAACTGATAGCTAAATAATGCCGAAAAGTTAAGGTGGTATGGTACCCTCAATATGGACCAAAAAGTTTGTTTAAATATGGTGAAGAAAGATCAGTTGTGTGCTATTGCACTCAAGAAGAGAAATTAAATTTCTAGAGTTTTACTCAAAATGGTTGCTATAGAAACCAGCCACAGCCTTCTGAAGAGTGTTTTATAGTATTGACGCCAACACTTCCTGCTCTTTTACAAAACAAGAATTGACTGTCAAATAAGCATATCATGTAAGTTTCTGTTTTGTTCTGTGATATGAACCTAAGTTTTGACAGTTAACTCTTATTTTCAGTGCTTTTTACAGCTTTATTTGGAAATAACCTTATTTTTTACCACACCCAGTGGACAAATCATCTCATGTCACGTGACAGACCTTAAAATGTTACGATTTTTTTGGTTTATATCATCACGACACTATTGGTCTTTGATGAGCCCAAGTTTCAGAAATTCTACTTAAAAACCTTGCAAAGTAGAAATGTTGGCGCGAAGTCAGTCGGTACAAAAGTAAACTTTTGAGAAAAATGCACTTTAAGTTTGTTACACGAAGTATTAAGCATTTAACGAGCCACAAATAGGGGGGGGGAGAGGGTGCAGATTGGATCTCGGGGGAGGGGGTGCAATGGTTGTTCTATTTTGTAAAAAGTTACCGCAGTTGTGGGAAATATTCCTTGTCATAAGGGAAATGAATGAGCCTGTGATGGCAATTCGAAGCAAAGCTTTTCACAAATAATTAAACCAATCGAGTTGTGCATGTCTTAAAAGTTTTCTCTAAATAGTTTCGTTCATATAAGTTAAAAATAATCTATATTTTTGGTCACGTTCTTATAGTAAACAGTCGTTGCTATGGCCGTTGCCACGTGCAAAAACTTATACCAAAAAAGTGTGTACTTTCCTTAAATTTCACACTCATCTGGAAGGAAATTCGGCAAGATCGTTTCAAAATGTTTTTGACAATCCTCAAGGGTCTTAAGTCTTGTATTTCCAAGAAATTGAATTTTTCATGAACATCGCCATATTTTAGGGTACCATACCACCTTAAGTCAGTACTGAAATGCCAGTACAGCAACTCTACTTGTACAGACCCTTGATATAACGAGGCAGTGCCCATGCCAAGTTGGGTTAAGAAACTGCTCTGCAGACCATGGCGTGATACACAACATAGGCTAATTCCAATGTGACTTTTCCTAGATTCCACGTTTTTTCACTAACCTGGAGAACAACTTAAACTACAGCATTGGTAAAGTACGAGCCATAAAGTTCACAATCTACATTATCTTGACCACGCACATCAGCGCTTGCGTGTGGTTTGTGAGTGCCTGTTTTGGAGAAACGTAAGTCCCCATCACTGTGTGGCTTAGACATTCCCAGGTTTCTTAGCCAGCATCTCGCCATTCTTTTCCTTTTGGACATCTATTATTAGCACCAACGGAAAAGTATAACGAGAACATAAACCAGAGTAGACCAGCTTTGTTTCGCCTTTGCTTTCAGTTTGTCATTGATTTAAAAGCTTCTGTTTGATCTTTCTGAATTTTACTTTCTTAGTTGTAGATAGAATTAATTTTATTGTGTTTTATTTTACTCCATATCATTTTATCTTGTAATATATTTCAATGAAAAGCCCCAAGGGGACGTGAAATAAACGTATGTCTGTCTGTCTGTCTGTCTGTATGTCTGTCTGTCTGTCTGTCTGTATGTCTGTATGTCTGTATGTATGTAAATGAGCGACCGAATTTTAAACAGTCAAAGACAAACACATTTAGTCATGTTTAACTTGTTAATTTTTCCTGGGCTTACGTTCTCATATATGATTGATAGCTGTCAGCTGATGTAGTGGTTGCTCTCTTCTAAAAGCATTTGTAGGCATTGGTATGGTGTATAAGCAAATGGCCCTTTCCCTCTATGAAGCTTGCCTACAGGGAAACATGGTAGTTGTATTCATCGAGTCCAGTCCAAGATGGAGGACAATGCGGACGAAGGCTTGCCTTCTGAAAACTCCTCGTTTCGGGACTCACACTTGAATTATATCTACAGCGACAACTCAAATGCAAATTCAGCAAATGCGGTTGCTACACTGTTCATGTAGCTTTTCTCCTCACCTTCGAAGTGTGCCAAACATACTCGGTGCGGAGAGTAAAGTTTTCCATCTCGATTTGTTCTATCCACTTCTCTCTCGATGCAGAAAATATAATTAACCTCAGCGTTTCACTTTAAATTGATAGGGAACTTAAGCACCTGGGCCGAGTTGTTCAAAAGCTGGTTAACGCTAACCCAGGATTAAATGTTAACCGAAGAGTTGATTTTTCTTGTATTAAAATGTTTTTCACTACTTATGCTTTGTGTAGTTTGAGGTTATTCAAACTCAAAACTGAAGAACAAACAATATCTGCAGAAATCCTCACTGAAAAGTTACAAAATTGAAATCAATATTCTGGTAAACCTTGGGTTAGCTTAGCCCTGACGTTTTCTACGGGGCGACGGCAACCGGAAGTCAGATTTACTTCCGATCCACGTTTCCCGCCGACAGGGTCAGCCGTCGCGACTCTGCACCGACTTTGTTTTGCTTATTTTGGCGTCGCATGTAAAACGCGAGTTTCGCTTTTATGATTTTCGTGTTTTTACATCAATTCTCCTGTAATGTTTTGAACTTAGTGATACTTGAAATATTATTCTATCGCTTTGACGCTTGTACGAGCGATTGTCAAGTATTTACAGTCATTTTTTGAACTTTTTAACCTCTAGCGTGAAGATGGCTACCAATAAACAACTGGTAATGGAATGGACAGATGTCCATGACATTCTCCTGTTGCGTCAAATGATTGCTAGCAAATTGTTTCAGTACAAGAAAGGCAGTCCAGACCGTGGCAAAATCTGGGAGTCAATTCAGGAAAGATTGAACAAGCTTGATAGTCCAAAATTTATGATAAAGGAGAAAAGGTTAGTCAGGGACCGATGGAATCTGTCCCTGACTCACAATCAATGCCACTAGCTTGTAGCTCCTCTCGTTCCAAATCGGCTGATCATATCTGAATAACGGCAATGATAAGAAAACCTTCTCAGCAGCATGCATAAACCTTCAATTCTATCACATATTGTTCTTTGTTGACAATGGATATTCATTGCTAGTTGAAGAACGTTTGCCAGCACAGGGACGTCTTGTTTTTGGACTCTGAACTCTGCCAAACATTCGGTTTCGTCAATGTTTTGAAGATCAAATCTTGCATACGAACTGTGCGGAAAATCAGGGTTCTTAGAACGGCAGCTCTACCACAAGACCACTGACGAATTCTTCATCAGAAATTATTTTACCATCATACGTTAGTAACAGCATCTCTCTTGTTTCGGGAAAAGACATTTTCCACAGAGGTTTTCTCAAGCTTTCGAGGCAGGTTTCGAAAGGGTTGCCGTCGCAAAAATACCTCTTTGCTTAAGTTTGGATTTTGGCGGGAACGACGTCTCCCTCTTTCCCAAGCTCGCTCGTTTGTCGTTTGTCGCCCCCAAGTTTAAGTCCCTTAAGTTCCCTATTGAAGCATTCAGGAACGTAACATGTAATGCCACCATTTCGTCCTTTCGAAAGAGACTTTTCATGCGCTCTCAAGTGTGCCGCCATCATGGACCTGGACGACCTGGAGTGAACTTGGTGAATACAACTACCACAATCCCTTACAGGCGTGTCTCCTGCAGGGAAAGAGCCATTATATTATTCAAGCATTCTTTGAATTGCGAGTGCTGAGCCGATGGTCATTACATGAAGAGATACAACCACTGTTCTAATAGTTTTCTAGATAGGAAGTAGGAAAACATTAATTTGTTTTACCAAGAACAATTTGCAAAGTTCGTGATTGCCAATATAATTAAGTACTAAGGATTTAGTTGTTTTGCTGGATTTGCCTTGTAGTTGTACCCCAGGAAGCTGGGCCCAACACACTGGAGAAACCCAGACCATCGCTGGCCTGGACGACTATATCGCCAGTCTCTATTGGGCGGCAGCCACGATGTCCTCGACGGGTTATGGCGACATCCATGCCCACAATACAGAGAGCCAGCTGATTGCCATAGCGGTCATGCTCATTGGTCTTTTGTTGTATGGATACTGCCTTAGTAGTATTACTGCTACTCTTGCCAATTCAGCGGCACCTAAGTATGCAAAAAATTATATCTCTGTACGCATCGCACTACAGAGCAAATGGTACATAAATTTGTTGTCGTCAGGTTAAGATCTGGTTCGTCGTAAAGTATACGGAATGCGCTATTAAGGAAAAAAAGGAAAAGAAGCGATCTTTGGAAAATTGCTGTTCAAAACATTTTATTGCTCATAATGGGCCCTCAGGTTCCATAGACTGCCCAGACGAAGGGTTTAATGACCTTTGGGTTGGTTTGGATTGTCTGGTAACAAGTGAAAGAAAAGGGTGGGAGTTAGTCCGCCATATCGGCTGCCATATATAGTCACGCTGGCCTCTCAAGTTAATTTTTGATGTGGTACCCGGTTCTCCCGCTTTGCCTGCGGATAATGTTACCACGCGCACGCTGTTTGTATGTTTTCGTGGAGGATAAAAATATGTGTAAGTGGTTTGGGTTGTCCACGTGAGCAGAATACGCGACAAGGATTGACAATTTCTTGACCTTCCTGGATTAATTCAGTTACTCCATCTTTCTTGACTGGTATCTTCTTGTTTTAGGGTGGAATTTGTCGCGAAAATGAAAGCCGTTCAAGAATTCATGGCACAACAAAACCTGAGCCGGGCGTTAATCGCTCGTACAGAGAACTATCTGGCGATTTTGTGGAGAGTTCACAGGTATTAGATGGGATAAATCTGGAGCCTTGAACAGATTGATACGTCTGTCTTGTCGGCTTTGAGGACGTTAATTGCTTATTTGGTCATATTGTTAGAGCGTTTTTCGAGTGTCGTAAAGTCAAAACCCAACCAGTTACTTACCAAATGGACTACTCAGCCAATCTCAAACCGTAGGAAAACCAAAACCAAAAATTACGATTACGTTCGACACTCAATTGAAAACCGCTCTATAGGCTTATATTATAATTAGTTAATTCATAGGTACTTCATATGGTTATTCCTGATGCAACACATTACGGTGCTTTTAGAGGAGAAGCCATCCCTGGAGGGAAGACTATGATCGAGGATATGCCGTTGTCACTTCAACAAGACTTCTCGTATGAAGAAACAAAAGACCTCTTGGCAAAGGTAATCATGATATAAAATGTCAAACACCAAAGACGGTGTTTGACCACATTTCTAAACACCGAGAAGAGAGTTGAAGATACGACGCGCGGCGGAGTATTTTTGACGAACTTCGAGGTGTTTGGAAATGTGGTCAAACACTGTCTTGAGGGCTTGATATAGCTTTTCATTAGAAAATAAAACTAAGAAGAAAACGGAGAAATAAAATTGAAAAGGTCCATGCTAATTAAGATTAGATATCCAACACCGACATGAACATGACTTCCTTTGTTTAAACTTCATGAATTATTATTGAGTCTGAGAAGCTCATTTCTTATTTCATTTAACAATTAGACTACGAGCCCGAGTTTTCTATGACGGCAAATAGTCACGTAGCCGCGAGTTGACTAAAAAGGAAAAAAACCCTTTATTATTAAACCTTCACATTTCATTTCGTGGTTGGTGGAAAAATCATCCATTTTCGTATTCTCGGTATTGTACTAGAACTAGCTTGCAATGGAGGCTCATGCGGGAAATATCATTAAAAAGAGAAAAATTTCATTTGCATTTGAAAAGACTCCCAATCATTAGCCTCAGTTGCAAGCTAGTTCCAGTCCAATGCTAAGAATACGAAAATGGCCTAATACAAGTATTTACCTTATCTTTGTTTAGGTGCCTATCTTTATGGAAAGAGATGCCGATTTTCTTCGTCAGTTGTCCCTGAAAACCGCTTCGTATCTTTTCTCCCCAGGTCAGTATATCGCTTTATCACAGATTAGTGTTTTATACGCCTGTTTTCCAAACACTGATTTCGAACCGTCTTGATTTCAGGTGACTATATCATTTACGCCGGAGACATGGGTCGGGAGATGTACTGTATCAGGAGGGGTCTGGTTGAGGTCATTGGAGATGATGACACCACTGTGGTCGCCACCTTGGGCCCTGGGGCTTACTTTGGCGAGGTGAGAAAAGGTTTCATCGCCTTGTTACCTTCATACAACTGTAACTTCATTATAATTATAAGTAAAGCAAATAAGATGTTGGATATTATCTACAGAACGTGCTCCACTGATCGTGACCAAAAAACTTTGTTGATTCTATATAAATTGTTGGTACTACCGCAGTCGGAGTACGCATGTCAAGTCTGGTCTCCCTACACTAAACAAAAGAACAAGGCCCTTGAGCGTGTTCAACGACGTTCCAACAAATTTATCTTGAAATGTGATTGAACTTATCCAGAACATTTAGCTAAATTAGGTCTTTTGCCTCTCGAGTTTAGCCAGGAGGTTTTAGATTTATGCATCTCATTATAAGGACTGCGAATATTTCCGATGGCTTCGGGCTGAGTAGGGGTGCATTCTACTCGTCCATTGGTACCAATGATGTGATTGGTACTAACGGCATGGCACTCACTCCATTGGTAGGCCTTGGCGGATTGTGCAAACATAATTTTTGGCATAATTGGAGCAAAAAAGCACAATTTTGAAACAAGCACTGCCACGACATAATTAGCAAATTTTAGCACTTTTTGGAGCATAAATTCATAAAATTTAGTAAATATGGTGTATTTTCTATATAAATAAATTAAATTTAGGTGGTATGTTCTTGCAATGCGTGTTTTAGCTACGCTAATAGTAGCATTGACTTTGTTCTGACATGCTTAGTTACTAGGCCTCTTTCGGCGAATTCTGGCGAATTTAGCGATCAGCAGGACAGCGCTCTTGCAGACTATCTCCAGGCCAGCATAATGTTGCAGTACAACAAGCGCTGATGTTGACTTGTGTATACTATTCTTATCCATTTTTATTCAAGCAATTATTGGTGTTGAAAGAACTCAGAACTGTCAAGACAAGTTGATTTACTTCGTGGTTTGATACTTTCAACGTTATAGTTCGCTATAAGCTGCTGTAGTTTGAGTTAGTTTAAATCAAGAGAGTGCTATATTCTTTTGGTTCAGTCAGTATATACAAGTGTGATCGTTAAGTCGTTGAAGACATTTTACAAACGGTTCCGAGATGCGAGCAGCTAATTTGGACAGCTGAGGGTCGAGACAAACTGCCATAAAACACAAATACATTTTCAACAACAGTTTATTTGAAAAACATCATAATTTGGTGTCGTTATTGCGCGCCTATATCTACGGCCGGAATATATGTCATTTTGTGAGCATAATTTCGGAAATCAGGAGCATAATTTGGGTTTTCTGGCATAATTTTGGCATAATTTGGCAAAATTTCGAGTACTGCCAGTAGCATAATATGCCACTTCTAGGAGCACAATCCGCCAAGGCCTACCATTGGTATTCCGTAAGTGAAATGCATGCATGTCATTATACGGACTCACAATATTTCCGAGGGCTTTAGGCTGAGTAGGGGTGCATTCTTCTCGTCCATTGGTACCAATGGTATGATTGGTACCAATGAAATGGCATTTAATCCATTGGTATTCCATTGGTAATATGCATGTCATTATAAGAACTTAGAATATTTCCGATGGCTTCAGGCTTAGTAGGGGTGCATTCTACTCGTCCATTTGTACCAATGGTACAATTGTTACCAATGGAATGGCACTCTTTTACTGGTATTCCATTGGTGATACGAATCTCATTATAAGGACTTACAATATTTCCGATGGCTTTAGGCTGAGTAGGGGTGCATTCTACTCGTCCATTGGTACTAATGGTACGTTTGGTACCAAAGGAATGGCACTAAATCCATTGGTATTCCATTGGTGAAATTCATCTCAGTACAAGGACTTAAAATATTTCCAATGGCCTCTGGCTGAGTAGGGGTGCATTCTACTCGTCCATTGGTACCAATGGTACGATTAATACCAATGGAAGGGCACTCAATCCTTTTGTATTCCATTGGTGAAATGCACCTCATTATAAGGACTTAGAAAACTTGCGATGGCTTTAGGCTGAGTAGGGGTGCATTCTACCCGTCCATTGGTACCAATGGTACGATTGGTACCAATGGAATGGCACTCAACCATTGGTATTCCATTGGTGATATGTATCTCGTTATGGACTACGAATATCTTGGGTATTCAATTACAGGTATCCAAGTACAAATAGTTCAAATAGTATACTGTTAATTGGACATCCACGTAATCGCTCGCCGATTACGTGACAAATATGCTCGCGGAGAACCAATCACGATCGGGAATTTTTTGATAGATGCGATTAATATTAAAATATAAGCGTTTCAAACAAATTACACATCCGGCGATTGTTTTGATTTCTACTTACGCTCGAGGTTGAAAATGACGGTTCACGGGATAACATACTTAAACGCTTACCGTTAAACGGGCGAAACCGTTAGTCATCCGTTAGTTTACCCGTTAGAAAGTTTCCTCGTAGACGTTAAACACGTTAACCTTAATTACCCGGTTTGCTTAGAATGTCAAAACGTTAGATCGGAAATTTTCAAACTCATTAATAATTCATCAAGTTAAAATCACAACCGTGAAGGAGGTTTAGATACCTGGTCTTAATTAGCGTAGATTTTGACGATTTTACTTCTCCGTTTACTCCTTAGTTTTTGTTTCGATTGAGAAGATATATCAAACACTCGAGACAGCGTTTCATCGGCTATTCAAACGCCTCGAATTTCGTCAAAAGTACTCTGATGCGCGTCGTATTTTCAACTCTCCTCTCGGTGTTTGGATATCCAGATGAAACCCTGTTTCTTGTGTTTGATATATTACTTTTAACCACTGGAGAGCAGTTAGAAAAAATTCCCATACGTTAAACGGTAATGTAACCGTTTGCTATACGTTAGAATGGCCCAGCAAAGGTTATAAGTAAAGAAATCCGTGTATTACAAGACGTGAAAAATAGCTGTTACGGTCTGAAGTCAACTTCATATTTAGTTACACTGCAACGTGCATGACAATGGCTAGGTGAACAAAGTTCCGTCATAAGGCCATGGACTTTATGGTTATTGTAAACAGACTAATAATAATCCTTGCTGTGAAGTCGATGATATAAAATAAATTATCATGTGACGTTCCGCAGAAACACTGATCAGAGAAAGCAATGGCTCAATTGAAAAGCAAAATAACCATGTTTGTATAGTGACGCCTTATATTTGCATAACTTTCAAATGCACGAAGGTCGCTTAGCGTTTGTCGTATAATCTTTTTTTGTTTTCATCCACTTCCGAACGTATTGCTCTGCAGATGTCAAGATATTTGTTGTTTCTTTCAATTTATTCACACAAAAACCGACAAACAAGACGCCAAAACAAAACATTTCGCTTCATCAAGCTGTGTCCTACTCACGCACACATTAGCCCGATTAGCATATCTGGGACTCCGGGACATCCATACACACAATTTGCATATTCTGCATTCTTGTCATCAACGTTACATTGACCGCTAACCCAGTATCAAATTCAGAGCAAAGTACTAACAGTTTCTGTTCTAAATCGGATCAAAAGTAACAATAAACCGAAACATTCTAAATGAGTGATGAAAACAACTTCTGGAAGACTGTTGTCGAATTTTACGAGCTTGCCACCCAAATTGAATCAAGACAAGACTGAAATTGTTTTCAGCAGCTCAAAATATCGTCCTCGGCACACTTTAGAGTCTCTTCAAATTGGCAACGTGAACGTCGAGTTATGCCATGATCCCTTATCACATAAGAAATATCGCCAAAATTAGAAGGCACATTGATGAAGAGAGTGCCAAAATTGTTGTACATGCCTTTATTACTTCGAAATTAGATAACTGCAACTCACTGTTATGTAGTCTTCCCCAGCATCTACTTTCAAGATTACAATCCGTTCAAAATACAGCTCGAATTGTTACATGTACTAGGAGATTTGATCGTATAGCCCCTATCCAAAAAGTTCCACTGGCTACCTGTTCGTGTTACCGTATAGCTTATAAAATTCTTTTACTGGTCTACAAAGCTTTCAGTGTAGCAGCGCCTTGCTACCTCAGTAACTTTATGTACTTATTGACTGAGTGGGAGGGCCGGACGGGAAAATATTTGGCTCGAGGTCAGGACGAACGAACCGAGCGCAGCGAGGTCCGTACGTCCTGACCGAGAGACAAATATTTTCCCGCCCGGCCCGACCTTACTCAGTCAATAAGCATTTTATCATACGACCACTTAAGAGCCAGTTCCTGTAAATACCGAGAATGAGATGACAGTCGCGAAATTTTCGATTTCTTCATATTTTGCCCAAATAACCTCTGTAGTGAGTTGTTTTCGAAAATACCATTCAAAGGTCCTGAAGCGCTTTAGTTTTTTCGAAATCGAGGAAAGTTTGAAAATCGCCATTTTAGCTGCCTGACACCGCCGAAAATGGCCGAAAATTGTGCATTTTCTTTTCGCTCGTACAGATCAACGCGATGATATCTACCAATATACTTTGGGTAGCTCATAGTGCATGTCTTGCTGTTTCTAAAGCATTAATTTGATTAGTAAAAGCTCCAAGTTTAATAATATTTTAGGCCGATAAAAGTACCTTCATCGAAGCTCGTGAGCGAAATGGCTAATTTTAGCTAATTTCAATACATTCAAAAGCCCACTGGTACATTGAATTTGAAGTCGAAACTAAAATTTTCTGAAAGCCCATACTCTATATTATGTTGTGTGAAAGTCTCTTCCGCGGCCCGAAAAAACTAACCCGTCGAGAGACATAAACGTGTGGTACATTTTTGTAAATTCGTCATTCGCGAAACCAACATGGAACTTGGCCAACTACTTTCATCAAGAACAAAAATAAGCGAATGGAAACCTTTTTCTTCAATAAGGATACTTGTAATCTGTTTTTTTTTTCTTTTTAGATTGACCACATGATTAACTTTTGCAAACATTTGCAGTTAAATCAAAATAGACGCTGCTTTTGGTACATTTTAATGTTATGCATATATATTTCGATCACCGGCATGTGCATATCGCCCGAACCTGATTTTCCTTCCGCCTTCTGTATGTTTCATTTTGAAGGTTGCAACTGTGGCACACATTATTCGTTCAATATCGGCAGTTTTAACTTTTGTGGAACACCCATGGCCACAACCAAACTTGACTTCAAGTAAAAAAAACATTTTGAAACGTGAAGTTTGAGTAAACAATCGATTACAGTTGCATCCATCATGTTTGGCGTAAATATTCGAACACAACCATTTCATGTAAACAGGTACACTCTACTTTAAAAACAACCGTCTAATCGCAGCATTTCTTGAAATCGTGGTCTGAGATCAGGTAATGCCGATAACAAAGCGCGAGCAGCTGACGAAACTTCATGATCAACTGTCGAAACGTTGTACTTGTGGAATAAGCAAGATGATTCAAGCTTTGTATTTCTTACCCGTGTGCTTGCAATTCTTATGGATACAGTTCCCCTGTCTTTTACCACCAGATTTATACATGAATCGTTCGTTTCCTATCACTTAATATGGCACATACCTCTGAATAAAACATATACTGTGACATCATTTTTCTTCGGAGTGTTCCAACAGGCGTCCGCCAACTGCAAAACGTAAGCAGCAAGACAGAAAACTACAAAGGCTTCTTCGTCAATCGCACTACGCTGTCCAGATTTCTTTCTTACAAAGTTTCCAGACTTCGCTCTCTTTTAAAATTCCAAGACTTCGCCGTTCTGTTGGCCAGTCCGAATAACTGTTATGGCCTTAGTTGAGTAAGTACTTGACTTTGTTTGGTGGTCCCAGTTTGGACAATTAGGCAAATGTGGATTGCGTGACAATCGGCCACTGTACCAAACAAGTCGATATCTGACGTTTTGCAAAGTGAGTGAAGGTGGCGACGTGGAACTCGAGGGGAGGGACACACCCATATAAGAAGGACGGAGGTGCTCCTGAAAAATTTTGATCCCCTAAGATCCCCTAAGAGGTACCAAGATCCTGTTTTTTCTCCTCTAAAAGATACCATTTCTTACATAACACATTATCTCCCCGCGTCATATTTTTTTCGGCTCAATACCCTAAAACGCATAGCAAAAGCTCCCGCTTTGGATCTTTTGAGGCTGAACACCCTGAGGGCTACTAAAACTTCATTTTTAAGTCCTAAAAGGTACGACGAGCTCCCCCGCCCCGGGGGGGCGTGGACAGGGAATTCAAACTGCGCCTTGCTCGCCTCGTTTAGGCAGGGTGTTTTCTCTATGTCTGGTTGAAAAAATGGAAACTACAGTCGATCCTGCACAACTATCTCTCCACAAAGGACCACCTCTCTGCACCGGCCACTTTTTTTCACTCCGGCGGACGGTCACTCTTATTTTAATCTCTCTAGAACAGCCACCTCTCGACAACAGCAACAGCCACTAAAACACGTCCCAACTGCCAAAAAAACCTCTTCACAACGGCCAGTTAACCAACGACTGACGAACGCTGTCTATAAAACCCCATTTTTTATTGGACATGGTCACGAAACTTGATCCATGCCGCAGGTCTTTGGTCTCTATTTCTGTTTGGTTTCTGTCTTATTGATCATATATTTTGATCGTGTTACGAATTTACATGTTACACTAAGCCTTTTTTAAGATAAAAATGTTGAAACCCAAGAGAATATCGGTGTCATATTTCACCCCTACAGATACCGCTCCATAACGGCGACTTTCCTCTCTCCCCGAAGTGGCCGTTGTAGAAAGTTACGACTTTATCACCGTTAATAAAAAAACACACCCTTCCTACTGAACTTTAAAATACAGGTATATTGCTCCAGGTTTTTGGTGTAGAAATGTACCAGGGACGTGACTGGAATGGAAAAAGAAGGCCTAGGAGGCACTAGTCTTAAATGCGTACGTGTTGAGAATTTACGTACATATTCACTCCTGTCACCGGTTCTTTTTTAAACCTATATAAACTACACAGTGGAACGTCCACTAACGGTCACCTCTCCACAGTGAACTCCTCTCTCTACAACAGACACAGTTTTTTTTGTCCCGGTGGATCGGACAGTCCATACATTCGCTCTTATTTTTGCTTCTGAAATGCGCAAAATAAGGCTACAATACATAATGCCTAACTATTTTATACCGCCTAATTATTGATGGGAAGTTCGCTAGGTCAATAATTGTGAATTCTCAAGGTAAAATATAGGAAAAGTTTAGCTCTTCTGAGTGTCCGATTTTTGGAAAGCGCCCATATTATTGTCTATATAGTTTAGCAGAGGGCAACAGGAGTGAATACGTATGTAAACTCACACCGCGTATCTCAGATCAGATGCCCTCTAGGCCTCCTTTGTCCTTTTCTTATTCCAGCCCTATCACCGGTGCATTTCTATTCAAAGAGTACGAACGACAAACATGTATTTTAAAGGTAAAGAGGAAAGGTGTTTGCACAACTTTTGTGAACGCGGTAATACTTTCCATTAATCTACGTAGACATGCCATGATAGCAGGACCCGCGCACGGCTCCGTCAGTTCGTCGAGTTCTGTCCTCTTGCAGAATTAAACAACACCCCCTTCCCCCTACATCCTTCAATTTCGTCCAAAAATGTTTATTTAGGCTGACAGTGCGAGCCACGTTACTTGCACGAGCAAACAGTTTCACTCGCCGCCATCTTCACCCAGTTTGGACACTTTGCAAGTGGCCGTTTGTCACGCAATCCACATTTGCCATATGGTCTGAACTGGGACCACCAAACGAAGTCAAGAACTTACTCAGCTAACACCATGACAATTATTCGGATTGGCCAACAGAACGGCGAAGTCTTGGAATTTAAAAAAAAAACCGAAGTCTGGAAACTTTGTAAGAAAGAAATCTGGACAGCGTAGTGCGATTGACGAAGAAGCCTCTGTAGTTTTATCAGTCTTGCTGCTTACGTTTTGTAAGTGGCCGCGGACGACTGTTGGAACACCCCAACAAAAGTGATGTCATAGTATGTGTTTTATTCAGAGGTATGTACTATATTAGCTAAAGAAACGAACGATTCATTTATAAATCTGGTGGTAACAGACAGGTGCAATTGTATCCATAAGAATTGCAAGCACACGGGTAAGAAATACAAAGCTTGAATCATCTTGCTTATTCCACAAGTACAACGTTTCGACAGTTGATCATGAAGTTTCGTCAGCTGCTCGAGCTTTGTTATCGGCATTACCTGGTCTCAGACCAGGATTTCAAGAAATGCTACGATGAGACGGTTGTTTTTAAAGTAGAGTGTACCTGTTTACATGAAATGGTTGTGTTCGAATATTTACGCCAAACATGATGGATGCAACTGTAATCGATTGTTTACTCAAACTTCACGTTTCAAAATGTTTTTTTTTACTTGAAGTCAAGTTTGGTTGTGGCCATGGGTGTTCCACAAAAGTTAAAACTGCCGATATTGGACGAATAATGTGTGCTACAGTTGTAACCTTCAAAATGAAACATACAGAAGGCGGAAGGAAAATCAGGTTCGGGCGATATGCACATGCCGGTGATCGAAATATATATGCATAACATTAAAATGTACCAAAAGCAGCGTCTATTTTGATTTAACTGCAAATGTTTGCAAAAGTTAATCATGTGGTCAATCTAAAAGGAAAAAAAAAAACAGATTACAAGTATCCTTATTGAAGAAAAAGGTTTCCATTCGCTTATTTTTGTTCTTGATGAAAGTAGTTGGCCAAGTTCCATGTTGGTTTCGCGAATGACGAATTTACAAAAATGTACCACACGTTTATGTCTCTCGACGGGTTAGTTTTTTCGGGCCGCGGAAGAGACTTTCACACAACATAATATAGAGTATGGGCTTTCAGAAAATTTTAGTTTCGACTTCAAATTCAATGTACCAGTGGGCTTTTGAATGTATTGAAATTAGCTAAAATTAGCCATTTCGCTCACGAGCTTCGATGAAGGTACTTTTATCGGCCTAAAATATTATTAAACTTGGAGCTTTTACTAATCAAATTAATGCTTTAGAAACAGCAAGACATGCACTATGAGCTACCCAAAGTATATTGGTAGATATCATCGCGTTGATCTGTACGAGCGAAAAGAAAATGCACAATTTTCGGCCATTTTCGGCGGTGTCAGGCAGCTAAAATGGCGATTTTCAAACTTTCCTCGATTTCGAAAAAACTAAAGCGCTTCAGGACCTTTGAATGGCATTTTCGAAAACAACTCACTACAGAGGTTATTTGGGCAAGATATGAAGAAATCGAAAATTTCGCGACTGTCATCTCATTTTCGGTATTTACAGGAACTGGCTCTTAACTGTTGAAAATTTTGAAAATTCTGTTTCAACCTAAATAGGACGCGATTACATAATACCAGACGGCCGCGCGCGGAACAACCACAGAAAAGATTCTGCAATAAAAACTTGTCATTTATTTCTCCGCGTCGAACAAGAAACTCGCAATTCATCGAAAAATACGACTCATTTTCTCATATTTGTTTTCAATGTAAATTCATGCTAAAAACACAACAGAAAGTTGACATAAAGCTGTCAAAAATACGTCAAAACCATCAAAAACTTAGCGAGTGACAAAAGTTCGCTCCACGCTTCACTGAAATTGTTCACAAATCTTCTTCATCTGAAGACTCAAGTAAATGTCGGCGTCGTTTCAAGCTATTTGTCGACCTCTTGGATTCTCTTGAACAAGGGAGAACCAGCAACTGAATATTAATGACACCGATTTTGGCTCCCGCAAACAGTGTCTGGTCTGAGTGCTGACTTTGCTGGCTTTGTTGTATAGTGGAAATTATACTATAAACATAAGCGGGTTTTATTATCTGGATGAACTGTACGGTAACGAACTTGTGTTCGTACTCAGTTTTGTCTCTTCAAACAACACTGACGTAGAAGCTGCAGAGCAATTTATCCTACTATACACAAGGTATGTTTGTGATTTCTCTTTTCCTAACTTTGGAAACTCGAAGACAAAATTTATATCGTACTGTGTTTTCTTCGTGACTTACCGGTTTTTTTTGCTTTTGACCAACGATGAATTCTTTGATGCTTTCCACTGAAAGAAGTTTCCCCTCAAGACTGTTTGCTTACTCCGAAGGTTAATTATCCGACAATTCATCCTGAGAAGTTGTTTTCTTGACCGCCTGTTTGCTTGCTGTTGGCTTCTGAGAAAGTTGTGAACTTCTTCAGATGTGAGGACTGTTGACTTTCTTTCTGTGTTTTCGGAGTAGTTCTGCATCGGACAGTTCGTCTGGATAGTTAACTTCGCTCTCAGAATGTTCCCTTTCATCACTTATTTTACAGAGAACAAAATTTTGCAGCGACAAAATTGTTTTGTCATTAACTCGCTTCGAGTTTGTAGTAGGGCCGTACGCATTTCTAGTAGGGCCGTACGTGTTTTTCCGGCCCTATCACTTCGACGCGTACGGCCTTCATACGGGACCTTTTTTCTTATGGTTTTCCAAGGAAATTCCGCGCAGGGCCGTACGGGTCATATGATAAATTTAAATATCGTAGAATTTTAACTAAGTTTATTCCTATTATTTTTCCTCTTCACCCTCTTTCTTTTAGCTATTTCATCCGTAGTGTGACTTGGACATTGACCAAGCGTTGAAAAATAATTCCAATGCGTCGGAAGGTGGTCGCGCAAAAAACAATGGCCGCCGTTTAACGAACTTTTTTTTTTTTATTTCTGGCGTCCCGTGAACGAAACAGCTCGTTCAAGATCCCTTTTTAAAGCTCTCGATATGATCTGTTTTCGAAGGTACATAAGCTAAAGCTATCTACATTGCGAAGAAACCGAATCCAAAAATTCAATGCAGTGATTATACTTCGCGTTCATTTACACGTTGCAAGCACAAGGCATCTATGTTGACAAGTCCTTCGCTCATGGTCGCTTTAATTGCGCTATTGTTCAAGTCTTCTGAAGTCACTTGAGCTTGAGGTTTCCTTCCAAAATATCTCGCCTTTTTCCAACCGAATAAAACCGATTTTGTTCGAGACGCTTGAAAGCAATCTCCAAAGGAACAAACTGAGCCTTCAAGCCACAAGATCCAGTGGTTTAAGCCAATTGAGAAATTACGTGTCTAGGCTTTTATGCTTTAGGAACGAATTATATACATTGTGACATATTTTTTTTGCAAACGCTAGAAAAATCTACAAGTGCATTTAATCTAACGACAAAGTGGAAAACGTACCTGACTTTGGGACCCAATTTCATGCCCTGTCCCACTTTACAGTTAACATTTCCAACCGTTCAACCAGCTCTGCCACTGCCATCTTTGAAACAGGCGAAGAACGTTCCTTTTTTGTCCATATCGAGTAGAATTGTGGGTAGGTAACCCGACTAGTTCCGAACAAAAAACAAATAAAGCGAAGTGTATACGAAATCCTCCGATTTCTGCAATGGCCGCCATGTTGTGACGTAACATGATTATCAAGATTGGCAACGATCCTGGGGCCTGTTTCTAGAAAGACCCGGAACCTTTTCGGGTCCGAAAAGGCATTTTTAGTTAATCGGTATTTAAAGACAGAGAGGTGTATACGCCTTAAACGTCTTTCACGGAATGGAACCTCTGTTTATATCAAGAATGTGTGAATAAAGCAGCTTTGTAATCATAAGGTTTGAGATTTAGCTACGGCTTTCCAGGTGCGAGAACTTTTCGGGAGGTTCGAGAAACGGCCCCCTGAACTGGTAAACATATTTAATTCTTTGTTTTATTTTACTTTATTTTAGTTAATTTTGATCATCTGTGTAATTGAATTTGAGTTAAGTTGCCCTCAGCTGCCCTGTTTTCCTTATTAAATTCTCTACGTTTGCATATATGTTTGGTCTTGGAACTCAAGAGCTCATATTAGAGGCTAACAATTAAACTTCAATTTTCCTCTATGTTTTTAGTCGGAATAGCGGTAGTCAGGTCTTAAATGATAGTCACTAGGGAAAAAGGTTTCTAAGATACATTTTACCAAAATCCGCGCTGATTTTTGTTTTGTTTACATATCTAGATGGGACTTATCTTCGGTGAAAACCGCTTGGCTACAGTCAAAGCAAGAACATACTGCGAAATTCTTATGTTGACCAAGCCTGCTCTGGACGAGGTGCTGGCGAATTTCCCGACTGTAGCGAGGTTTGTTTATCTGGCGTTTGCCATTTGCTATAATTGGTATAGTGAATTTTTTAAGGGCGTCCAACTACAGTTTAATCATGGTGTTTAATTAAGCAAAGAGGATTATAAGTAATATATCAAACGCGAGAGACAGTATTTCATCGGGATATCCAAATACCGAGAAGAGAGAGTAAACTACAATGGGTAGCGGAGTATTTTTGACGAAATTCGAGGTGTTTGGGTAATCTATAAAACACTGTCTCGATTGTTTGATATATCTTCTCAATCAAAACAAAAACTAAGGAGTAAAGTGAAGTGTTCAAAATCAATGTTAATTAAGACCGGGTATCCAAACCTCCTTCCCGGTTGTAATTTTCTTTGTTTTAGCTAGATGTATTATTGATGAGTTTGAGAAGTACGGCGCAAAAGTAAGAAGAGTTATAACAGCTTGTCGCGTTTATTAGCAGAGTTCAAGTCATATATACAACGGATAACAAAATATGTTATTGTTAGTCATGGTCTCATCTTATTGTCTTAGACATTTTTCTAATATCAGTAAAAATGGTAGCGGGAATTCTTTTGTTTTAAACTTAGGCGGGAAATTTAAGGATTGCTGTTTTTATAATATCATTTGTAACTGTGATCACAACCAGACATGACACAACACCTCACTAGCCCAACCGCCCGAAAAACGTTTTATCAAGTTTTATCAGGCAGTCTTTCAAAGGTATCAGCATTAACCGACTTTCCACCTTCATGAGCTCGTTATCTTGGCTTTCCAGGCAAATTTATATGGCGGAAGTTAATAATGAACAGCTTAAAGACGTTAGAAAAGCAGCTCTTGAGTCAACAAAGGCTGCTGTAAGAAGACTTTCCATGAAACGCGCCCAAGGATCAGCTTCTTCAAGAGCATCCAAAACCAAAACCCAGACATCCAAGAAAACAAAGAATGGAGTCTCTCCAGAGATGAGGTACATGTACAGATTGCTCTCTAATCACACGTAAGCCAGCTTAAGTTGCCATCAGTGTAAGATCATTCTCGGTTGTGTAGTTACCAAATCTACCGTGACGATCTAGGAAAAAAATCGTCTCACGTACCGTTCCTAAAACCCTTATTAAAACCCTGGGGCCAGATTCATAAACGCCATCTAGAGTATCTTCTGAGTATATTGTTCGAATTCAATAGTTACTGTTAAGTAACAATTCTTAGGATGCAACTAACGAAGGAGAGCTTCTGAAATCGAGCCCCTAATTTGGAAGCGAAAAAGTACAAAAAAAATCGTCGATCAGTCGATGATTTGTGGACAGGGGATTTAGACGTCAAAATTAATAAGACGAATTTAATATTTTGTCGGAGCCTTCCGCATTTATCTGACCTGTGACGAATTTAAAAAAACACATGAAACGCGCAGATTAAATCAGGGTACCAGTGCGGGAAAACCAAAACGAAATGGCGACTGAGGTTTACCAAAGCTTTATTTTTAGAGAAAATGTTTAGAGATAGACAGCGGAGGAGAGAGTTGCGACGTCGAATGTTGCATGACACTGGTTGTATTGAAAAAAAGTTTTCTTGTTCGAGTGTCTTTATTGATTTGTCCTTTCATCCTCGCCTGAATCGGTTTCACAAGCCAGCACACAAGCTGGTTCGATGTTATCGGGACGCTTTTCGTCCAAAGATTCATTTTCCAGAGCAGCTGGGTCAATGTCATCGGAAGGGTGACGATTTTCGCTGAAGAATTCGTTTTGCCCAGCACCTACAGCAGCTACAGCACTCGGTAGGTAATAACCTACGCGTTTGTTTGCTTCCCACCCCAATGTATCTTCGTTCTCCTCAGCAATAGAACATTCAACTCTGACACAAACACTTTTTCCACAAGTTATGCACGAATACTTTGTATTCCTTTTACAAATTGTGCAGGCGGAAGGCAATTTTTTTCCCCACGAAGACATAACGCGCGCGCAGAAAACATACGAAGTGGGAAAGGCGCGGGGAATAGTGAGTGCGAAGGCACTGTTTGCGCATGCGACGTGAACGAACCACGGGCTTACCACGTGCTCATTATATATAATAGTGTATGCATTTAATTCGATGCGTCTGTTGCGCGACGTCTAAATTGAAGACGCACTATCGCAATTGTATCCGTCCTAGCAAGACGGATATAACATCTTAGACGAATTTAATTCATCGGACGGATGTAATTCGATTTATACGTCGCGCAATCGTCGAATTTAATTAATAGTAGGTCCTTGATTCGTCCGAATTAAATTCGACGATTGTGCGACGTATAAGCAGGGCCTTATAAGCAAGTTTTGCTTCAACTCCATGTCTTCTTTTAGAATAGCATATGGCTACGCTGGCCTTGTTCTTCCAACGTGCTCACTAAACGAATAGAAGGTTAAAACACAAACGTTCTCCTTAATTTTCATCTTTCACATTCAGCTCTACGCAGGCAGGTCTGAATGATACAAAAGAAGAAATAAACAAACCATACAGTGATCTCCATCCTGTACTACGTGTGCTGTCCTGGCTACTAATGAGGTAGGAACTCACAGGTTGAAAAGCAGGTATAGCATTGGCGCAGTAAGTTATAAGTACTCAATAAATGACCCATCCGTGGGAGAAGTAAGGGCCGTCGGGGGGGGGGGGGGAAGGGTCTCGTGTGCTTGCCATGTGAATGTGCGCAACAGTACAAGAAGTTTTTCCAACAGGATAGGTTGAATGCAATTTTCGATGAGTAGACGATTTCATAGAAATGTTAATTACGCACATTTTTACCTTGCATCAATCAAGAACGCAATTCTTGATACTGCTGTAAACCGATCATAATTGCCCAGGAAACATTGAAATTCTCGTTTGTAGCTCTTATAACTAGAGATTAATACAAATAAGAAGAATTAATATCGACTTTTGGGTTATTAAGAGGCCCTGCGCCTAAGAAACGACCGATGATTTCCGGCTAAAAAATAAAATCGGCCGATTTTTGTCTCCCAAGTAGAGGTTACCGAATACTATTTAAAAATGAATTTCTTTTGTTTCAGTTTAACTTTAAACCAAAAATATCGAGCCGCAAACTTTTTCCGTCTGATAGCAGCAAAATCAGGCCGAAAATAAGCCCCCGCAAAAGACTGTTCAGAAATTACTATCGCAACGCAAAATAATGAGAAAACTACACAGTGTTGAAGAAAAAGGCCTTTTAATGCAATATCATTCGATAAACATCAAAAAACTGCCGAAGCGATTAAAAAATAAATTTTCAAATGTTGCATACTAAATTAGATGGAGCGTTGGAGCTGATTTTAAAATAATTATTTCTCAAAAGTCCAACGCTGTTGAAAGCAATCACAGTGATGAATTAGACATTGGAGGGATACACATCACGTTTCTGGAAAAACATTTTTCGGCCAAAGTATATTGACCTTGTACAAAGCGTTCAAAGTTACCGTGTTTACCGTTATCCTGCTACTTCGGCGAAACACTTTTCTTTTGCCAATACGGCCGTGGATAGCGTGTTAAACGCCACTTTCAACCTTGCTAGGCATTCAAAGACCATCCTGAGTAGAAGGATGTAGAATTGAAAGAGAAAGGAAGATGAAAAATACGCAGAAAAAGAAAATAACTCGAAATTACCATCTGCTAACGAAAGTTGAATCTGGAAAATGTCGTCGCGTGACAGCGGCCATTGACGTCATTTGTCACGTCAAGTCGCAAGAGCGTGGGAAAACGAGTCTGCAATGTCCTTCGGGCGGTCAGCGGCTAGGGTTCCAGTCGTGACCGCATAACTCTGATCACGCTGCGGCCAAAACGGTGTGGCGCTTGGGGAAGTTTTTCTTTTTGAGTGACCATCATTTGTGACAAATAACATAACATTGTTCCACTAAACGTTTTCTGGCCGGGAAAAATTGTTTCCCTATTTGTGCATTCGTCTGGATTCCGCCGCTATTTGTACAAATGACGTCAATGGCCGCTGTTTTTCGTCATCATTTTACGTGATATTATTGGCTTAGAAAACTTCCTATTGTCTTTCAGCCAGTCATGATCCAGAATTACGATGGGTAATTTACACTTATGTTACACTTGAACTGCACTGCTCTCAGCCAATGAGAATCGAGTGATTTTTTTACGTATATTATTACACCTATTAAACTACATATTTGGATAAGTAGGAAATGTGGTATAACTCCGAATCTAAGTGCTTTCAAGGAAATCGTCAAAGTGAAATTTATAACTGAGAAATATATAGCTATGGAAAACAACACAGAACTTAACTTTCAGGCTAGGTGGCAGCCGTATATAAAATGCATATTGTAAATTTACTTTATTGTACTCAGTCTTATTTTTAATTCATTTCATTATCATAACAGGACGTACAAGCTTTGTTGTTGGTAATGTTAGGTGTTATTAGAAATGTGTAATCTTTTTGTTTTTGAACCTCACAAGGTTGTAGTAAAAGTGGAAAAGTGATTGGTAATTATCTTTTTATTTACAGGCGCACAGTCTTGCCTGATAGTTCGTTCTTCATGGTATGGCATGGTGTCTCGCTTGTTATAACCGCGATATTTCCCTTCACACTCACCCTGCAGGCAGCGTTTTTTCACACCACTACCAGTCTATGGATCGTAAATTATGGTTTTGACTTCCTCTACTTGGTGGACATGTAAGTGTTGAACATGCTCAGATTTCAGTTCTTTACATCGCTGAGGCAGAGTCAGCTTTAATCAATGTTTTATCTTTTTTAACAGATCTTTTTTGGCTTTGTAATCCGTGTTTTCAGAGCCCTAAAGAAAGGTTTAATTCGAATTAGCGTGCGCGCGTTAGGCCATCCCTTTTTTTTTTCGTTTAGTGTCGAATGCGTTACCTGATATCGGGTCGGTCGGTCCGATTGAAAAAAACAAAACAAAAAAACCAAAAACAAAAACAGTGGCAAGAATTCTCTGAATAGGAAGGCTGGTACCCCAGCATCATTGCTGTGGAGCCTGAAAACAATAAGACATGAACCCAAAATCAATATGGCGGAAAAGTTGGTTGATGTTATTCTAAAATTAAGACAACGTCGGACTTATTAAGACAACTGTTTTTCTCTGTGCAGTTACTATGCTCATTTTTCAGATTAAAAGAATTTAAAGTGAAAAATGGTTTAACTACGTCGTTACTTTTTTTTGAAAATGTCAAAAATTTGGGTCGGTCGGACAACGCTAAACGGAGAAAAAAAAAGAGGATGGCCCTGTACGAAAATAACTTTATGTAAAGCTCAGTTAAGAAATTCAGGAATTAAGTTCAACAAAGCACGGGAGAAACACGGCTTCTGGATCAAACTTTTGAATTAAGTTCGGCAAGCAATTAAGTTAGAAAAGCCCTGCCGCGCTACACGACTCTGGCACGGCAGCGATTCAAAAGCCGAGCTCCTACCGCGCCAAACAAAATTCATAAATTATACCAATGCGTTCCAGGAAGAAATTACGAGGAGAATTGCTACGTGGCTTCAGTAAATCCTGAATCTGGCACGACTCTGGAACGACTTCTAAATCGGAATCTTGTTTCCGCCATACTTCAGTGGAACCTAATTACAATTGGGTTCGCTACGGCAGAAACACGACGTCTGAACCGGGCCTAAGATCATCTCGCATCTACAGTAAAACAACTTCAATCTTTGTTTCTAGATGTTGTATTTATTAATTTTCTTTGATGTTCTTGGTTTAGAGAAGGGATTCTGCATGGATATATCATTCAGTTAACAAATTGGCGTCAATTTTTCATGGGTCTGCCGTGTTATTGATCATTAATTTCTTCATAACATTGCAAAGTAGCTGCTTTGTCAATGTTATGATCAACCCATTGTCGATAACAGGACAGATCTATAGTTAATTTGCCTTTTGCAAGAATTATCGCGCAAATTGTAAATTAATGTGTCTGTCCGCTTATTGACAATGACGATTAGCCAACGAGCGCGCGAGAATTTCTGTAGTTGTTGTAAAATCGGAAATGATCGAGAACAAGAGAAAAACACAGTGCAAATCCGATTAAAAATTCACTATCATGCATTATACCTGATAGCCATCCAATCTGAGGGCGCCTTTCATCACCAGCATGTTTTTAAGTATTTACTACTTATTCGGTCGTCTTGTCTTATTTCAGGTACATCAAGTTTCATCTCGCCTTTTACAACAAAAACAATGTCCTCGTCACACATCCACTCTTCACGGCACGGAATTATCTGAGGTAATTATGCACTTGATATTTGTTTGTTGGTATTTTTGTACACTTCTTTGTTTGTTTGTTTGTTTTAGTTCTGGGGCGTTACGGTTCCGTAGTATTCCATGCAATGAGTAAAAAAACTCCAATTAAATTTGAAAAAAATATCGACAGAACACTTAATGCTCTGTCAATATATTTTTTTAATTAAATGGAGTGTAAATTGGCCTTTGCAACTAGCGGAAATCCTTTGAGGCTGAATAAATCGACATTTTCCAAGTTTGGCAAACCCTTTTCTTTCTGTATGTTTATTCGTCACCTCATGGATAAAAATGTACCAAACTATTGTGGCAAAATATGGCAAAATATTAAAAAGAAACTAAACAAACAGCGCCGATGAAATTAAAGGTACTGCTTAATAATTTTCATTGATGGTCACACAAAAATGAACATTTGATACAACAATGTCTTTTCTTTGTAGGACGAATTTTCCTTTAGACCTCTTCTGCTCGTTTCCTACAGACATCATTGTATTAGCCATCTGGCCTGACAGCCTCGGTAAGCTCAAAATTTTTTCCTTCAGAAATCTTTCTTCAATGATAGTATAACTTATACAACAATGACGACAATGTTTCATCATTCTTAATAATCAATATATTTCTTTCGTGTTGCAGGCGTACTTCGCATTCTGTCGCTGGCTCGCCTTAACAGATGTTTTCATATGTACAAAATGGTAAGTTTAATAACCGTCAAAGTGAAGAAAGTAACTTTAGCGCAGGTAAAGCGCGGATACTTCCTATTTTGCAATCATCAGAGTAGTAAGGTAGATAGTCGACAACAGGAATTTAAGCCGAAAATTCAGTTGGTTTGCTTGGACTACACATAACCTTTGGAGGTGGGATGGCGTAATGATTATCGAGATGGGCTCTTGATCGAGCTGCCCGGGTTCGAGCCCTGGCCTAGGTAATTGTGTTGTGTTCCTTTGCAAGACGCTTCACCCTCCTAGTGCCGTTCTCCACCCAGGTGTATATATGGGTTATTGACCAAGTGTGAGGTCAAGATGGCTGGATATTGGCCAAGTTTTTTTTTTTTTTTTTTGCGTGTTTATGGACCGAGACGGAGTCGAGGTCCATAAACTCGCAAAAAAAGAACGAGGCCAATATCCAGCCATCTTGACCGAACAAGCTTGGTCAATAAAAGATTTATTATATGGCTTTCGCGGAAATTTTCCTTGCGGGACACGGCGGGTAGTCCCGAGCGGGCAAGATAGCTCCATCTTGCCCGCTCGGGTAGCCAATCACAGCGCAGGATTTGATTCATCTTGCCCGCTCACGGAGCTAGCCATATAATAAAAATGGATACTTGCAAATTTAGTTCCAGGGGTAACCCTGCGGGATAATTCTGCATCCCATGCAGGGGGGAGTAAAAGTACTCCTAGTCACGTGATGCTACGGCAATCAGGATAAGCTCCGACTGTATTGTCCACTTGGCCTGACGCAAACTTTCCCTATATTATATAACCTCCCGCAAAAATTACAACGATACTGTTGTAATTTTAATCTCTTCCAGTGAGTTATCGAGCCATTTGGCTTATTCCTATTTGGCTTATTTCCTTATGTCTTTTTCAGCAACAGTTCTTTCGTTTCATGGCAGATTCAATGGGAAAAAATACAAACCTGTTGGGGTAGGTAGAAATAGGATTGTTGAGTTTTGAGTCGATTTCACTAGCCTTCTTGAAGTTGTAACTCAAACAATACGTATCGGTTATTGACCAATTGTGAGGTCAAGATGGCAGGATATTGGCCAAGTTCTTTTTTTGTGTGTTTAAGGACCGAGACGGAGTCGAGGTCCATAAGCTCGCAAAAAAAAAAAAAAGAACGAGGCCAATATCCAGCCATCTTGGCAGAACAAGCTTGGTCAATAAAGAATTTATTATATTGCTTTAGGGGAAATTTTTCTTGCGGCACACGGCGGGTAGTCCCAAGCGAGCAAGATAGCTTCATCTTGCCCGCTCGGGTAGCCAATCACAGCGCAGGATTTGATTCAATTCATCTTGCCCGCTCACGGAGCTAGCCATATAATAATGAATATTATGAAACCCCGATGGAAAACAACAACAACAACAACAACAAAAAAGAATAAAAACAAACGAAACGAGAAATAGCGTGGTGAGTAATTTGACTCTGTTGTGAAATCTTTCGTTTTTTATATATATATATATTTTGAGGGCGAACTTGCAAGAACACGGAGACATTGCATTCCCTAAAACTCTCTTTACGATGTGCTGACAATATTTGTATCTTTTGAATATCTCATAGGCAGCTTAAGTTCGCTCTGTACATGGCAATATTTACCCATTGTATCGCATGTGGCTGGTATCTACTCGCTTGTAAAGGACTTGAAAATGGCCATCATCTCTGCTCAGTGGATTCTTGGGTCGTGAGGGAAGATCGTGGCCTAGGTAATTTGAACTTGCAATAAAACGTAGCTGAGCACCTAGGTTTTCTTTATTCTTTTCTTTTTTCTTTCTTTTTTTTTTTTTTTACTTTGTCTATTTTTTTTGTTTTTATTCAAGTTCGTCTGTCCTCCCTTCGGTTGTCTGTCGGTCGGTGAGCCTGTCTATCTATTTGCTCGTCTGTCAGTCTGTCTGTCTCTTTGTCTATCTGTCTGTTTGCCTGCCTGTTATCCCGTCTGTTAGTCTATCTGTCTGCCTGTCTGCCTGTTTGCCTGTATGTTTGTCTTTCTGTCTGCCTACTGCCCTTTTGTTTCTGTCTGCCTGTCTGTCCGTCTGTCTGCCTGTCTGTCTGTCTGTCTGTCTGCCTGTCTGACTGTTTGCCTGTCTGTTTGTCCGTTCGTCTGTCTGTCGGTTTGTCTTTTTGTCTTCCTGCCTCTGTGACTGCCTGTCTGCCTGCCTGTTATCCCGTCTGTCTGTCCGCCTGTTTGCCTGTATGTTTGTCTCTCTTTCTGTCTGTCTGTCTTTCTGCCTTCCCACCTGTCTGTCTGCCTGCCTGTCTGCCTTTCTGTCTGTCTTCTTGTTGGTCTGTCTCTCTGCCTTCCTGCCTTTCTGCCTGCCTGTCTGTTTACCCGTCTGTCTGTCTGCCTGCTTGCCTGCTTGCCTGCTTGCCTGCTTGCCTGTCTGTTTTGCTATCTGTCCCTCTGTTTATCTGCCTAACTGGCAGAAATCCAAAGTGAAAGGCAACTCGAAGAAAGGCCTGATAAGTCTCATTTCTAGTTAAGATAAACTAATTTGTTAAATTCCTAACGAAATAAATTCTACAAAATTAAGTGTTGTTCTTTGTCGACAGGAAATTCAACATTTGACTTTAAGTACATTACAAGTATTTACTGGGCAGCGGCTACCTCAGCCTCGGTTGGATACGGGGACGTTCACGCACATACCACGACCGAGGCAAGTACCACAGTCATCCCATGCTCTAGATTATAGCTACTTTGAAAATGAAAGAGAATCTACGCACAAGCTTTACCGAGTTGGTATTACCAATTTGAATGTATTGCTTAGCAAAGACCAGTCACTACGTATAACTCAGCTTGCTGTATGCTCTCAATAAAATCAAAGAAAAACATGCGGCACATAACACACGTACGAAATGTCAGTGGAAAAGTCATTATCGGGTATTTATAAACCGTTGAAAATAAAAAGAAACGAATAGAGCTATTTATGTTAAATTAATCTAATTAAGTTACTTCACTAACCATATCTGCTCACGAGAAGCAGTTTTCAAGTACAAACACAAAATGGTAATCACTCAAATGGAATTTGTTTTATTCTCACTGGATAACTTTTTGGCTAGCTATCGAACGAGTTGATTGACTAGCTAACTGACTGATTAATCGATAGATCGGTTAATTGAATGTTAATTGACTGCTTTCTTGCTTGCTTGATTAATTGATTGACTGATTGCTGACTAACTGATTGCCGTCCTGCTTACTTGATTAACTGATTGATTGATTGATTGATTGACAGATGACATTCTCATTGATTTGCATGATCGTTGGTATCGTTTTCTACGGTTTCATCATTGCCAGTGTTGCTGCCGGTCTGGCTAACGCTGACGCACAGCGGGCTCGTTACCAAGAAAGACTTGACGCTATAAAGACTTTCCTGAAGGTAAAGAGCAATGAAGCATTAGATGGTAATGTCTTGTCATACTCTGTGGTGTAGCCTACAACTAAATAAGTTACCATAATCAGTTGCCAAAAAGTTTGCAGGAGGGACCTCACACTATTATCTTGAAGTGAGGTGGCGAGGGAACAGTTCCATAGGATGCTCCGAACTACAAGAGGTGACCAGAGATGACATATTTCTTTGCTTTAGATGCCATTTAGTTTATATCTTAGTTTAACTAGTGCTTTATAAAATGGGTTTGCTTTTGTTATTTTTAGGAACAAGAAATATCTGACAAACTCACAGCCCGCATATTAAGGTATCTCTGTGATAACTTTTGTAAAATTTGACCATAAGTTTATTAGAGGAGTCCGAACGAGTAAACTGGGAACTAGCATTTGCCCATTTTTACACTGGACCATTGGGACTGGGAATTACAAGCAAGCTGATGAAATTGGACTGGATTTGTGCTGGGAAATGGTGGGCGCGTTCCATTCGTTCAAAAATTCTGGTTTGAATTTCCGAAATTTTCGTATGTCGAATGGAACGGTATTTTCCACCAGGCCGGACCGATCTCGTATCATTTCCGTTTGAGCACATTTCCTGCCAAGATTTACTCGACAAAACGCTGAAGGATCATAATGAAGTGGCTGTCGTAAGTGCCGTAAGCTGCTTCATGTAAAGAAATTTAACGTGCATTCACAAACTCTTCGTTGATATTTACTTGACCGACTCAAAAATCATTTTCGTGTGATGAAAGAAACTAGCGAACTTTTCTCGCGGGAGAGTATGCAAACCGGGCGAACTGACCCAAAGAAAATTCGGAACGACCAAGCCAGAATTCTCCAGAATTTGAAAATCAGATCCTAACGTTTTTGTACAGGATGGACAATCAAGAACAGGCTGGAACTGTGGCAGATCATTCTGCATCCAGTTTAGTGTCGACTCGCCGCCATCTTGTAGCTTTGGTCGAGGCAAAATTCACGACTACGGGAACTAGGACCGAGATCATAACGGGTAGAAATGCCAAATGGAACAGGAAATTTCCGAAATTCCAAATTTCTAGAAAAAGGGACAACCTCGAGAGGTTGACCAAAATTTTCGAAACGAATTTCCGGAAACTTTCTGTTCCATTCAATTTTAAACCGGAATTCCCAGAAATTTTGGTCGAATGGAACGCGCCCAATATTTGGCAGATGTTATTTATATCTCCCCTCTCACTCCCTTCAGAACTCTCTTATTAATTCTTAGCATTAGCAACGGTCCCGAAAGGTTCCTGTACTCTACTGCTCTTGCTATGACGCGCTATGAAAGTAAAGAGTATTGTACCCGAACTCACTCACGCAAGGACAATAATTAACTGTTAAACGGTGAGCTCGGCTGGGGTTTCTATCAGTCGATAGAAACCCATTGCGAGTTTTACCATAACCCAGTTAGCAAACCGACCGAGATAATCGATCAGATCGATCAGCATGAGGTGTTTTCAAAGATTAAATAGCTCTTAGTGCCATCTATCGGAATAATAAGAGCATCCCCGTGTACCCAATCAGATTGTCCGTTAACTGGTCAGTCAGTTAACGTTGTCTTTAATGCTAATTAACATGGATATCTTTTTGAGATATGTTTTGTCCTATTAAATGCCAACTCTGTTATTTTTTTCAGCTATTATGAGTATCTTTGGCTGCGGAACAAAGGAGTCGATGCTAGTTCGCTGTTTGAAGGCCTGCCGCTGTCTCTGCAAGCCGACATTTCCCTCAGCCTGTACAAAGACCTGATTGAACGGGTAAAAAGTTCACTCTCTTTGAGTTTTTTTTAAATGTATTTTTCAAGTTTTTGTGCAAGAATCATATCATTTGTAACAGGACGAGTCTGCGGATTGTTAACAGTGTTGAACACTACGTTTTGGTTTATTACAATGCGAAAGGTGTATTGTTACTATTATTATTATTACTGTTACTGTTACTGTTATTGTTACCGTTACCGTTACTGTTACCGTTACCGTTACCGTTACCGTTACCGTTACCGTTACTGTTACTGTTACTGTTACTGTTACTGTTACTGTTACTGCTACTGCTACTGTTACTGTTGCTGTTACTGTTGCTGTTACTGTTACTGTTGCTGTTGCTGTTGCTGTTGCTGTTACTGTTGCCGTTGCTGTTGCTGTTGCCGTTACCGTTACCGTTGCCGTTACCGTTGCCGTTGCCGTTGCCGTTGCCGTTGCCGTTGCCGTTACTGTTACCGTTACCGTTACTGTTACTGTTACTGTTGCTGTTACTGTTGCTGTTGCTGTTACTGTTACTGTTACTGTTACTGCAATAGAGGTATTCGTCATCCGTTTTGATTTCTGAATGTTAATTTCCATATTTTGGTTTTGCTTGGGTAAGATAGAATCGGTTTTAGCTTACTTCCTTAGTTCTATGAAAAAGTTTCTAAATTGGAAGCCTGCCACGCTATACAGTTATGATGGCTAGCTCATAGCAATATTTAATGTCTTTTGCCAAAATGAGCAACGAGATGTCCGATACTTTAATTAAATCTCGAAAAAATTTATCCGCTGAACAACTGTTTCTTTTTTTGTCCAATCAGGTACCTTTATTCGAGGGCACGGAGATCGGTTTCTTGAAGATGCTGTCCATGAAAGTAAAGCCTGTTTATTTTCTTGCCAAAGAGTACGTGGTACGCAAAGGAGACACTGGACAAGAGGTTAGGGTCGTTTGATGATATACTACAACACCGCAAATATATGCTCACCCTCCTATTTAAGCAACAGAGAATTTTTTCCGTGTTTACACAGCTTCATCTAAACACGAGGGGTTCTGAGAATATGAGACAGTTATGCAAACCCGAGACGCAAACTACGTAAACACGGAAAAAGTACTCTATTACTTTTATAAATATTTCTCTCGAATCTAAAACGTCACAGCCGTGTTTACATACTCTCATCTAAACACACCTATCGATTAAAGACAAACATGACTTGCTGACTACCAGGTAAAAACATGTACTGAAAGAGGCGCGCGCCCGTGCCATGCAAAAGTCACCATTAATGTCGTTCGTCCGTGGGGAGCTTTACTCCTCCGGAATAAGCTGAAAACCTGGAAATTTTAAGCAATTTTTCGACTTGTATAGCATAACTTGCCGGTGAGAGCATAAAGAGCGAGCTTCCATAGCATATCTCGGAAGAACAGATTTATGTATCGTGGGCTCATCGACTATAAATTGCTTATTGAAGCTAGTGGCCATTTGTATCAAGCAGTTTAAGAGATAACATTTCGAAGATTTCTTTACCATCTTAAACTGATTAAACTTCTAAAAGAGGGCTGGAGAACTGATGACCCAAAATGGTCGATTTATTTTCTTTGCGTTTCTTTTTTTTTTTTTAATTTACTCTTTCGTTAGAAGTGGTAGTTGCGTTAGTAATAAGACCAACAAATCTCGCAGCATCGAACTCAGGTCTATTTCGCCCAACACGATACGTTGCCGCAACTTTCAGCACTTGTCGTGCTATGTTGAACAACAATTTGCTTTGATCAATATTGCAGGACAAGTTGAAATATAATGTTGCCCCTTTTATTCGGCCTTAAGCTTAAAATACGGAAATCATTGTTATGGACTTTACTTTTATTCTGTGCCTTATCTATTTTGCATAGAGTTGAAATTTTCTTTGATTAGGCCTTTCCACAACTTCCCACCTAAATATATTTCCGGAAATTCTCGAAAAAAACTTCCTAATTATCGCTAAAAATCATCTCTAATTTTTGTTTTAAATATAAACCGATTTTGAATCACTTGGGCCAAAATTTTCAAACTTTTCTTGCATTTGTAGACGGGGAGATCACTGAAATGGATGTTTCTGGGATAGAACTGAGTGTTGTTTCACGAAAACAGCGAGGAAAACACAGGGTTCAGATACAAAAAGCTTGGATTATTTCTGAATAGTCCTCAATTTTCTAAATATCTTAATGTTTTCTAAATACCTCGGATACTACTAATTATCCCCCCAAATAACCGGACATTTGTGGGTAGGTCTACTTTTATAAGTGTAAGCTCCTATTCTCTAAGCCAAAGAGATAAACAACTTATTAATGCAACTCAATTAAGCAATAGACTACAAGTTTTTATGGTTTATAGGCCGATAAACCACGTGGGATGTTGGAAGAACACGAGAAGAATTCGTAAATTAAGAGCCGCAGGTGAGTGATTTACGAATTCTTCGAGTGTTCTGCCAACATCCCAAGTGGTTTATCATGCCTCTAAACCATAGAAACTTGTGGTCTATTGTTTTTATATAATAATTCAGAAGCACGCGAAATTTCCGTGAGTTTACTGTCACAATAAACCATAACTGATCGACCAATCAGAGCGCGCGGATTCATTTAACTACTATATAACATTTTATACACGTAGATGTATTTTATCCACCGTGGCACTGTGGAAGTTGTTTCTGAGCACGACGAACCTATTATATTGGACACCATGGGTGAAGGAAGATTCTTTGGAGAGATCAGCCCTAGAACAGCATCGATCAGGTTAGAACCAACAGATCTTAAGGTTGAAGTCAATAATTGAAGCGTAAGTTTTAAAATGCACCTAGTTATTACAAGCGAAAGATCGATTTGCAGTAACAATACACGCCGGGCTAGGAGCCGGACACATCGCACCATTTCAGAAAATATGAGCCGGCGCGAAATTGGTCAGCAATCACTATTTTAATCGTTTTCAAAATGGCGGCGCTGTTGGTGAAAATGCACGAAACTGTTAATGATTGCATTGACTCCAGTGAAAATCAAGGACAGATTTCCATATAACTCCATACATTTATTATGCATGCAGAATGATTAATTATGTATGTGCTCCAGTATTGTTTTGGAAGACAGTAGAATCTCCCTAAGGTATTGAATATATACATTGATAATTACTACTTACTGTATGAATAAAAGAGGATTTTATTGCGGGCTGTCCTTTTGCCGATTCTCTTCTTCCCCTAGCTCCATTCTTTTCTCTTTTTCTCCTCCATATTACCCAGGCTCCTTACGCATTTTTTTTTTCCTTTTTTACTTGTACCCCTGAAGGTCTCGAACCCCTTACCTTTCGCTTACTTCTCGCCTACCAGTCTCTCTTCTACACGTCTACACTGCGAGTTTCAGTTGAGAATTACCCCTCGAAAAATTATTGTTATTTTACTCGACTTGTTAACATTCCAAAAAGTTTACATTACAATTTACTTATTCATCTGTTCAACGTATGTTTCACGCTGCGTGAAAAAATGATTTGGATTTTTTAATCAACTGGGTCCCTGGTGAGTTTCGTTTCTTCTTCGTACCGTTTGCTTGAAAACTGACCCGATGCGACAAGAGTAGGCTCACGGTATCGTTTACGTTAAGGCGCTTTTCATTGTTATAAAAACGTCGTCGAAATTTTCTTCTTGATTGTTGAATGCTCTAACTCTAGGCCGCCGCCCTCTTTGATAGAAAATCCGCTGCTCGAAATAGTCAAATTTCTGAGCCTGCTAGCCTGGCGTGTAAAATAAAGTTAGGTTTATTAGGTTCCCCGAGAGAATAAGTGTTCTTGTAAAAGGAAAAAATCATCTTCCTTGATGAAGACGATGAGAGAACAAGAGAAAGTGTATTTCTGACGATTGAGGGACGAATTAGTCAGATATAATTATTCTGACGGCATGATGGAGAGGCTTGCGGAGTGTCATGGGACGTTTAGGGACTATTTAGGCTTTGGGCGGGAGATCTAGGTCATTCTAGATTAGTCAGTCCTTATATTCCACTTCGTTATATTCGCACAAGCTGTTAAAACAAAAGCGTAAAAACTTTTAGCAGCTTGTATGAATAATTGTAAAATGTTCTAGCTTATTGATTTTTGTCCCCTCTCGAACTGCTGCATTAGATGGGTAATACGTTTCCATATATTCTTTGGCCACATCCAAAGAGTGGGTTTTCAGTGGCATTTCGTATCTGGCATCGCACAGGCTCTAACTGTTTGATTTTGTATCTTTTCCTAGCTGCCATTCGCATGCACCAACAATATGCCGAGCTTAGCGTGAAAAAACTACTCGTTGCATACTTTAGTCAGTTCTTTGACCTGCGGTTCAATGGGTATGATTCAGTTCCCAGGATGCTATTATCAGAAACCTCAAAAAGGTGTGAATTGTACCAACGAAACAATTCTAAATTGCCTCAAACATTGAAGAAGTTTTAACTATCTTTTCACAGCTCTCGCACCTCTTTTTCTTTCAATCGTAACACTTCTTTATGGCTCCTGTTTTTCCAGGGCACAAACAGATTCTGATGTCTTTGTGTTGACTAAAGAGGACCTGGACGAAGTACTCACTGAGTATCCCCAAATCCGCAAGAAAATCCTTGAAACAGCTGAGGAGAGACAAAGAATGGTGGCTGAACGCGCCAAGAAGAAAGAAGAGGATAAGAAACGAGAGGAGGAAAACAAACTCAAGGTATTTTAAATGATAACTGCAAAAATTCTGAATTCTCGCGCTTTCATCGGCTAATTTTCCTTATCAATAAACTTACGGACAGACACATTCTCCTGGTGACTAGTAGAACTAGTTGGACTGTTAAACTTGAAAACTTTAGTCCCAGAATTGGAAATACTCGAAAGATTAAATTCGGTAAAGTCAATAGCTTACAATCCCCATAGAACGACCACAACGTTATGAATTAACCGGCCTGGTAAATGCTTTTGTGACGAAGAAACCCCTCAAAGAGCTTATACAGTTCGGACAAACTGTCTGCGGTCCTCACCCGCAGACCTGACCTCGCCTAATTGCAAATTAAAGTACGCTTGCGACGGCCACATATATATGAAGTAAATTCCATCTGGTCCCAGTAGCACACACAATACTTAAACAGAAGAAACACTGGTGTAACTTTGATGAACGGGTATAACAGCTTCTAAAAAACAACTAGATTTCTTGCATGTGCGTCACCATTTCTCTAAGCAGGAGATTATTGGGTCCATCCTCTTACCATATCAAATTTAATACGGTCAATTAAAAAGAGGAAATCAATGGTTCGCAAATATTTTCTTGCAGCTATAATGTACCATCTTTGACAGTGATTGAAAAACGTGTACTCACTACAGTGAAACCTGTATTAAGCGGTCATTCTTGGGATACTAAAAATAGTGTCCGCTAAAAATAGTGTCCGCTAAAAATAGTGTCCGCTAAAAATAGTGTCCGCTAAAAATAGTGTCCGCTCTCAGGTTCATTTAAATACATGTATATGGAATGCCAAAGGTGGCCAGAAATGCCTTTAACATTGGGGAGGTCTGGAACCCAGTATGTTGCCATGGTAACCAAATTGTT
Organism: Orbicella franksi; assembly: GCF_964199315.1. Taxonomy (NCBI): domain Eukaryota; kingdom Metazoa; phylum Cnidaria; class Anthozoa; order Scleractinia; family Merulinidae; genus Orbicella; species Orbicella franksi. The sequence continues at coordinate 26,751,682 of NC_138154.1, forward strand.
AAGCTCATATTGTGGAGCACATTTAGTAGAATTTTACTGCAAAGAATCAAACATTTCTGATACAAATTGGCTGAGATATCTGTTTTTATCATATTTGATCAAAATTTGGTTGAGTGTATGAGGTCATCACTGGGCTAATTTGCATATATTAAAAACTTGAATATCTCTGGAACGAAAAGAGATATTTGAATATAGTAAACAGCATTTTTCTTCTCACACAGGCTACTTGTTTATGTTTTAAAATGGATGCGATAGGAAAGATGCGATTTTCGTCATAGTACCACTTTAACTTCTCTTCTCTCTTCGCTTTATTTTTTAATGTACTATACGAACCATATTATTTCTTTACCTCAAACGCTTTAAATCTTAATAACATTAGATCTATAATTTACATTTTAGCGAGTTGCTGTTTGTTGATATCAAGTACCTCTTCAGAGTATTTCTTTTTGTTACTACCTTTTCCTTTTATTTGGTCAAATGATTACGGGTAAACACTCATTTCACTAAACATCAGAGGCATCAGCAACTTTCGAAAACGAAAAACAACTTTTACCTGGTGCAGAAAACAAAAAGCAGAAATTATCTTTCTACTGCGCAAAACTGCCTTCTACAGACACTACTTTGATAATGGTGTAATTTTCACAAAGGACCTACTTTATGACATAGCAAATACTCAGTCATTTAGAGCAATGAAAGAGCAAGGTTTAAAAAATTCAAATTTTTTGGTTTGTACTGGCCTGAGACAGTCTGTCCCATTCAAATTACGTGTTAATATGCATAAGTTCAAGACTGTCATTGACTTGGAAAATTATGAATGTAAAAACTACTACTATCATCTGATAAAATTCAAATATGAAAAAACTAGGAAATGGGATAAGCCTGGTCAAGAATTCGATTTAAGAGAAGACCAACTTTCCGAAGCATACCTGTTTCCTTTGAGGGTTGCAAGCGAACCGTATGTACGCTCTTTTCATTACGAAGTGTTCAACTACATCCTCTATACAAATGACCGTCTTTTTAAAATAGGGTACGTATCAAATCCATGCAAACTGCACCTTTTGTCAAGAGGGTCGAGAAACTATTCATTATATTCTATTTGAATGCTCTTTTTCCAAGTGTTTTTGGAGTATGGTGTCCTCTTGCATATTAAGCAGGCTTGGAAGTTGCGGGTGCTTCTCGATACGTGACATTGTGATAGGTATTCTGAAGGAGGCCGGAATGAATTTGATTAACTATATAGTAATTCTAGGAAAGACATATCTGTGGACCTGTAGGTGTAAAGGAATTAATCCCATCTTTGAACATTTCAAAAGAATTTTGGAAATCAAATATGAAACCGAAAAATACACAGCTCTTAAGGCAAATAAGATCAGCCAGTTTAAAAGAAATGGGATGTGTTTGAGGTACTTAATTTAAATTTAATTAAAAGTAAATAATTATCAATAACTTTATAAGTAGTATTTCTTTCTTTTTTTTCATATATTTTCAACGTAGTTATTACGTTGTATGTTGCAAAAAAATAATGTCGTGTAAATAGAGAAGTAATGCAAAAAGGTTGTTTATCATAAAAAAAGAAGAACAAAACTTTTGCTTTTAACATTGTTATAAATTCAGACCTAAGAAAATCGTATGTAATGACATGTAATGTAAGTTTGAGTCATGTAAGTGTTGCTATGATTAAATAAGAAAATTGATCAAAAAAAAGACAGTCGGTAGATCAGAATAATTGTAGACAACGTAACTATGGCGAATCAGTAGTAGTTTTTTTCAGTGGATCAACTGCTAGGCTGCAGTAGGGTTACAAATCAATCGTTCATTTTAAGATAATGATAGAACTAATTTAATAATAGCAATTATTAAAAGAGTTAATTAAAAAAAAAAAGATCAGACCGCTCATGGCAAAGTGCCCAGTTAGTCACTGCATCAATATCTACTTTGCTTTAAAATGAAATCACCGAGCAATGTTAAAGGAGTCTGAGCTGAGCTTTGAAAGCTAAAAAGCCCTAGAAGTGTCCGCTTCTTGCAGGTTTTGTGCCACAAAATGGCTTAATATTGCTCTCCGCCTCCGCTTAACAGAGGTGTCCGCTAAACGCAGGTTTATTTCAGAACATTGCTGCTCGTTATGTCACTGCTGCGAGGAAATATGACCATATTACTCCTGCCTTAGTACAACTTCATTAGTTGCCTGTCTCATATCAGATCGTGTTTAAGCATCTTCTTTCTGTCCACAAATCATTGAATAGTCTCTGCCCACAATATCTAACGGAACTCCTGGAACATCGGAATCAACTAGGTCTCTTTGCTCAAACTTTTAAGGCCTGCTAATGCAACCAACTTGTAAAACCAAAACATACGGTGATAGAGCTTTTTCTGTATGCACTCTGAAGATTTTGAACACTGTTTCTTTTGAAATACAGTACAGTTTTATTATTTAAGAAAAAACTAATGACCTTCCTTTTTACTAAATTTATTGAGTTAAAGAGTAACTCGTTTTATTTTTTTCTCAAGCATCTGAGCGGGCCGGAATCCTAAATCCTCGAATTTAATTGGCTAATCATACGCACGTGACCGGTCCAGCTTTTTACGATACGGCCAACGGGCCAGATTTTTTTCCCCTTTGCCTAAATTTCGCTCCTAAAAGTTAGCGGAAATCGTCAATATTTTGTCTTTTTTTCACATCCATCGACGATTAGTCAACGCAAGTTTATCTCTGTTCACTTTAAAATGGCAAGGAAAGTCACCGTAAATAAATTCAGTTGAGTGTTTAGAAGTTGTGAGAGTTTGCTTAATTGTTTGTAGCTTGGCTCTGTAATGGCGCGTAATCATGGGCGCTTACCATTTACAAAAAACCATCCGGTTGGAAATTTCAGGCGTTAACATTAAACAATTAAATGCGACGTTGCGGGAGAGGGAATCACTGTAAAGTATATCCACATCAGCTAGAGAGACTTAAAAGAGCAGGAAAATAGCATCACCTCAAATCACAGCCCATACTTTCCAAAGCTTCCCAAACGGAATGGTGCGAACCATTTGATTTTCCAACTGGAATTTCCAGTCTTCCCATGTAATTGGTAAGTACCCCCTGTGTTTCTCTCGCCATAAAATTTGAGTCAATTTCAGTCGAGTTTACCTCTCTGATCGTTGCTGTATTTAGGATAATTTCTGTGGAATGCACTTAACGAATTTCCTCGCTTTCTGCTATTCGATTTACGGTAGAAAAGTGACGAAGTGATTTTAAAAAGCAACGACTGACAGAAATTGTTTTTGTAGTAAAACTTCAAACTTCGCACGAAATTTCACACCGCAAAAACAATTTTGGAGAGCTAAACTGGTGAAATAAATGCAACTAACACAACGTAGTTCGAAAAAAATCTGTTTATTAATACATCTTTCTTTGTCTACCACCTGAGTTACTCGCTCGTCGCCGAGATTTTTTACAAATCGTTACTAGACGGCGCGCAAGCCGATTCAATGACAAGAGTTGCGTAAACAAACCCATTTGTAATCTGTAAAACCAATTTACTGCAGGAAAAATAAACATGTTACTTGCCGGCTTACGGTCGGTCCGTATGGTGCACAATTGTGACCTCGGGCTTGAAAATGCTGCCCTCAGCCTGTGGCCTCGGGCAGCAATTTCAAGACCTCGGTCACAGTTTTTCACGATACGGACCTCCCAGCCGGCAAATAACATATATATCTTTTTTAATTTCTAATTCTGGAAATTCTTCTTATTTTAAATAATTCTAATTTTGTAAATTACAATTCTTGTTCTTATTCTCATCCTCATCCTTATTCTTATTCTTATTCTCATTCTCATTCTCATCCTGATCCTGATCCTGATCCTTATTCTCATTCTTATTCTCATTCTTATTCTTATTTTTATCCTTAGTCTCATACTCATCCACAATCTCATTCTCAGCCTCATCCTCATTCTTATCCTCATTCTTATTCTTATTTTACCCTTAGTCTCATCCTCATCATCAATCTCATTCCATCCTCAACCTCATTCTTATCCTCATTCTCATCCTCATCCTCAATCTCATTCTCATCCTCAACCTCATTCTCATCCTCATCCTTATCCTCATCCTCATTCTCATCCTGATCCTGATCCTCATTCTCATTCTCATCCTCATTCGCATCCTCTTTTTCATTCGCATTCTCATTCTCATCCTCATCCTCATCCTCTTTTTCATTCGCATTCTCATTCTCATCCTTATTCTTATCCTCATCCTCATTCTCATTCTCATCCTCATCCTGATTCTTATCTTCATCTTCATTCTCATCCTCATTCTTGTTCTCATCGTCATTTTCATCCTCATCCTGATTTTCATCCTTATTCTTATTCTCATCCTCATCCTTATCCTCATCCTCATTCTCATCCTCATTCTCATCCACATCCTCAATGTCATCCACATCCTCAATGTCATCCTCATCCTCATTCTCGTCCTCATCCTCATTCTCATCCTCATCCTTATCCTCATCCTCATTCTCATCCTGATCCTGATCCTGATCCTGATCCTCATTCTCATTCTCATCCTCATCCTCATCCTCATTCGCATTCTCATTCTCGTCCTCATCCTCTTTTTCATTCGCATTCTCATTCTCATCCTTATTCTTATCCTCATCCTCATTCTCATTCTCATCCTCATCCTGATTCTTATCTTCATCTTCATTCTCATCCTCATTCTCGTTCTCATCGTCATTTTCATCCTCATCCTGATTTTCATCCTTATTCTTATTCTCATCCTCATCCTTATCCTCATCCTCATTCTCATCCTCATTCTCATCCACATCCTCAATGTCATCCTCATCCTCATTCTCGTCCTCATCCTCATTCTCATCCTCAATCTCATTTTCATCCTCAACCTCATCCTCATTCTCATCCTCGTTCTCATTCTCATCCTCATTCTAATTCTCATCCCCATCCTCATTCACATTTTCATCCTCATTCCCATCCTCATCCACATCCTCATTCTCATCCTCATCCTCATTCTTATCTTCATCCTCATTCGCATTCTCATCCTTATCCTTATCCGCATCCTCATTCTCATCCTCATCCTCATTCTTATCTTCATTCTCATTCTCATTCTCATCCTTATCCTCATCCTCATCCTCAATCTCATTTTCATCTTCATCCTCATTCGCATCCTCATTCTCATCAGTATTCTTATTCTTATTCTTAATCCCATCCTCATCCTCATCCTTATTCTCACCCTCATTCTCATCCTTATCCTTATTCTCATCCTTATCCTCTTTCTCATCCTTATCCTTATCCTCATCCTCGTTCTCATTCCCATCCTTATCCTTATTTTATCTTCATCCTTATCCTTAGTTTTTTGTTAGCTGCTACTTACACTGCTTAGAATACAATATTAATGTAGTCACTTACACTACTTATTACTTGCGCCACTAACGATAGTAACACTTACACTACTTATACTACTTACAACACAATACTACGCATACTCACGCTACTAACAATACTAATACTAACACTACTTACAATACAACATAATTAGATTACTTGCACTACTTACAATTCTAGCAAAGCAAAATCGTACCATGGTATATATCGCCTTGTTTCTTTTCCCTTCATTCTTATTTTCGTTTTCAAGGGACTGGGGTCGAGCTGTTAAGTGATTACAAAAGAGGCAACAGAAGCTCCCACTTTTTAAAGCGATTGTAGTTCAATTTTTTCCATTTGATAGATATGTTTTAAAAACAGTAAGAGATCGTTTGGTTTTGGAGAACATGTTTTCCTGTCTATACAGCCAAATATAGTATATAGACTTATGCCAGCCTAAAAGCGTACCTCCTGGGCCGGGTTGTTCAGAACCAGATTAAGCTAACTCAGGAAAAGGTAGAATTTTGATTTGAGTTTTGTAACTTTGCATTGAGGTTTTCTGTATATTGTTTGATCTTCTGTTTTGAGTTTTGATAATCACTATATACACAAAACAAAGCAGCAGAAAACATTTGTATAGAAGAAAAAGTTATAATTCGGTTAACTTTTAACCTTGGGTTAGTGTCAACCGGCTAACCGGTTAACGATAGCTGGCTAACCGGTTAACCTGCCCTGTTGTCGCCAAGTTAACCTGAGACGAGCCCGCGATCCAATCGAAAACCAGCACTTGGTCAGCGGTCAACTTAAAAAAAACACGAGCTCAATGAGCTGTAAACTTGAGCCCGCGATATAGTCACGTGATACTGACCAGCAGATAGCTTGTTTGGACAGGTGTTAATTGATCATAACATGGATGTCCTATATCAAAGAAGTACACGGTAAACCAAGGCTGCATGTCTCTGTCAACCTATTATTTGGAGTATGGCCACCATGTTGCGCAACTCCGTCGTCGTCATCGTCGTCGTCGCCGTCGTGCGTACGCGCCCACGAGCAATACCACTAGCCTTGATAACCATGAGAAAATCAACTTGGCGGTCCTTCGGGCCGCCGGAGCTCCGCTAATATTTAGCATTTAAGCAGCAGAAGTTAATTTGGAGTTTATGTTTAGAGCTATCTGGCCTTAGACCCAGTGCTGTATCAGGCTCTAAGGGTGACTCTTTGGCAATGACTTGGCAAGACTGTCGCCATACTTTAAAACTGGTCCAAGAATATTGAGTTTTTGGGCAAGCCCAAAATAGATGCGCCAGTTTCTCTGTTTCTCTTTCGCAGAAAGTGCATTTCTCGCTATCGACGAGACCAATTTGTTTCAAGAAGTTGTTTGTTGATATTCTTCTATGAAGAAATTTAAAATTGAAAGTTATAAGTTTTGTGCTATTAATACATTGAAAACCCATTTGATAAACCTCTTTCCGGTTGAGCTCTTGTTTTGTTGTGGGAGTGATATCTTTCTGCCACTTTTGTTGACTTTGGTTGCGTGATTCACTTTTTCCTGATACAAGTTTCTCATATACTAGTCTAATAGGTTTTTTGCTGTTTAAAAATTTTGGCAAGAAACTTTCATGTTTAATCGAGGTTCTGGTATTATGAGGTATATTTCTTTGAAGAAGTTTTATCGAAGAAATGATTCCAAGAAAGGTTAAAGGCCGGGCTGTCAGGTCGTGTTTAGTTTGGAAAGCAGTGACTGAGAGAAACTTTCCGGAGTCATCCATTAAATGTTCTACTTTTGTTATTCCTTTGAGGAACCATTCTTTAAAAAATACCGGTCAATTCTCAACTCTTGTAAGTGAATTATATCATAAGGGCGATGACCGAAAGTGATAATCCGATACAACCTTTTCTTCATAATTGAGTTCTGACGAGATTTCAAGAATTTCTTTGAAAAAAGGATCTGATACTTTGATAATGTTACGACTGTCTTTTATGTTTAGATTTCCAGTTACTGTTACTTCACCTCCATATTTTTCAAGTTCTGAGTCAAAAAATATTTTCCAGCTTCAACAGTTTTCCTTATCTAGATACTTCTTTATCCATGTGGTTTTGAGAGATCTATGAAAGGAAGCCATATTAATCATTTGAAGTCCTTCTTCTTGGTAATCTTTAATCTTTACCTTTCTCTTTATTTTGTCGCCCTTGTCATTCCATAAGAAATTACAAGACAATACATTTATCTCCTTTATTGCTGTATGATTTTTTTGAAGAGGAGAAAAAATATATGCCAGTTGTGAAGCTATGAGGCTTTTTAAAACAGTAAATTTACCTAAAAAGCCACGTCTGCGAAGTTTCCAGCATTCTAGAATCGATTTAATTTTTTCTATTTTATCCTTAGCCTTAACCTTAGTCTTAGTCTTAGTCTTAGTCTCAGTCTGAGTTTTAGTCTTAATCTTAGTCATTCCTATTCTTATTCCTATTCCTATTCTTATTCTTATTATTAATTAATTATTTTACAGTAAATGTGGAAAGAAAGTTTAGGGAATCAAGCTGGTGTCCACTTAATAGAGGGTGTCCGCTTAATAAAGGTTTCACTGTATGTCACATGAAAGGAACTTCCCTTGGCTTAAAAAGAGGACAATGTAGAATTTTTGGAATATTACATTAAACCATACCACTTCGAGTTAAATTTGACTGGTTTGAAAATCTGTTATCTCTTTTGCAGGAACAAGAACAGGGCAGTGACGAAAACAAAATTACTTTTGAAATCGAAGAAACTGCTGAGCCCACGCCAAGTGCTGGACAGCGTCTCCTCGCCAGCTTGAAGTCGCTTAAAGCTCATTTGGCTGATCTGTTTGTCAACTTTGTGATCTTGCCCAATAGCAAACTGACGCTCATCAAGTACATCAACTGCTTATTTGTAGTTGCTACTACCCTCACTATAACGTACATGGTAAGTCAACGAATGTGCGCTTAGGCTCGATTACCAACCGCTGTTCGAGAAAGGAACTGCCTCCTCCCCTGAACTCTCTGTCAAGGAGAAACGTGCACCAGAATCGTGTAAGCGACAGAAATCGAGCCAGAATAGCGCTTATGGACAACTTGGTTTTCGAAGTGTGGAACTGAAAAAAAGCTTGCAGATTGAGAGAAAGCAGAGTAAGATAAATCGTTAAATACAGTACAACGAGTTTCAAAGGGACGATAATCAAATACATGCTCAGTCTTGAAGACTCTCGACCACGGACTGGACAGGATCTTTGACCGCCATCGTTGTATTTTAAACCCATTGCACTGGGTTAATTAACAGTCTCTCAAATATCAATAGATAAACAGTCGCATAGCAAGCATCCAATGTGTGGAGGCGCAATGGCCTCGTGGTTAGTGTGCTCGCCTCCGGATCGGTCGGTCCGGACTCGTGTCCTCGTAGGAGGCATTGTGTTGTGTTCTTGGATAATTACCCAAGAAGTTAAGTGTCTTACAAGACACTTAGCTCTCACATTCCCTCTCTCCAACCCGGTGTATTAATTTGCACCGGCGAACTTAATCCTGGGGGTGACCGTGCGATGGACTAGCATCCCATCCTGCGGAAGTAGAAATACTCCTAGTCGCTTTATACTACTGAAACCGCAGATAAGCGCCGGCCTTATGGGCCACTTGGCTTGTATACAGGTTTTACATTTTTAAAGCATCCAATGTCTACTATAATACAGAAAAATTACTTGTAACCGTGAGGAATTTAACCCACAAAGAACATTTTTGCATATTACACCCAGACTGTGGAATGCCCTACCTTATCAGACTGATCAATTAAGGACATTTAGCTCGCTCACTTGATTCAAGTCAAAAGTCGAGGCGCATCTTTTTAAACGCATTTATAAACTGTAGTTACGATTAGTTTGAGTCCTTTTAGTTTACATGTATATCTGTTTAATTTACACATTTTGTAAAACGCTGCTGGATTCTGTAGAAGCAGCGCTATTTAAGACGAAATTTATTATTAAAATTATTATTATTATTATTATTATTATTATTATTTATTATAAATTGCTAATTACTTTTTTTTGCCACTACCTTTTTCAGACTTCTTTCCAAGATCACCAGTGGTATCTATTTGCATTCAACTATTTTTGTGAATTTTCATTTTACGTTGAGGTGGGTGCTAATGACATGCCGTAGTAAATAAAAATAAGAAACAGAACTCGCCAAAACTTTAACTCCTATGTGGCAAGATTATCATACCATAAGTTATATATCTGTGGATAACAGGCTATTTCCGAGTTACCTTGTGCCTCTTTTTCAAGACGAGTCCAAGTGTAAAAACTTTCATATGAAAATGAGTTCGATCGGAATCAACATGAACCTGCAGGCGGAACTCATTTTCACGTGAATGGTTTCGCTCGAAGACTCGAAGACTCGTCTTTACACAGAGGCAAAAGGCAACTCGGAAATTGCCAATTGCAACTCATGACACGAACCTATCTTCCTGATTATTTTTCTTTCTCAAGAAGCACGGAGACTGGATTAATTTAACGCATGGTCAAGGTCGCGATACAACGCATTTGCGGTCGTGCGCTTGGCTTTATCAGGGGATTAGTGAACCCACATAAAAAGGACGAGGGTGCTTGTCGGAAATTAGTCTATGATATGAACCCCTAAGAGGTACGAAGGTCTTGTTTTGTGGGCGTGGCTTGAATTTTTTTCACTCCAGTGCGGTACCCGATTCTAAAACAATACCTCATCTCCTGTCCTATTTTGTTTTTGGCTTAATACCTTAAAGGGTACCGCGAAAGCTCCCACTGGGGACCTTTCGAGGCTGAAAATCCTAAAAGATATCAAAACCGCTTTATCAACCATTAAAAGGTACGAAGAGCACCCCTTCCCTTTTTATATGAGGGTCCTCCCCGGGGTAGTTAACTATACTTGTTCCTGGAAAAGATTATCATTAAATTGGTACATTAATTAATTGATTAATAATCGCTGTGCCTTGTACATGTATGATGAAATTACTGCACAATTGTTTGATTTTCAACAGATATATCTCAACTTCCACATGGCGTACATAAACAACATTGGTGAAACCATTTGCGACGGCCACAGATTACTGATGCACTACGCTAAAGGAAAGTTTCCACTCGATCTGCTGGCTTCCTTTCCCATCGACCTCTTCGCTCTAGCGGCGCCGGCGGACAGACAGCTCTTTGTGTTGTCGTATTTGAGGCTGTTGCACTTACTACGCCTTGTTCGTATGCAGCAATTTTTCGCCGAATTGGCAGAGAGGCTGAATATCGAGTAAGCATCAAGTCTGAACGTATTAAACGTCAGTTACAGTTCCTGACTAAGTCGAGCTACTTGCGTTAAATATCCGACATAGTTTGATACATCGATTGCGGATCTATTTACACATCAATGTAAACAGTATGATGAACAAAAAACAACGTACAAAAATGGCGATTTAACGCCGATCTTTAATCCACGTTACACGAGACAACTTTTGTGGCAACTTTGTTGCGGCAACGGTCGGCAGCGGTATGTTACTCGAGAAGATTTTTAACGCAACATTATAAATTTAGGCAACAAGATTCCAGGTTTTAGGATCACTCCCAAAAACCTGCAATATGTTGCCGCAACAAAATTTTGCGTGAAAAGTCGCCCTGTGCGCCATGTTACTCGACATGGATTTTTAACGCAACAGTCGGCGTTGAAAGTCGGCTTGTTTAACATCCCCTTTATTTTTCTATATTTTGGGGGCGTTTTTAATAAAACTACTATTCGCGCCTCCTTTGCTATGATCATCTCATACCCAACATGCGCGAGTGGAATAATTGTTAAATAATAAACCATTAGCGATCCAACTCTGAATTCATAACTTTTCTTCTGGTGTTTGTTTTTAGTGTAACTAAAGTGCGCATAGTCAAGTTCTTCCTTCAGCTGGTTATTGGTATTCACGTGTTTGCCTGTGCTTGGTTTTGGGTTGCGTGCCCGTTTTATGTATGTCCTGAAGGGCACCATTGGGTCGAACATCAAGGTAGGTATCCATGTGGTGGCAGATGGTTCATGCCCACGACAAATCTGTAAATAAGTTTTGAAACCAAAAATATATGGTTTAAACTCAGTAATTTGTTAACTGCCAGTCCCTCTTTACTGCAGGAGTTAAGTACTAAGAACTACTGATAAAGAGCTGTTTACAAGATTGTCAAAAGTAATTCACTTTGCTTTGGTTTTGTATCACTACGTCATATGAGCACCACTTTGTCATCCAATCTCAAGTAATACCAAAACCAATCGTGGCTCGCCTTGTGTCAGCTACCTCTGCGTCCTTTGTGATTGGGCAATGGAAACTTTGGTTTAGATCAAGTAGTAGGTGGTGTAGTGAATAGCTACTGTCAAATTTTCTTAACTACTTTTGCCCGATTCCTCTCGGGGGAGTCGGGCAAAAAGTGCTCAAAGTTTGCCAGCATCTATTTAATCCATCAGTAACTACTGTGCGTGGGCGCAAGGAATATTTCTAATTAATACTAAAGAAATGTATTACTTTGTTAATGAAAAACGATATGTAAATGTGAATTAACCTGTTTTTGTAAAGAGCCTCACCAAAACGGGGGTGAAAAAGTAGAATTCGAAAAAAAAGATATATTGCTATTGATGGCGACGTTGATAAAGTCCCCAAGTGTGGGGTCGTTTAAAGATTATCTTTCCGAAGCTTGCGGCAAAACGTTCACGCAATGTCATACACCTCACACACTTAAAAATAGTACGCTGGACAAAGTTGTTCTGGATCGACGGTTTACAACAAAAAATTAAAACAAACAAAGTGAAACAAATAATTTTAGGATTGTCTTAAACTTCACTAAATTCCACACATGGAAACTTATTTTATATGGATCACGCAAGAAAGGCTTGCGTTATAGCCCTTCTAAATTTGGTAACTGAGTTACGAAAGTAGCAAAATCACGTGATTTCTGAGAAAGAAGAGTCACATTTGGAGTGTTGTTTGCGAAGAAAGTGTTTGCGTGCTGGTCGATTTTTTTGTCAAGATGCCAAAAGATCGGTCTTTCACCTGTCTCGAAGATGGCTGCCCTCAGCTCACGCTTCGTATCAGCCACAGGTGTGAAAAATACTGCTTTGTTAAATCGATGTCGGCCAAGAACCTCAGAAACTGCTATTTGTGCTTTTAGAAACGTTTTCTTACCTATTTCTGGGCTCATCAACGAGGAGCTTGCCATTATCTCGTATTTTCTTGCATAACAGCTTGAAATAACTTTATTTGGTTTGCCTTGTGGCCCTTCAGTGGTAGTATCACACAACTTGAATGGTTGATTCTCCAAACTGCTGATGTATCACAGGATTATAGTGCTGTTTAGATGGATTATTGCTCCTTCCTCATGCCATTTAGTCGAATTCACGAAAGAATTTAAAAACACATAACGATTTTCTTCGCACAACAACATTGGTAACACTACGATCTTGATGTAAACCATAACTTTTTTTTTATCAGAAATGGCGCAATTTTCCGTCCTTGTGTGATTCAGTCCGCAAATTTGGGTAAGCTGTAACGCAAGTTTTTCGTGTGTGATCTATATTTGGAACAACAAAGATATTAAGATAGATAATAAAACAATATATGATTCAAATTATGTTAAAGCAGGTATCCTCCTTATTAACCACTTGCAATTCAACAAGAATAATATAGAATCTTATAATAGTGCTAAAAGTAAAGGTTTTTCTTCCTTCTGAAGGATTTGCGTGTGACCAAAAGTGAACTAGAGAGCTGTTTGGAATTTCAATGCGGGGAGAAAAAATTTAATCCTACTGTATGTAAAAATTAACACTTTTGCTTGTTTCGGGTAAGGCACGAGTCTCAAGGGGCTTTGCTAAACTGAAAGAAGACTTTGGTTCAGCAGATTCAGCTGTTACTAAAGCGTTCATAAAAATGAAGACTGTCTCATCCGAAATGTTTATCAGAAGCTTCCAATTCAAGATTTTAAGTAATATCACTTTCACTAATTCTCGTCTAGCCAAAATAGGTTATGTTCAAGACGATTCTTGCACATTTTTGTAGAGTTAGCTCAGAAACTGTCAATCATTTATTTTATGAATGTTTTCATACTAACCAGTTTTGGAAAATTTCAAAAATTTTTGGTTTGCGCTTTCTGGTAAACAGGTTGAATTTTCCTTGCAGGATGTTTTGATAGGCAAATTAGATGAAGTAAGTGACTTACTAAATTACTTTTTAATTGTTGCAAAATGGTATATCTGGACGAGTCGTAAACGAAGTCTCAGCACAAATATTACTGTTTTTAAAGAAATGATTAATATGAAATATAAGACTGAAAAGTACATAGCCTTAAAAAACAACACGCAAAGGAAATTTCAGGCCAGATGGAAATTATTTATTGATAGTAGAGTATGATTTCTTATACTATATAGTTCAAATAATTATATTATTATCAACGTTTTGTAATTAAGTTATTGACACTTCATAATAACGCTGTACTTTGTATTTAATAATGGCAATAAAAATGTATATAAAAATAACATTCCAAGTGTGGAATTTAATAAGATTTAGGGCAATCAAACAATTATTTGCATCGCTTTGTTTGTCTTAATTTTCTGTCGTAAAACGTCGATCCAGAACGGTTTTGTCCAGCGTACTATCATTGTAAGGAGTTAGAAACCGAAAAACAGTCAAAACAAGAATGCACAAAATGTGGGAAAATGTTATGCAAAACGACAATTTACCTTCATTCAAGAAAAGGATGTCCAAAACCGAGGAGGGCGGCAGGTAAAAGCCATTTAAACATTTATAAACATTTACCAGGTCGAGAAGAGATGACGTATTCTAACGATCTGTGGAAAAAAAAAAAGAGAAATTTGACTGTAAAATCCTCTCCAGTATACATTCCCGATGGCTTGAAAAATTCCTCTTGGCTTTAACTTGAGCAAAGGTGAATGCAACCGGACCCTTTTTTCTGTTTATAGAAAACCCTTTCTCCTCCCAACTTTGATGTTCACAATTATGTCTGAGTAGAAGTACCTAATATAAAAAGCTGCGTTTACCCTTTCTCTCAATTTACCCATAATAGAAGGTGTAAGGTTTTGTTCCAATCTCTTACTGAAAGTCCATCTCATGAAACGGGGCCCCTCTTCCCCTACCACACCATCAAGAGCGTCATATAGTCTAAGAAGTTCGTTCTGGTAGTTAGTTATTGTTTGGCTCCCATTGAGGGGGTATGGATCAAACTCTTGAAGGATTCCTTGTCTTCTTGTTACCTTCTTCACCCTTGGAGGGGCAACAGGTTTACCACCTTTAAAAGGTTTAAGCGGTTTCAGTAACCGCCGCCTCACTCTTTCAGGAATTGGTTCATCCAAAATGTTCTGAACAACACCTGAAAGAGGTTGAGCGTAATCACCTATTTTCATCTACAACGTAGTACATTTCTTTAATTGGAAATATTCCTTGTGCCCACGCACAGTAGTTACTGATGGATTAAATAGATGCTGGCAAACTTTGAGCACTTTTTGCCTAACTCCCCGGTGGGGAATCGGGCAAAAGCAGTTAAGAAAATTTGACGGCATCTATTCACTACACCACCTGCTACTGATCAGACTTCAATTAATTGCTTCCAAAAGCAACCAACAGCCAAACTTTTCAAAAAAGCTGGGCAAGAATAATAAATATTCCAATCTCTGGCCCTGCAGGCATATATTTAGACTTTTGAGTCTTCCCAAATGTATTCAAACAGTACAACCTTAGATTTAAATTTTTTTGGAAGTCAACTCTAATTGGCGTTTATGCCTTCAACTCACCAATTAGTCACTTCCAGTAGTGACTCACTTTTTGATTCTTGTTTCCTAAATGAAGCGTGAAGTTTACGTGTAAATTTTGAGAAATATTTCATTTCAGAACTCTTAGACTCGCCTCCCTTGCCTCGTTACTGTACCGCAGTTTACTGGGTTTTAACTACCATGACGTCGACGGGCTATGGAGACATTCATGGTGACAACTTCCTGGAAATGGGTAGGCTCAGTAACACAGTTGATTAAGTTTTAACTTAAAATAGGCTGGCTACTTGATTTTCCGTGTCGAAAATCCCAGCTATAAACCAATCAGGAGACTTGTCTAATGTCCGGATATCCTGCAATTCAGCTCGGATATCGCTGAATTTTCGCCAAATTTGAGTATGCTAAAAAGCTAATCATACCTTTTTGGTTATCAGGCGCTCGTTTCCATCCCCACAGGTATTCTGGCCCGAACCATGCGAACTAGCTAGGCGCCAACGAAGCGTACCGAAGCGTACCAAGAAGGTATGATGAGGTACAACTTTATGGAAAGACAGAGAATTCCCTCGTATTTTGATGTAGTAAAGATTCTAAAAGTTCGTTTTCACTCACGTGGCCAGTAGCCGTGCATTTTATTAGAAATGTTTACGTAAGAAAAGAGTTCAACTCCCACAGGATTGGTTTGGAACAACAACATGGCCTAAGTTTCATTATTTTGGAGCAGTGATATGGCTAGCATGTCGTCATGGAAAACGCTCTATAGGTTAAACTCGGATTCTCTCTTCTTTGTACAGCCCTAGCAAGTCTTGTTATGGTGTTTGGAAAACTTTTCTTTGGTTTTATTCTGGGTAACATCGCTTCTACCTTGGCCAATGCTGAGATCAGACGAGTTAAGTACGAGGAGAAACTTGGAGCCATTCAGGTTCGTTACGTTAGTTAGTCCAGGGTTTTGTTCACGCTTTTCCGTTTTTCCTTTCTCGTTAGGAGTTAATCACAACCGCTGTTTGTTATATTTCAGGCGCACATGTCAGATCAAAACATTCCAGGGACTCTACAAAATCGGGTGATGAACTTCTACGAGTATATCTGGAATAGAAACAAGTGAGTAAACTTGAGTAGTATTAACTTTTTCTGAGGCATCAACAACTAACGTTATAGATCTCTGCTCAGTTCGAAAACTCAGTCACTGTTCTGGTCACGACGTTTAGTTCGTGCTGACTCGATCAACCTAAGGCATTTTTATGCGACTTTGAGTGTAGACGGGGAACATAGTGTTTTTCTGTTGTTGTTTTCACAAATCTTATAAGTTTTATTCAGTTTCTATCAAAAATGGATTGCTGTTCAGAGGAATAGTACGAAACCGGGTGGCAAGACGAAGGTTGAGAAATGAGAGAAAATCATTTATTTTATTCATTCCCTCCATAAGACCTGACCCTTAAATCAATACCCTTTTTCAGACCTGCCTTACAATTAGCTCCCTAGCTCAGACCGATGTTAATGGCATTGTGAAGGGTTTTTGTTTATTGTGCTATCGATGATGATGAAAAAGTAGCTTCTGTTATAACAAACCTAGTTCAAGACTAGAGCGCAAAAACCATATAACAAATTGACGTCAGTTTTTTATGCGTCTGTCCTCTTATTGATGATAAATTGCGTCATAACATTGTCAAAGTGGCTGTGAAACCACGAGCCGCAGGCGAGTGGTTCCGCAGTAAACTTTGACAATGTTATGACGAAATTTATCATCAATAACAGGACAGACGCATAAAAAACTGACGTCGATTTGTTTTGTACAATAACAAGACCCCAAAATGGTCGAATGCCGGGGAATAAATGAGGAGAAAAGACGCCGCTGACTTACCGTAAACAAAGATAAGTGATGAAAGAATGAGAGATGCGAATGCGGACAAAACAGGCTACTGGAAAAATGACCTGAAAAAATTTCAGGCTCTGAACGGGATTCGAACCCACGACCTTTACATTACCGGTGCAATGCTCTACCAACTGAGCTATCAAAGCCACATAAGAGCGGTTGTGTGTAGGTTCGGCCCTATATGTTCAGTGGACGTAATACTCGGCTCAGTTATATTAATTCCATGGTAATAGATCTAGATGTCCAACAGTAGCAATTAAATAATGAAAGAATGAGAGATGCGAATGCAGCCAACGAAGGGGCTTAATTTTCTCATTTTTATCATCAATAAGAGTTATTTAATTGTTACTGTAGGACATCTATTACCAAAGATAAGTGAATTTATTCAAAATGACGCGAACATTGTCAAACGTTTTTCTCGCTTTTTGATTGGCTACTTAAAAAGTCTATAAAATCTCATTGGTTAAAAGAGTTAAGAGGGTTATGGGTAAATGTACCGGTCGCCATCTTTGTTCCTAGGGAGGATTCGGCAAAAGATGTGGTTGCCCTGAGATATGGATAGTTTGGTACTTGCTTCTAACCTTGGATGTACATGATACGATACCAAATATATAGGCCTTCTGTTCAACTCGGCTGACCTTGATCAATTCGATTCTCTAGTGTTGTTCTAGTCAAAGGCTCATAACAACACCTAACTGTTTTCACTTTTTGTCTTAGGGGCATTAACCACAGCACTCTGTTTTATGACCTGCCACTCTGCATGAAAAGCGAACTCTGTCTGGAAATGATTCGGGACATCCTTTATGCGGTAAACTCTTCACTCTATTATTACATTTTAAATTTCTCATTCATTCGTCTGCAAATTATCCACTCTCTGGTGGCGCGATGGCCTCTCTCACGGTTAGTGTGCTCGTCTCCGGATCGCGCGGTCCGGGTTCGAGCTCTGGCCGGGGACATTGTGTTGTGTTCCTGGGCAAGATACTTTACTCTCACAGTGCCTCTCTCCACCCAGGTGTATAGATGGGTACCGGCGATCTTAATGCTGGGGCAACCTTGCGATGAACTAGCATCCCATCCAGGGGGAGTAGAAATATTCCTAGTCGCTTCATGCTACAGAAACCGGGAGAAGCTCCGGTTTGATGGGCCACTTGCCTCGTATGCAGACTTATTTTTAGTTAATTCGTCTGGCATATCAGTTCTTGTGATGACCAAATCCCCAAGTGTCATTGCTACGTTCTCTGTTAAATTTTTCATTTTATAGTTTTATTTTAACTTCCCTGGAATTCAAGGTAAAAACAATTTGGTGCCGACCTGGAGATTTTTTTTAAACAATAAGTCGCATGTTAAATTGAAAGTCTTAAAAGAAACAGGACATTTTGGTCATTCTATGTTACCTCCCTGGATAACAAACTTCCTTTGGAGAATGCCACAGAAGTAAAAATATTCTCTCACGACAACCTTTCTCAATGAAGCTAAGAAGAAGGTGCCAGAAAATGTAGGTTTCCAAAATTTTCTAACAATTTTAATGCATTTTAAACTGTTCCTATCAGTTTTAGGCCTTTTAACTCTCATTTAGAACAATACTATGTCACGCAGACCATAATCATTAGACTTCTACTGAGTTATTTACTTGCTTTTTATTTGTGTTGTCTTTCAAAAGATTCCATTGTTCGAGAACACAAATCTTCCTTTCATTCGTATGTTGTGCACCAAAGTAAAACCAGCGCACGTTCATGCAAATGAATACATCGTACGCAAAGGCGACATTGGACAAGAGATGTTCATTATCCGTAAGGGACTGGTAAGGAGTTTCGTTTGATTACCCATAATCCGAGATCTATATCAGGTCCCATCTGCACTGCTCCGGAGAAACTTGAAAACGCAATTTTCGCTCCGAAAATGCGTTAACTATTTCCTTCGACACTACGCCGGAGAAATTTGCACCCTTGGCAGCAGAAAAGCTTGGGTACACTTCTGAGGGTTAGAGTTAATTACATAATTGTGAAGCGGTCGTTGCTTTCGAAAACCTCCGTTTTCAAATATTTCCGTCCACTACGTCCGGCGTTTTCAAATTTCTCCGTTTGAAAGCGTTTTCAAAAAGCTCAATTACCCTGTTAACCTACACGTCATCTCACCGAATTCGAATCTTACAATGTCACTGCATGCACCCTAATACTTTATTTTCTGGTGAGAACAATTAAAAATAGATAGCTGATCACAACATAACCACGGTTTGCATTTTGTGATACTGTCTTCAAAATTGTTCTCAAAACAATTAAACCCCGATACAATAGTCTACATTCGTATTGTCGCTATTGGATTGGAACTAGCCTGTAATGGAGGTTCATGCCGGGAAATATCAGTAAAAAGAGATTACTGTCATTTACATTCGAAAAGATTCCCCGCATTAGTATCAGTTGTAAGCTAGTTCCAGTCCTATTCCGAGAATACGACTACGATCTATTCCAGTGGCTTTCTCGTAACAAATTCACCACAGAAGTAGAAAGAATAAAGAGCATTGAAAATAAGATCATGACCTGATACATTTCCTTTAGATCGAGGTCGTCACTGATGGAGATCCACCGGAAGTCATTAAAACATTAGACAAAGGCCAGTACTTCGGTGAAAGGTGCTTAATTCATGCCAGACCCCACGAAGTGTGTCTCCGCGCGGTCACCCATGTTGACATGCTCCTTATAAGTAAAGAAGACCTTGATGCTGTTCTGGTTCACGACGAAAGCGTTGCTCGGCAGGTCCATGAAGTAGCAGAAAGGCTATATCCTGCTGGTGTTCCAAGTAAAACTAACTGAGGTGTCTACATTAAACAAACGATCCGTTACTTTTTTAACTACTTTACTAACGAAAATGGCTTTATCTGTAAGTGTTCAAGCACTCGATGGACAGTGTTACTGAATTTCCACTCATTTTCCGTGTATTCATCTATATACAGTTGTGGTTTTTTCATAAATATGTTACTGAAAACATCCTTGTTTTCCTTTAATATCGATCTCATTGTTGATGGATTTTGTTTTACCTGATATGAATAAAAAATAACTTCTTAACATTTTCTTTTGAAATAATATTCCTCATTAAAACTTTATTTACCTTCGGCGGTGTTTGTAGCACAAAAGCTAGTGGGCCGAGCAAACAGCGCTAGCTAAACTGACAAATAATTCAAATTGAACATAGCATTCCCCTACTGGCCGGAGGCTAGCGAGTTGGCTATTTACAAGCGTCTTCGAGGATTTGAACGCGGGGCTATTGTGAAACCAATCCAGGTGGTGGTCAGAGCAGGATTCGAATCCGAGACCGCTGGATTGCGAGTCCGAAGGTCTGTAGCCAAGACTACACGAGAATAGCGAACTCTGAACGGTTTAATGACAAACAAAAGAACTACAACACAATCGCAACAATATGGCGATCCGGAACACGTGAGAGAGATAGAGCAAAGGGAATACGCATGCGCGGCTAACAACGTCCACTGGCGCAACCTCTTCTTCCTTAAAGATAAAAATAGAACTAACATGGTCTAAGCCTAACAATTGTTGAAATAAGGGGGAACTTGCCTGGTTTTCATATTCACACAGTTTGTAATTTACACTTTGATCATTCCTCTGAGCTAAAAGTCATCTTGAAGTAAATTCGTTTCGTCGACTTCTTGGCCGTTTGAAAAATGCAACTATCGCAATTTAATTTACATGTAAAATTTCAACTGATTTTAGAGGGTCGTAACTCCTCTAGTATACGAATCTCTCGACAAATAAGAGATTCTAAAGAGAGAGCTATGCTATGGGTATACCAGATCTAAATGACTAGTTTGGCCCTGGAAAATTAAGTGCGCTAGACGAAAAACTATAAAGGGTATTTGGATAAATTGCGCGATTTTTAGACGACCGAGCAAGAACTTTGATTTCGTGGTAATCTTTATAAGCATAATTCGACATGTTTCATAACACAAATTATTCGTAGACATCGTGTATTGTACATTTAAGCAATAATTTAAATAATACCTCAGAATAAGCCTTGGTTACAGATGACACAGTCCTCTAGAAATCAGCCGCCCAAGCAGACGATTTTGGCAAAATGTCGGCCTTCAAGGTGAAACGGTAGTCCTGCATTAAAAATTTGAGCAACTTTGGTGAATAAATTGAGAGAAGGCATCGCCACTTCTTCCTCGGTTACCTCTTGTTATTAGTTTTCTCTTTTTACTTTAGAAAAGAGGAGCCTGTCCCGACTGCAACGATTCATTGAACGACATGAATGGATCGTTTTCACGTGACGTCATCACTTTCTAAAATCCAAAACGTAAGAGCCACCAAAGTTTTTGTCCTCATCAGGCACAAGAGGTGGTATATTTATATCTGTTTACAATTTTACAGCTCAATGGCGTGCTTCGTTTGGAGTCCAGAGCATTTTGAATTTCAGGGTTATGGAGGTGCGTGACACAAGGCTATGATCCAGTTTGTCGAAAAATATATACTTATCCCATGATTTTGAGCCTTTTTAGAAGTTAAAGCATTAGTAAAAGTGCTTATGTAAATGCTTGTCTGATCAGTACTGATAATCAGTCGCCTAGATAGCCAAAGTAAGTTCCAGATGTTTACACTATTTTCCGGCCGCCATATTGGTGTACCACTGAGGTACACCAACATGGCGTTTTCATACTGGGCTCTGTAAATATCGGCGAAACATTTCGACGAATATCTGAAGTTTGGGGAAACGCACATGCCTAAAACTTGGAGAAGTGGCTTATTTAGTTATCTTCTATAACATAATTTCATAGCTTTTTCCACTGGATGGTTTTTGATTTATTTTTTTAAACGACATGTAACGTTTGTGTAAATTGTTCCCTTTGTCACGGTGTCACGCCGTTCAATTCACTACAGTGATAGCCCCCGTATAAGAACCTGAATTTTTCAATTTAGCCTAAGTAGGTTCTTATATAAATGGTACTTAAAGCAAATTTAGGCTACCAAGGTTCTTAATATAAACTAATAGGTTTTTATATTTTCATATGAATTTCATCTGAATATACTATATATATTATAAATATCATCTCATAATACAGTATAAATCTTTTATTTGTACCATAGAGCAATGCCTATAGGCAGCTCAGTGCATGTACAGGATATGTAAGAAAACATAAGAAAAAAAATTAATGTTGATACCAAATTCATAACAAGTTCAAGCAATGAGCTAGAAAGAAGAAAAAAAGTTATGTCAAGTTACTTTTAAATAGATAATGATCTTAATTTAGCAGTTTCTACCTATACACTTTTACAGCAACCCCACTGATAAGAACCTAACTTAAAATTTTAGCCTTAATAGGTTCTTATGTGGAGGGGGCTTAAAAATAAAATTTTAGCCTAACAGGTTCTTAAAACCCAGGTCTTTATATGTGAGCTATTACTGTATGACACGCTGGCTGACCAATCACAGCTTTCAAACCACTGCATTTGAACTTTCTCCTCTCCATTGTTTTAGAAAAAGACACATAGTTAGGAAAATAGTCAAAAAAGAAGTAGCAAACATTTCTCGGCATCTATCAAATTTACGTCGATTTTGAGTAGTGAAAGCTCCCGTTCATGAATTGATGGCCCGTCATAAGTCAGGATAAGTCAAGTCGTCACGTAGACTTCTACAGGGCTCTGCCATCTATGACCAAAACCATTTCTGAGGTATGATTTAAATTATTGCTTACTATGTGTGATGCACAATGTCAAAGAATAGTTTTTGTTATGAAGTTCATAAAGATGACTGCGAAATCGAATTGTCGCTTGGTCTTCTAAAAATGGCGCAATTTATCAAAATACCCTTTATAGTTTTTCGTCTAGCGCGCTTAATTTTTACGGGCCAAACTAGCCATTTAGATAATTATGGTATACCCATAGCATAGCTCTTTCTTTAAACCGTTTCATTTGTCGAGAGGTTCGTATGCGGCTAGAAGAGTTATTATTAGTTGAAATTTTACATGTAAATAAAATTGCGATAGTTGTATGTTCAAAGGGCCAAGAAGTAGAATTTACTTAAGACTTTAGATCAGGGGAATGATCAAAGTGTACATTTCGATAAATTGCAAATGTGTGAATATGAAATCCAGGCAAGTTACCTTCTTTCTGTACTGGCCTTATGAAAATGCGTAATTTTGCGTAAATTCCATCAGCTATCTTGGTTGACTGAGCAGTGTTTCGAACTTTCCTATATTTCACAAAAATGTGAACTCGCTGGATCTTTTTAAGGCCATCCCTTTTTTTCTCTGTTTAGCGTAGTCCGACCGACCCAGATTTTCGCATTTTCAAAAAAAAAAGTTACGTAGAAGGCAATGAAGGCAATGACACATTATTTCAAACAACTGTCACTCTAATCTGGAACATAAGTAATTTTTTGCGTTACAGATTTTTAGTTTTTCCCCAACAACGACGTAGATTTTTTTCTTCCTCCATTGCCGCCATGTTGACTTTGTAACCACACCTTGTTGTTTCCAGGCTCCACATATATTATGCTGAGGTACCGGGCCTCCTAGCTCTAGACTCCTTTTCCAATTTTATTTATTGAATTTTTTTTTTTTTTCCTTTTCCGACCGACCGACCCAAAATCAGAAAACGCATTCGACAATAAACGAAAAAAAAAAGGTATGGCCTAAGCATATTTCTGAAAATAGGTCACCAGAGGGGTCTTTTTGACGCAATAAAAGAAAAGTCGAATTTCCCACCTTTCGTCGGATTCTCCATATTTACAGGCAGTGGCTCTAAGTACTTGAACATTTCACCCACCGTCCCGCTCTGATCGAAAGCTCGGCTCGGCGAACTATAGTTTGGCGTAAAACAAAGCTCAACAAAGACTAACCAATCAAAACCAAGGATGAGATATACTCAGTAAACATTAGCCTTGTTCTCAGACGTCCGGCCCCTTCGCTTCCCCTCTCCTCGGGGAAGCGAAGGGGCCGCGATCGACCTCGGACGTTTGAAAATCAGGCTAAGTAAACATTGGACACTGAAAAGACAGCCAGTAGTGGCTGTTTGTCTTCTTAATGAAAGCGAGCGGCAGTTGCTTGTGTTTTTGTTAACGAAGCTTCCGCTCGTCAATATCCCCAAACATAAGTCGTGTGTTTGTTTATATAATAATGTCTAAGAAATTACTCTACTATTCAAGCCGTTAGAGTCACGTTTGTCCCTGATCGGTTAAGTTTTCTCCTATGAATGAATAGATAACTTGTTGCTTTCTCGAAACGTGAGCATGCGATGCCTGTGCGTCGGTATGCGAAGGAATTCCAATTGAGACCCGAATCTTGCTCAAGTCATGATCAAGTACAGACGCATGCAGGCATTTGACTACAATTCAACCTTGAACTGTGCAGTCACCATCACTGGATTAACTTGACGATAAGTTTCATGACTACTGTGTGACTCAAAATTGTGTACTAAATAATAACAACAATATGACCAGTCAAAAATACGAAAATTAAATAATAGCTAGTTTAGTCAATGGATTCATTCTAAGTTCAAGTTCACGGATTGAGTGTCAGTGACTAAGTTGGTTCGCTCAAAGTTAAGAGCACTTACTAGTAAAGGGGCTCACTCACGGTTTGCGCATATTAAAAAGTTTAGCCTCAATTTTCAAATTCGTCGTTTATGATCCGTTTTAATCTTCTCCTTCCTTAGCCATCCTTGTTCCTTTATGGTTTATCATTACCTCTTTGCTGTTTTTCTATCTTATTAAACTGTTATTTTCAGGTTTCCTACCATTTAAAGGTAATTTTGCATGAGGCCAAAATAACACAGAATACCGTGACTGAGCTCCTTTAAGCGCAGTACAAATCTATTCTTTTCAAGGTACCTGACTTACCCGTTCCAAAATCTCTCGATGATAACTTTCAGTTTAAACCACGTCTGCGTCTGACTCTGTGAGCATAACTTTTATCGTAACCAGTGCGCAAAGCATTACAGATATAAACTTACGACAATGCATGGAATGCATATTATGCTGGGATGGTGATGCGTGGGCGGAGATATATATATGTTATTTGCCGGCTGGGAGGTCCGTAGAGTGAATAAATTGAACCTCGGGATTGAATATGCTGCCCTCGGGCAGCATTTTCAAGCCCTCGGTCACAGTTTTTCACTATACAGACCGACCCTAAGCCGGCAAATGACATATTTATTTTTAAAATGTGTGCGGCGGCCTTAAAACTAACGAAAACGAAATAAAGTGTACTTCCCATGTCTACCGTACGTAACTGGAATATACATTCATTTTCACAAGAAACTAAAACAAAACAGCACTTTTTCATTGGTTCTCACCAAGCCACATGCCTCGCGTGAGATTCCGGTAAAGAATAAAATCGATCTCAGGACAATGGTTTAACAACCACTCAATGTTACATCACAAAAGCTTTAAAATGGCGGGAAATTAAATGTTCATTCGATCTCAGAGCTTGGTGCTGGAACAATGAACATACACGGTATTTTTTCGATTTATCGCCAGGTTCAGAATAAAGGCTGGGTCTCACAGATACATTTGTAATTAAGAGGTGCCCTCTGTAATTTTCAACTATGGCCATTTGGACCAGAAAAAATCAAATTCCTCAAACTTTCTCAGATGAATGGTCTAGATAAGTGATTCACAAAAATATAACTTTCAGTTCGATTCGATTCGTATTTTAGCGCTGGGGCCACCATCTTGGTTTTGTCCCTCTGAGAGGGCTTTCAGCGGCCATTTTAGGGCACATTTTTAACAATTTGCCATACAAAGAAAACGATCTAAATCCGGGTAAAAACCCTTTATTCGAGACAAGCAAATGTTTCTTGTTACATTGAGAGGCTGTTTTGGCAATTTGATCATCACCTGATTTTTCTACAGAATTTTAAATTTCTTCCCTTTCGGACTACTTATGAAGCGCCATAAAAAAGGCGAAGTTTAAAGGAAAATATCGCCAAAAGTACATCACTTGAGATCCCAAAACTACCGTCCACTTAAAGAGCAATGTCTCACCTGCAAAAAAAATGCAATAAAATTTTGGGGCAGTTAAAACTGTAAAATGTTAGAAGAAGAAGTTTAAGCTGTGCTTTTGTCAACAAAGACCGCCGTCCTAATTAGCATAATAACGTGAAAATAACGATGCACAGAGAAAATAATGATATATTCCACTTATCTCGCGACATGTCGACAACTGGATGTTCCACGATGCCTCATGTTATATTTCCAGTATGTTTCAGCCACATTTTCGGTGATTGGTGTACGAAATCACTCTCAGACATCGCCACGGTTAAGCAGATTTCAACTCTCCGAAGCCCGCTTCATAACATCTATCAATATTATTTGTCTTTCGCCTCATAAGCCGCCGTTTACAAGAAGTGTAACAATTTGTTGAGATCCTAACTGACCCAGAAGTCTGTTAGCAGCCTTTAAAATCCTCCTCTTAATCGAGAATTCTCATCAAGAGCTCGTTTAAGCTCAGTTCTGTTTTGATCTGTTGTGCACCCGCCATTATTCCACAGATTGCGTTACATTTGACAAATGCGCATTCCAACGGGTAGGGGTAGGGTGGGTAGGAAGTGAAAATGTAACCGACATTAAAGCCATTTTACGCATTTCTGTGGCTAAACTAGTTACTGGCTTTCCCAGAATGATTTCAACATGAGCTTCTGCTTGCAGGTATTTTCTAGGTTATTTTTGCAGGGTAGCCGGGGGGTCGTGTATTGAAAAAAAAAAAGAAAAAAAGAAAACGATAGACAGTATCAGGTCAAAAGATTATGATCTGTGTATCTTGATCAGCTTTATCAGTTCATCAGTGAGGCCCTATTAGGGGTTTTCAGGATACTGGATATTTGGGTAAAAAATTAACAGGATGCAAGAAATTTAGGGGAAAAATTAATGCGGTAGAGCATGCTTAGATCAGATAAAGCGGGACAGTTGTGTCTTTCGCTGCCGGAAGTGCCATCAAATTTTGCAAAAGACAGCAGACTGACGAATAGTGCGCAGGAAGTAATGATAAGCAACGTTTTATTGAAACTTCTTACATTTTCTTAGCCGTGTCACTTTTCCATCAGAAAAGAAAATGCTCAGAAAATTACTGAAGGGCATTTAAGGACGGTACCTTCTTTTTTAGGCATGGTTTAAACACCAGGCGCGCGCTTGGGTTGGAACTAGTGACGTAATTAACTACCCTACCAAGCGTGCGACTTAAGAAAAATTCTATTGTGGCCGAAACAAATTTCGCACTAAAATTACGAGCCTGTACTAAAACCGGGATTACCAGAAAAGCAGCATATCGCTAAGCACTAACTGTGAACGGCTTCCAGCTGAAAAACTACCTTTTATCGTATCCGTAGAAAAAATCATACTGAAATTCAACTGTAGATGGCATAATGCGCGCGCAAATCAACTGCGAGAGACGTCAATGTTTAACTTACTTGGAAAGTAACAGGGAAAAAAAGCAACGGACACCGACAAAGTTTTCGAAAGAAAGAAACAACTCATTTAACTTTTAACAAAGGGGTGATTACA
Organism: Orbicella franksi; assembly: GCF_964199315.1. NCBI lineage: Eukaryota > Metazoa > Cnidaria > Anthozoa > Scleractinia > Merulinidae > Orbicella > Orbicella franksi. Next base: position 26,779,173 of record NC_138154.1, read on the forward strand.
GCTACATTTTATAGTATGAATTGGAAGTGGCAAGCCTATTCGACAATACATTAGTTTTTGGCTGTGAGGAAAAGTTATGTAGACTGTATTTTGGCTGAGCCAGAGGAGTGCTGTTGTGACGATTCTGTTATTAAATACATATCAAAAGTGGTTTTTATGTTACCACTTACCACGTGGTTTAAAGATGTTTTTAATATGTTTAGTTTTCTGCATGTAAAGGCGAACCTTAGGAGAATCTGTGAAGAAATATCTTTACCTTTTTTTCAGAAAAATGCTACCGTCAGCAGTAGCTAATTATCTCGGAAAAATTAATGAATACCCCCAGTTTTCTTTGTGGATTCTAATAACCCTGGCTAAGATCTACTTTTTCCACGTTTTCTTAATCTGGCGGAAACACGTTTGTATTTTGTTTGCACCATTCGTTATGAGCCTGAGGCACCCCACAGCCGCTAATGTCGTTCAGTTCTGTGATGGAGCACAGCTGCATGTCTGCACAAGACTAGTTTTCAACCCTGTGCAGGGCGCTTTAAAATACCGGCATCTATCAAGCGAAGCACTAATGTTGACGCTTAGCTTTTTAAGGACATTATAGATGCGTTTAAGGCACACAAGTTGAATGAGTCATAAGCAATTGGATGAGTTAACTGACACTTGTCAAAAATATCTGCAGCTTGATTCTCAGCGGTTGTTGTGTCTTCTTGGAGGACCTTCTCCTGTCTGTTTCTAAGCTTTGAAGGCATTCTCGAGAGGAAGGATTAAACGTGGCAAGGAGTCAGGAACTCATCACGGGTGAACCGCCTAATTCTGGCCTCACCTTTTGAGCACCTCATCTTTTGTGCTACAGTAATTGCTTCGACTTTTATGGCCGTTTCCTGACCCGAGAAAATCTTTTCTTGCGCACTGCTTCTCAGTCTGTTGCCTTTCGCAGCATTTGATGGCATTTCGGGCAGCGAAAGACACAAGTATAATGCTGAACAAAAAAAACACAAGGAAGAGACTTTTTTACTGGAGTTCTATCCGTATTCTATTTGTAATAAAGGAAAATTCTCGTCAAAAACTAATGGCTGTCAATGAGATTAGGATAGTTGTTTACAAATATAGTGTGGAATGTTGTGCCTCGATCTCTTTGCAGACACAAAGGTTGCCATGTAAAAAATTCGTGTTAAACGGTACAGAATTCGGGACTCATTTCATTCTCTGTTTATTTCTCCAGCCCTGTCTTTATCTATCTATTCAGTGTAACAAGTGTGAGCTTCGAAATTACTAACAAGGAGCTGCGTTACCTAACCTTAAAGCCCCTAAAACCTGATACAAAACTTCCATATTCCACCGTGATATAAGTACTAAGAGTCCAGAATAAATGCTTATAACAGTTGACATACATTTATTTTATTCTAAATAGCTGACCACTGTTGAGGCCCCAGAGTGGGAGGGGGGTGTCGGTGTATCCCTTATCCTGATAATTTTTGTCCTAAATATCTTGTATCCTGTTAAATCCAGCTCAACGATTTCCTACTCAGTTAATGTCCTGTTTTATCTGATCTAAACATGCTCTACCCCATTAATATTTCCCCTAAATTGCTTGCATCCTATTAATTTTTGCCCAAATATCCAGTATCCTGAAAACCCCTAATAGGGCCTCACTGATGAACTGATAAAGCTGATCAAGATACACAGATCATAATCTTTTGACCTGATACTGCCTATCGTTTTCTTTTTTCTTTTTAACCGCGCGGCCATGGGCCGAGCGCGGTTCTAGGTTTACCCGTGGTTTATTTTTGTTTTTTTTGTCGGTGACCAGACGCAGACCCCCGCTCGGCCAAACTTTGAGTCACGCAACGTGTGATGTTTTTCCGCCAGAAGCTGTTAAAACATAAATACACGGACAATTTTACGGATATTGTTTTCTTTTTTGTGGGTGAAATATATTTTCTTTTCGTTTTATCAAGGCGTTGGATTCAAAGGGAATAATAAATACGCTGAAAAAAGGTATTACGTCAGCCATGGAATGCGCTGACGTTGCAGCTTTCACTTTCGCTACGTGACAAATAAGATCGTGTTTACTTTGCAAGTTTATTTCGGCAGAAGCGACGGTCATTAATTTATTTGTAATTTTGCGAGTATTTCTTGCGGTTTTAGGCAAATGAAGTAAATCCTTTGACTGTTTCATCGCAGCGAGTTCATAGATCGGAAGGAAAATTAAATATTTGCAAGCCAAGCAAAGAACGTGTCAGAACGTGCAAAGATTACGTCATTGATAGGGAAATAACCACCGTACTAAAAATAGCCGTAGATAACACAATTCTTGAATTATGTGACTCGTGTGACTTCTTTGCTAACCCTTAACTCAAGAGAAAAAAACAATTAAATTTAATTGTGACTTTAAAGAAAGAAAGCGGTTTGTAATAGTGTTCGTATCTTCATGCCCATACATATCCCGAAGAAAGTTCCAGATTAAGACTATTACGTCATCGGAGATGTCACAACGGCTACGACTGATGGTGCGATAATAGAGTTTGTGTTGATCAAGTGCTGTGATGTCTACAGTAATCAATGAATCATCAAAGATTGCTTTGGAATATGCACTGCGTTGCGACTGTAGTACTAAGAAAACAGTTAAATTTTAAAAGCGCGGTTATAAGATCTAACAGATCTTCTAGTTTTTTTAATACACGACGCCCCCCCCCCCCCCCCCCCACCTACCTTGCAAAAATAACCTAGAAAATACCTGCAAGCAGAAGCTCATGTTGAAATCATTCTGGGAAAGCCAGTAACTAGTTTAGCCACAGAAATGCGTAAAATGGCTTTAATGTCGGTTACATCTTCACTTCCTACCCACCCTACCCCTACCCGTTGGAATGCGCATTTGTCAAATGTAACGCAATCTGTGGAATAATGGCGGGTGCACAACAGATCAAAACAGAACTGAGCTTAAACGAGCTCTTGATGAGAATTCTCGATTAAGAGGAGGATTTTAAAGGCTGCTAACAGACTTCTGGGTCAGTTAGGATCTCAACAAATTGTTACACTTCTTGTAAACGGCGGCTTATGAGGCGAAAGACAAATAATATTGATAGATGTTATGAAGCGGGCTTCGGAGAGTTGAAATCTGCTTAACCGTGGCGATGTCTGAGAGTGATTTCGTACACTAATCACCGAAAATGTGGCTGAAACATACTGGAAATATAACATGAGGCATCGTGGAACATCCAGTTGTCGACATGTCGCGAGATAAGTGGAATATATCATTATTTTCTCTGTGCATCGTTATTTTCACGTTATTATGCTAATTAGGACGGCGGTCTTTGTTGACAAAAGCACAGCTTAAACTTCTTCTTCTAACATTTTACAGTTTTAACTGCCCCAAAATTTTATTACATGTTTTTACAGGTGAGACATTGCTCTTTAAGTGGACGGTAGTTTTGGGATCTCAAGTGATGTACTTTTGGCGATATTTTCCTTTAAACTTCGCCTTTTTTGTGGCGCTTCATGAGTAGTCCGAAAGGGAAGAAATTTAAAATTCTGTAGAAAAATCAGGTGATGATCAAATTGCCAAAACAGCCTCTCAATGTAACAAGAAACATTTGCTTGTCTCGAATAAAGGGTTTTTACCCGGATTTAGATCGTTTTCTTTGTATGGCAAATTGTTAAAAATGTGCCCTAAAATGGCCGCTGAAAGCCCTCTCAGAGGGACAAAACCAAGATGGTGGCCCCAGCGCTAAAATACGAATCGAATCGAACTGAAAGTTATATTTTTGTGAATCACTTATCTAGACCATTCATCTGAGAAAGTTTGAGGAATTTGATTTTTTCTGGTCCAAATGGCCATAGTTGAAAATTACAGAGGGCACCTCTTAAGACCCTCAAAGAATGTATATTCGAGGTGTAATAAACTTTACGTGTAATAATAAGTTATTATAATTCGCTCTCAAAAGCGAGGGGAGATCATGACCATGCCCAGGCCGGTAGAAAGTTGGTAAGATTGACCGATGTAATGAATGGGTCCGAGTGGAAAGCTGCCATGCAGCAGAATGGGTTTGATTGAATAGCGCAGATTCCGTCTCTTCTTCTCTGGAGTTTAAGATTTAGGGTAACATTTCAATCTAGGAGTCATGCTATATCAGCCTTTTTCCGCATTGTTTCTTATGCTCCGCCTTAAAGTGCTACCGTGACCAGAAGTCAATTCTACTTTTTCTTTGTATTTCAACGCTATATAACTGAACCACTAAGTGACCGAAGTTTTAAGCCTTCATTTCAAAAAGACACCTGCTTATTTTGACTGAAATTTTCCTAATTAATGGTCCGCCATTACTAACTTTAAAATCTTGAGAGAGCTGTATCGAGGAAAAGATGACGTTAAAGACTCACTAATTTAAAAAATGCAATGTGTGTGTACGCACCTAAATTGGTACGCAGCACGGGAATTTCGAACTTTCAGACTTTTAAACTCGTGTTTTGCATGTACAATAAGCTACGTTTACACGCTGCAATTTTAAGCTAGTAAGTCTTTGACGTCATCTTATCCTCGATCCCACCCTCTGTGGTCCAATCGGTCAGTCTTATATGTGAAATGGCGGACCGTGAAATCCTAAACTTGCGCTCAAAGAAAAGAGCCTTTGGATAAGACTCGAAGCTCAAGATTTTTGGCAGTCAGGTGTCAAACAAACACGCTTTTAAAATTTGAAGGAAAAAGGGAAGTAAATTTTTTGATCATAGTAGCACTTTTTAAGAAAAAGATGAATATTCCATCCCTTTGAAAGCAAGAATTTATACTCATGGTGTGCCTAAACATAGATGATGTGAATAGACTGAGATCTCCACGTCTTAATTATCGCGTAAGCTAAACTTTGAGTATTATTGAATATGGAGAAAAGAACTCTTAAATCTGGTGTCTACTTAATGAACAGATAAAATAAGAAGCTTTGAAAATGGAAGAAGGAGGTATAATGTCTTTGAGGTACCCTATCATTGTTTCTCGATTAAACGCTCCCGACGTTTATTTGAAACTCGCCTTCTGTGGATCCGGAATTTATTGGACCTTTGCAGTTTGTTCGAGTTTATTAAAGTTTGTATTCATGCCAATAAAAACCGCACGCGCGCACAACAAGGGGGTGACGTGCTTGCACGTGCAAATGACGCGCAAACCTTTTGTCGCGTCACTTTTAACGAACACACGCACAGAAAGAAACCATTGTGTTTTATTTTCATCGACATTTCGCGCTCGGCGCCTTGTTCAACATGTAGCGCTGAGAGTTTTGTTTTTCCCCGCACGAGAATGTCCGCCACGTGGGACAAACAAATTCAAGTTACTTTCAGAGGAGTTTCCTTCGCTAACGAGGAGATAAATATTCAAAAGTTTCCTTTTGTCATAAATCCTCGTTCGAGTCTTTTTCGATACTGGGAAACCGTTAGCTCCATTTTCATTTTTTCAACCTGTCTGATTGTCCCTTACCAAGCAAGCTTTGATTCACAAAGTTCAACGCTTTGGGCTTTGGCTTACATTTTTGATGCGCTATATCTCGTGGATGTGTCGCTGAGATTTTTGGTTGGATATTTCAGCAAAGGAACACTCATCACCGACCGATCGCTCATTCGGCGCCGTTATCTCCGTGGCATGTTCATACCGGACTTACTGACCCTTTTACCACTGGATCTGCTGGCTTTTGGAGTTGGCACACATCTCAGATGGCATCAGACATTGACTCTGTTGAGGCTCAACCGTATTCTGAGAGTACTCCGGCTGCTGTCATTTTTCGGTAGGTTGCATATATTTTGTCTTTTAGTCGACATTTTTTTTTTAAGCTGCGCGCGCTAGATTTCACTTTATTGATTGTACCTCATGAATTTTCAGCGTGTATAAATAATGACTAGAGATTAAAGATTAAAGATTAAATTTATGGCAGAATTCGAGCGACAGAAACCTCACGAGCGAAATTTTTATACCGCAGCGAAGCAATTTAGATTGCAAACTATGAACGTTTGGCTATTTTAATTTTTACAAGAGGCGATCCTTTAAGCATGCAGTTTTCGTAAGGTGTTACAGGGAAGGTTGTGAAAAAAAGTAATCACAGCTTTTCAGTTTAACCACTTTGAAATGTATATGTATGAGCTGTTTATTTTTTATGAGGTATAAGGTTCTGGTGGGATTTAGTATGTAGTGCCAGTAATATGTAACGAGCCTTCTTTCGGAAAGAAATTTCGTGGGTTGACCCTCCCCCCAAGCAACAACAATAATGATAATAATATTAATAATAATAATAATAATAATAATAATAGTACAGTAAAATTGAACGAATCAAGCTACACTTAATGATTAAGTATCAGAGAAAAATATGAGTTGATAAGAGCTAGTAAAGTTATTAATTTTCCTTTGCGGGTTTTTAATTCGAGTATGAAAAGCTGCTGTTACTATTTATTGTTAATCTTTGGACTTTGGTTTTATTTCAGGAGCACGAGAGATTGAACTGGGAACTAATACGTCACTCATCCGGGCATTGAAATATGCTACAATCGGTACCATCACGATTCATTTGATGTCATGCGTGTGGTATTCTCTGGCGTGTCCCAATATAGGAACTGCTGAAATGTCATGTGACGCCGAAAGCTGGGCGGTGAAACTTAAAACAGGTAGATCATGCCATGTAAGGCTAATTTGTTCTGATGATTATTAAGCACAAACAATGAGCAAACATTAAACAAATCATGACTAAGCGGTTTGAGAAAACGAATACGCGAATTTTGGTTGGTCTAACCAAAGAAAAGCCAAATGGATTTCCTGTTAAGGTTGTGACCACTTGTGGCAGGGAATGTGGGATTTCGTGAGCCAACAACAAACGGTGTTTAGACAGCTACAGGCCTCCCTTAGGCCGTAATTTCTTAATTTTATTTCATAATTTATGCATCATGAACTTTAACTTTGTAAATGTAGAATAGCTATAGTTTTCAAACTTTTAACCTTTAGCTTTTAGGTATGCAGGGCCCCTCAGAAAACCAAATAAGTGACGCGTACGTGGGCTCCCTGTTAAAATATCTTTGTTATAATGGGAACACTGTAGTCGATACGGAACAAGGATGAGCTTTTCGCTTTACATAATAATGTCTGTCGAGAGAGCTTCCACAGTATAACCAAGGAACAAATAGATTACATATTTCAAATCACCCAAACCAGAGGGCCGTACTATACCAAGCGTAGCCACGGGCCAGGGACAACATTTTCCCAAAACGGTCCCTGGCAAGCTCGATTGATGATTTATCTAAACTACTGTACGTCTCAAATCTTTCTTAAAAAATTCCCACGGCCACAGACTGGAAAGACCTAGCTAGGTCGCCTTCCATTCAACCGAAAATTCCGTGACGGGAACAGATAGTTTGGAAATTTCATGAGAAGGTCTCCAGAAAATCCGAAAATTGTCGCCGTTTCCGAACATTCAATTAACTGAAAATTAAGGAAATTCAAGGGGGGGGGGGGGGGGGGGTAATAAATGGAAAGGAAATTCCCGGTAAGAAACTTCATAAGGTTGTCCTCTTTTTCGGAAATTCCATAATCACTGGGAATTTCCAGAAATTCAAAACGAAAATTTTCATAAAAAAGAGCGCTCTTAATTAAATTCGAGCGCGCAGTTCTTATTGACAGCTTACTCACTTCTGACGTTTGTAAAAAAAGAAGGGACAAGACCTTGGCCTGTAAGTTTTATCGCCGATCGAGTAGTAACTTTCCAAGCCGTAATGTTTCTTTATTGTTTGTTCTTACGAGCTCGAATTTTATTTTAGGAATCGAACTTACTAGCATTCGAAGAAAATACGTTCTGTCACTGTACTGGGCAACAGCAACCGCTACCTCCACTGGGTAAGTTTTAACAGACAAATTATTCATACAGCTCCAGCGTCAGGAGTGTAAAGCAGACCACCCACCCAAGCGCCCTCTAAATTTTCACTGGGTCGAGTCAAGTTTTGGCTCATCAATCTGCTTCCGAAACTCTTAAATAATCATGCTAGCTGACCATTGGCAACTGATTGATCGACGCGATAACAACCAGACAGGCAGGCAGGCAGACAGACAGACAGACAGTCAGACAGTCAAACAGTCATAAAGTCAGACAGTCAGAAAGTCAGACAGTCAGACAGTCAAACAGGCGCGTAGTGGATCAAATAGACAGAACAACAGATAGACATTGAGGGGCAGATGGACTCGTCGTTAAGACTGAAAGTATTAATAACCTGAAACTTGTGCTCCCAGGCAGAACGCGTCCGCTAAGGGAAGGTTGTCATCTGTCGCATATCATCAAGATTAAAATCTCCTATTTTAATCTCATTCAAATTCCATATACGATTACAGCTATGGAGATCTGCACGCTGTTACATTACAAGAAAAATGGTTTTCCATATTTGCCATGTTGGTGGGCATAGGTTTGTTTTTTGGGTTCATATTGGGTGGAATGGCATCCATGTTGACCAACTTGGATTCACAACGAGCCAGATACATCCATCACCTTGACGTCATCAAAGACCACATGGTATGTTACATAATTATTGGAGGGTTTGAATAAGGGCGTTGGAATCTCAGTCTCTAATTACATATATGTCGACGTCTCAGTTATCAGTTAAACTTTTCTCAGCTTTCAGTATAAATATTGAAGATCTGAGATCTCGGCCATCAGTTAAAAAAGCACCTCATTTCTCAGCTGACATTTAAGATGAGATGGGAAATGGTGCGAGCGCTCGCCTCAGACAAATGTGGCCCGGGTTCGAATCCGGCCCGGTGCCATATGTGGGTTGAGTTTGCTGCTGGTTCTCCCCTAGCTTCGAAGGTTTTTCTTCGGGTTCTCCGATTTTCCTCCTTTCTTGGGCAATTGATCAATAATTAAACTTGCAAACCCGAGTTTCTTATCAGCGGGATAAAAGTTGGCGTCATGCGAACTGAAAACTAACAGCGAGAAATTTAGTAATTCGGCAAGGTTAACTTTCAATTTGCTTACTGCCGGGTACGGCCAGAACAAATGTGAAACACGATGGGAATTAGATAGTTTTGTCAGTGATTTCTGCATGCCACTATATTGCCGTTAGACGATGTCTCCGCAGTCAATCAGACTGAGACGTCTATGTCAATAGCGAGTGGTTGTGTTATTATTTTAGCAGAAAGGACACCTAATTTATAAACGCCATCTTGTTCACTGCCATATCAGAGTTAACTTACAGCACATCTATTTCTATCGATACTTGCCTTTTTCACTGCAGCGTGATATGAAGATATCCCCCGACATACGTTACAGAGTCCTGGCTTACTACGAATATCTGGTAAATAAATTCTTACTTTTATTATCAGGCACTGTATTTCAATTACTAAGAAACTGCAAGGCAAAACTACTTTTATTCCCTTTATTCTCGACTTACGAGATATAGTTAAGTCTTGCGAAAGCTAGAAAAGTTAACTTGAACTATTTTTCTCAAATTCATTAACAATTTAAAAGGAAATCATGACCGTGACGGTGTTTGGATATCTGGGGTGCTTGCCATTTACAAAAACCATCCGGTTAGAAATTTTAGGCATAAACATTAAACAGTTGAATGCCACGTTGCGGGAGAGGGAATCGCTATAAACTATAACCACATCAGCTAGAGAGACTTGAAACAGCAGAAAAATAGCATCACCTCAAACCACAGCCCATATTTTCTGAAGCTTCCCAAACGGAATGGCGCGAACCATTTGATTTTCCAACTGGAATTTCCGGTTTTCCCATGTAAATGGTATGTATACCCCTGATCTTAATTAGCATACATTTTTACGATTTTATTTCTCCGTTTTCTCCTTAGTTTTAGTTTCGATTGGGAAGATACATTAGACATTTAAGACCCTGTTTGACCACATTTCAAAAAAGCCCGAAGTTCGTCAAAGTTTGGAAATGTGGTCAAACACGGTCTTTCGTGTTTGATATATTACTTCACGAATCAAAAATACAAAGCAATTACAAATACAGTGGAACCTACCTCTCGTAAGCGACCACCTCTCCTCAGCGGCCAATTTTTCAAAATACCAAAAGTTTCCAAGTCAAATTACTACATTTGGAACCTCTTGTTAACGATCGCGACCACCCTTAAAGCTAAAAGTTAGAAATTTTCTTTTGTTTTTAACCCTCCGTAAGCGACCACTTGACAGATAATTAAAAGAGCGAAAACTGGATAATAGGGTGTAATATTATTGCATTCCTGGGTAGTACCCGATTTTTTCTCAAAATTGACTTTTCACATGAATAGAACATTTAAAAATTTAAAGAAAAAATGCACATACACGGTACTCTATCTCAAATGTCTTAAAATTACCATATGCTAATGACGCAAAATTCCGACCCAATATGGTCTAAGCTCTCGTAAGCGACCACCTAGGTTTGACAGTTTGGGTGGTGGCTTACGGGAGGTTCGACTGCATGATAAAATTAAATCCAAGTAACTGACAATTATTGTACCTTACATAGTATTTATTAGGAATCTTCATTCACAGGTTACATCTGTATGTATTTTTCATTCCTTTACCAACAGTTTCTAGTATATGCGAGATGTTTGAAGTAATAATATCAAACATGAGAGACAGTGTTTCATCAGGCTATCCAAACACAGATAAGAGAGTTGAAAATTCGACGCGCAGCGGAGTATTTTTGACGAAATTCGAGGTGTTTGGATAGCCGATGAAACACTGTCTCGGATGTTTGATAAATCTTCTCAATCAAAACAAAACCTAAGGAGTAGACGGAAAGGTAAAATAGTCGAAATCTAAGCTAATTAAGACCGGGTATCTAACCACCGTCACGGTCATGACTTCCTTTTTTTAAACTTGATGAATTATCGATGAGTTTGGGAACTCTAGTTCCAGGTTTTTACATGTGAAGGCCACTTTGCTTTCTTTTACGGGTTCCAAATCAAGTCTAATCTTTAACAGGCTTTGAATTGCTTTTCTATTTTTTTCAGTGGACACATAATCGTGGCGTAAGTGGAGTAGGCATGTTCAATGCTTTACCGCTGACCTTCCAAGCTGAACTATCTCTTATGATCAACAAAAAGGTTTTGGAGAAGGTATCCGATAAACTTTACACGCAATTAACTAGTTCTGAATTTGAACTCACGATACAGAGTACAGGCTAACCATGTTTCACCATTTTTTGAACATTGCAGGCTCCTCTGTTCAGAGGTCTCAACCCTGGTTTTAAGCGCATGCTCTCTTTGGTTATACGCCCCGTGTTCTATATGCCAAATCAGATCATAGCGAGCAAGGGAGACATTGGACATCACATGTTCTACATTCACCGCGGCCGAGCAGAGGTTTGTTTGTCTTGATGCTACATCTTTGTTTTATAGTTCTCTTTCGAACCTGGGAATAAGTCCAAAATAAAGAAAGATGATGAATGATCAAAAGTTATGAAGTACTGATTCCGGAAGGCTCAATCCGCAGTACGCACCGGTGTTTCTTGTCTTTACTTTGCTGTTTTCGAGCAAATTTCTAATAACTCTTGGAAATACAAAACGGTTTCATTTGAGGGTCGTGAAATCAAAAGCAAAGTTGTTATAAGGCCAGTTGCAACAAACGTAACAGCACAACGAGACAACTGGTAAACGGGGTTATTATTGAGTCTGCATGCACGAGTCAAGTGGCTCATCAGGCCGTTGCAAATCTCAGGTTGCAGTAGGAGTATTTTTACTCCCCCGGTCCTGGATGGGATTCTAGTCCATCGCAGGGTTACCCCACAGCATTAATTTAGTCGGTACCTTGGGTGGAGAGAGGCACTGTGAGAGTAAGGTATCTTGCCCAAGAACTCAACACTGTCCCCGGCTAAGGTTCGAACCTGGACCACTCGATCCGGAGGTGAGAGCACTAGCCAATGAGAACTCAGTCACTGAAATAAACTTGGTCACCGAAATCGCTCTGGCCTGTCAGAAAGCACGCAGACAATCCTGTGGATCAATCAAAACTCCACTCGAAACGAATATAATATAATATATTAAGGTATCTTGTATTCTGTTTTAAGCTGTTCTCGAATTCATTGGGTTGACTTGTTCAGTGTAATGTAATTTGGAATTTGTATTAAAGATTAAAGATTAAATAGGACCCTTGAATATTTGCTGGTTATCGGCGCGGGCGTGTATTAAAATTATATTTATCTTAATTATTTTATTTTCAACGTACAGATCCTTTGTGCTAATGAAAGCACAGTGTTAGTGACTCTGAATGAGGGAAAACTGTTCGGTGAAGTAAGTGAATGTCATAAAACACGTGTAATGAGGTCATTGCCAAACATCTACAGCCGAGATTAGAAGTAATGTGAAAATTTCGCAAATGTGCTTTCTGAGGTAGAGTTTAAGGGCCTTGCGACGCGCCCAGGAGCTTGCATGTTGGAAAAGGGAAATAGATCTTTGGTACGATTTCTTGTAAGATTAGAGTACGACCTAGATGTTACCTAGTTGTCAACTATAACCCAGTCATGATTATTTTGTGAGATGTGTGCTGTATTTCTGTGTCATTATTTTCAGGTGAGTATGGTGTACAATCTTCCAAGATCAGCGTCCGTTCGTGCTGCCACTCCGTGTGTCATCTTTGTTCTTGACAGAGTAGATCTCAACAGAGTTCTCAAACATTACCCTGAAGGTGGGTTTTAGTGCCATTTTATTCCATTGCCGTCATCTAGTAGTTTGGATAACCCCCGACGGGGATACTCTCAGAAAAGTTTGATGCGGGTGCGCGGCTCGCTTCCTAAAACCCTTACCGCTATTTAAGACCAAAATCGGCGATTTTAAATTCCCCTACGTTATTTATGACCTGACCATAAATTCGATACCTTATTTAAAACCTGGTACCCGTTTCTCGAAAGCCCCGGAAGCTTTTTGGGCCCCTTAAAGCCATTTTAAGTTCACCTGCATCTAAAATCGGAGAAGTGTATACACCTGAAACTTCTTGTATAAAAGGAATCTCTGTTCATATTAAGATTATGTGGATAAAACAGCTCTGTAATCGTAAGGTTCGAAATTTTGTTATGGCTTTCCGGCCCAAAGAGTTTCCGGGGCTTTCGAGAAACGGGCCCCTGACCCTTCAATCAATACCCTGTTTCAGACCTGCCTTATGGTTAGTTTCCTAGTTCAGACCGATGTTAAAGGTATTGTGAAGAGCTTTTACTGATGGTCTCATAGATAATGATGAAAAAGCCGCTTTTATAAAACATACCAAATTCAAGTCTTGAGTGCAAAAACCATACCCTATTTGAAACTAAAATTACCAAAATCAACACCCGAGTTTTGACCAAAACGGCTAAAAAAAACCATATCCGCACACACCCATATAGCCCATATAAAGGAGTATCCAATCGCCACGAGATATAACCAGGCTTCTTTCTTAGCACGCTTCAGATGCAAGTTCGCAAGAAAGACGCCGGTGATTTAAGAAAATAAATTTTACATAGAGTGTCTTCACGTGATGTGACGTCAGCCATACTGATGTCAAAAAACACTGAAGCGAAGACCATGTTGTCGTCCTAAATCAACCATGTTGGAGTTGAACTCTTTTCTTATGTAAACACTTTATTTTACTTTGTTCCAAATAATTTATATGGTTGCTAGCCTCGTAAATGAAAACGCTCTATTCATTACGTTTCTTTACAAAATCTTTTAAGTGTCTCTGAAGCTTTATAAATATGAATTTCGTTAAAATATCAATTCCTGTAAGGCGAATATTGATAGCATGGAATATTTTACCCTTACCTCTCCTTCGTGGACGTTCGTAGGCCGCGCATTCCTTATTAACGAAATTCTTCGCGGAGAAGGGCGATTGCGTGACGAGGCCAAAGACTATTCTCGCAGGTTACTGATCTGCTTGCAATTGCCTTAGCCCCTTTCTTTTCCCAAAAGCTCAGAATAAGAAAACTTTTTCTATTACTTCTTTTCTCCAGTGGCAGAGCAGTTGTATTTGGCCGTTGAACTTCGATGCGATCTCAACCACATGCAATTTGATACTCCTGGAGGGGGCGACAAAGAAACGTTCTTGAAAATGGAAAGCAAAGAAGCCGAACAGTGCCTAAGGGAAAGTGCGGTAAGGACCAACTGCGAAAAAGGAGCTATGAGGTTCTAACAATAATCTCGAAATGTGGATTATCGGTGAAGAAAAGCATATGCTTCAACTTAAGTTTCGGCATAGTTTGCACCTCTTTTTAGTCTCTTCGCGTTTTTTTTTTTTTTTTTTTTTTGTTTTTTGTTTTTTGTTTTTTTGCTTTTGTTTTGTTTTGTTTTGTTTTGTATGTTTGTTTGTTTGTTTGTTTGTTTGCTTTTTACTGAAAGAAAGCTATGGTGCAATGAGGTAAAATTTTCTTTACGATGTTAAACAAGGTGCTGCACTTACTTTTTGAATGCTGGTTTTTGCACAAAAATTCAGTTTAATGAATCAGATACTTATGCTTCTTCTCGTTAGTTATTTGGAAAGATTACTACAAGACTCTAAAAAACCATTTTAATGTACAAAATAACAGACAAATATTTTTGAAAATACGTATGTCCGTTTGAGCGAGCGCAGAAAGCAAGAGCAAGTAGAAAAAAGGAATGCAAGTAGAAAAAGGTAGGGCAGATGCAGCAGAACCCGCTATCTCGAGCTCAATTATCTCGAACTTCCCTCTGTCTCGGACACAAATTATTTTGCCTTGAATATACTTTTCAGTCTTATGCTATCAGCTACAGTAAACACCCACGAAAAAGAGCCTTTGATTTCGGGGTTCAGGCTGATCACGGTCTTATTTAGTGGGTGTTTAGTGAGAGATCAGCCTGAAAGTGTTCTTAATTAAAATGTTCAAAAAATTTGTTTCAGAAATGCTGTAGATCATACATTACCATATAGAGATTAATTAACATGCAATGTTTTATTACTTACACTAAAAAATAAATTCCAAATAAAAATAAATAAGTACTATTAGTAATATAATACCATATTACTTTAATATGAGTGCTTTCTTTTTCTGGCATCCTCTTTTTTCTTATATATGAACATGTTTTATTTATCAGGCTGAAATGGTTCCTATATTTAACAATTATTCGACAATATTCATTGAGCCTGAGGCAAATAATTGTTTTAGTATAATTTCAGAGCTGAACAACGGAGAATACGGACTAAAACAGACCCAATTGTTCGTTTGCATACGCGTATGCAGCCGCATTTAAAATAGTTTTAATAAGAAGCTTACATGTAAGCTGAGTCTATCTTTTTGTCGAGGGTCGAGGGTCGAGGGTAATTTCTTTTCTGAGGTTTGTTTTTTTTTTCAAATGTCACAAATCGTAGGAGTCGTGAATCGAAGGCTTGTCGACCCCATTTTACATGACCATTCAGTACATTGACGTGTATTTGCTTTGTCATAACACCAAACCTAATTTGGTAAAATGTTGGCGTGACTTCCTGTCACACGATCAGTCGAACTTTTAAATACATTTTCTGAAATATATACCATAACTACTAGCTATTACAAACGAAGAGCCCGGTGGAGGAAACGTTTAAAAAAAGTCTTACCGTCGCTTGCAACTTCCGGTCAATCAAAATTCAAAGTTTTGACAATCAAACTTCAAAGTTTACCCGAAGCAAAGTCAGCAACGCGTACGGGGATTTTGCCTTCTACAGAAAATCAGAATGAAAGATAGGAAATCAAGAGAGGAATTTCTGTTGGATATCTACTGTGATCTTTTACAATATCCAGGGGAATTAAGGAAGAAAGAGTTCACCTCAACATTGTCTGCACGGTATCTAGCAGAAGATGATCTTCATTTTCTCCCTGAAGACCACAAAAGACTAGTCTTGAACACGATTGCTCGGCTAACAACGCCTATGGAAGTAAAAAGTAGCTTGAAGCGTCAAACAACGTCAACACAGCAGTTACAAAGCCCTGAATCAAATTTTAAATCTCCTGCACGAAAAAAGGTTTCCACGTCGGGCTGAAACGATGATGCGGACGGGGACGAGTATCGAGCGCCGAAAACGAACGACGTTTCTCTTCCGACAGGCAGGCGTCAATTACTTAGCCCATGTGAAAGGTTCATTGAGGAAAAGAGGCAAGAATTAAAGTTTAAACTTGAGGAAGCGAGCGCTAAAAGATAAGAACTTGAAGAAACCTCTTCCAGGATAAGAGACGCAACCTTCCGCGCTTGGAAATACCGGTCAACGCTATGTAATTGTCATATAAGAAATCACACAGTTCGCAAGTGGCGAATGGCAAAATGCGAGTCAGTGTTTTTCTGTGGAGAGTTGAGTAGGCATCCAGATGAAAAACAGGAGTTTCAGGGGGAAAAAGGGAAATAGCAGCATTAGAAAAGACCGCCGCGAAAATAGAACTGGATTTGAACTGCTTTCTCCCGAGTAAAAATAGTTCTTTGAATAAACACGTAGGGAAATTTTGCTTGAAAAGTTTCTCCATGAATACGTTCAATATGTTTTAAATTCCTCTACTGATTTCCTATCATTCGTTCTGACTAGGTATAAAATACTAGATGGAGGATTGTATTCACCAAGTTTGAAGGATGCATGTAGCTAGTTAGAGGACGCTCTGTTAATTTTTCTAAAGCCCGGTTCATACGCCGCATTTCTGCCGTGTCGAATTCAATTCAATTAAGT
The DNA here is from genome assembly GCF_964199315.1 of Orbicella franksi. Taxonomy (NCBI): domain Eukaryota; kingdom Metazoa; phylum Cnidaria; class Anthozoa; order Scleractinia; family Merulinidae; genus Orbicella; species Orbicella franksi. Next base: position 26,795,791 of record NC_138154.1, read on the forward strand.
GCGGCAGAAATGCGACTGTCGATTCATACGTCGCACTTGTGTCGAATTTAATTCAGAATTAATACTGTCAGCTATGTCGGTCAGCGGAAAATGTTTTAAACGCAAAGTATTCAATATGGCGGACGGAGACACTAAGACGAAGGACTTTAATTTTGCGAAAAATTGTCCGCCAATGGAATGACAAGGAGAAGGCTGACAATGCAGCAGTTTGTTTTGCAATATTTTCAGGTTGCATTGGGTCGAGAATAGCCAAGTTTCTTCTTTCTCTTTGACGGGACCAAATTTACACATGCTCAATATATTAACATAATGTATGAATAAGATTCGACACGGCAGAAATTCGACGTTTGAATCGGTGTCGCAATTCTGTCGGATAATGCGACAAGACCAGTCGAACGAGCGGCAGAAATGCGGCAGCCGATTCAAACGTCCAATTTCTGTCGAATTGAATTCGTTGAATTGAATTCGACACGGCAGAAATGCGACGTTTGTCTGTAGGTTTTTTTTTTCCCCGCCAACCGCGTCCACCCAGCCAAATTTACAGACAAATGTATCGAAAATTAGAAAAATAAACTCAGCGTCTTCTAACCAAGCTACATCCTTTAAACGTGGTGAATACAACCCTCTACCTGGTATTTTAACGTTACGATTCACAAATTGTGTAGAGTTCAATTTTGGAAAAAGTTATTTGCCACCGGATTCCTATACAAACACTGTCGCTTTGCCTACCCACCATGATGGCGTCGAAAACCGTGATAAGGTCTATTAAAATAAAATTTAACAATGGTCACAGTTTCATCGCGACCCATCGCAAAGCCCTGCAAGTTTACCGAAGGAGAGTGGTAATTTAGATCGCAAATCTCACAGATACTTTTTTGACAGCGAATTTACCGAAGGAGGAAACAAGCCGTAAATTTGCTCCCATAGCTCCCATTGCCTCCAGATTTCATCTACAGTTCCTGTTTGATAGATGGCAAACGAATATTTCTCATTGCGGCCTGTCAATAACACTGGAAAACAATGAGGCCAACACTCCACGAAATCGCATTGGTAGTAACACGACCTAAACCACAACAGCGAGATAGAAAAGAAGGTATGTTCCGCAGAAAGCCTTGTTGTAAATTAGCAGTTCCCTGGGGTCCCCCTCCTAGTAGGAGTTTTGCACGCATGCACGGTAAGACCTGTTGTTCGACCACGAAGTTGCGAGTTGTCGGCCACGTTGAAAAGTGTACACGTTTATCTCCTCGGAAATGAAAATGTTGTATGTTCTAAAGACTGAACTTTTTTGCTGACCTTCGAACCTGAGACATACGGAACAAGGTACACAAACGAAGCCAGGGAAGGCGTTTTTATTTGTTTTCCACAGTAAAAAATTTGACGCTAAAAATTTGAAATTCGAAGCGAGTGAGGCACTTTGACACAACATTGTCACTATCAATACAAATATTAACGCGAACCACATTCTGTTATCCCTGTGTGTTATCTTTTTGTTGAAGAAATTACAACTGCAAAACTGAATGTTTGGATTTGTTTCTACGCGGACAGCCATTCAAAAGTTGATGGCATTAGTAAACCGGCCAAAGCATCCAGCGTGATGAAGTCACATGAAAACCGGACTTTGAATGTTATAGAAGGTTATGGATAAATAATCAGGTCTGTGATATATTATTAAACCCTCGGCATGGGACCCAAAAAGATATCTGAATCGAGAAGACTACATAAATTATCTTTCTCGCTGTAGCAAAGACGTTTGTGATATGAAGTGCGATCATGTTAGCAGACATTTAACCAAATCGGGTAGGAATATGTAGATCGGACTCGACTGAGCGGCGGAAATCGAGCCTACAGCAAAGAGTAAGAAAACAAACCCAGAAAAAAAAAATTACCCTCGACCCTCGACCCTCGACCCTCGACAAAAAGATAGACTCATGTAAGCTTATATCGATTGTGAATCAGTTTACTCATCGAGTTCGGCAGTAAAACAAACAAGCAAAACACTACGAAAAATAAAAATTGTCCATCCTTTCAAATATCCTGGACTTAGAGTGATGTCTTCCGAATGGATGAAAAATTCATTCACCAACCGTCCGCCATGTTTACTTGCCGAGATGGCAAAGGTGGCGAGCTTAGTAGCCAGGCCGCGAAAATGTTATATAAACCGCCTTGCGCGATTTATATAACGTCATATAAGGGATCGCTGAACCAGTCAGATTGCTGGAAACTATTTGTTCAGCTCTGAAATTATACTAAACATATATATATATATATATATGTGTGCTTTATTGGCCAACTTTCAGCCTGATTTTCTTAATCCACTTTTTCTTATATGCGGGTGTTTAGTGTATCTAGAATTTCATTATCTTGAATTTTTTCTTTCCCCTTTAGCGTTTGAAACAGTGGGACTAAACTGTACGTTTTTTGCATTCCCCGTTTCCTTTTCCTTTACTTCCTTTTGCGTACCTGTTGGCCTTCTCAATTTAGTCATCTTTCTGCAAGGTTGGAGCTGAACGTCGAGCCGTAAAGTGTTTTTCTTCAAAAATTGTCGTTATTGATCATTTATTTCGTCAAAACATTGTCAAAATTAGCTGTGGATCCACTAGGCGATTGCCAAGTGGATCCGCAGACTACTTTGACAATGTTATGACGAAATGCATGATCAATAACAGGACGGACGCATGAAAAACTGACGTCAATTTGTTTTTTAAGATAACAAATTGCCAAATTGTCCGCTCTCCCTCGTTAACGCATCGCATAAATTATAAATCCGTGTGTCTGTCCGCTTTTTGACATTAAAAATTAGCCAATGAGCGCGCGAGAATTTCTGCAGTTATCGTAAAAAGCTTGATTTCATAGCTTTTTAAAATGTTCATCCGTTCGCACTCATCTGAGGCAGGTTTTGTTTGACTTTTTCTCGCTTTTCCCAGCTTTTTCCTCCTCTTTTGTTGACCTGATGACGCCACAAATTAACTAAACAACCCTCAGAACGTTTTTTGTCGGAATTAACAGTCAAAAGATTATCTATATAATGACATAATTTAGAAAATTTGTTCGTGTTTTCAGTTTGTTATTTATTTGCCCTGATCTGTTTACTGACTAACTGGTTTCTTATCTGTCAAAAGGGATTCAACGAACAAGCATCTACAAAGAAGAAAAGGTACATAGCTTCATTATCAGAAACCGGTATCAGATAAGTCGTACGATCTCGGCTCGACTATTTATTGGTCTTTTCTTTCTTCACGTTTAACTGCTGTAACTAATACTAATCAATTCTGTAAAAAATCTTTTTCATTACGCACATGGAGCTATTTTACCCATTCCTGTGATTTAGAGAGCAATATGTTATGCCGAACATGTCTTCAAAAATTGATGCAAGCCGGTGAGCACAAAACGGTTGTAAGTCCTGAAGTTGTAGAGAGCGGGCTGCAGTCAATTTAACAGATAAACTCCATGTTGCCATGCCTCTGTCCGGTTATTGATCACACTGATTAGATGTAAAAAGATAAGAGGTGATAGCTGAGTGTGTTACCGATGTTCTTACCACATTTTGACGTCTTCTATGATCTATTACTGAACAGACGTACGGCAACTAGAAAATGTTTTATATAATAAAGAAACAAAAATGTCAATGACGTCCTTTATGCGTCTGTCTTCCAATAGATCGTAGGTAAGAACCGATCATAATGCGAGAATAATTCGACATATTACATAAATAGAAATTTTCTCTGCCGGCGTTTGTGAACTTAAATTAAACGTGAACACAATATTGCACTACTAAACAGTTTCACTAATTAACCATTATTACTTACTCTCTTTCATATTTCATAGCATTCTAGGGAAATTAACTGAATACGTCATTATGCCCGATTCCTGGTTCGGGGTGATCTGGGAGCGACTAGTTCTTTCTGTTCTCCTCGTCATTTGTTTCCTGTACACGTTTGTTGCCTCGTTCTCAATAAGTTTACAGTCTCTCGGGTATGGAAAGAACACTGGTACCCAGGTTCTTCTGGTATTTACGTACTTATTGGATATTGCGTTGGCCGGAGACTTCATTTTGAGATTTAACATGGCATCTGAGACTACCACAGGTATTGTTATATCGACGGCTCTCAGCAGCGCGCGCTCTCATTTACCTGAAAAGGCTAAAAGGTTTGATTAAATGGTGACTATATATATGCACAGTCTTTCTCCTCTTCGATAAGAACGCAGACTTTAAGAGAGTGGTATTTGATAGAATTTTCATATATTACCACAGGAGCCATAATCGGGGACGGAGACCGTAAGCGCGCGCCATTTCTAGTATTGGGGTTGTCCCCATGATATGGGACAATAATTCTATTTTTAGAACAAATTGCGCCATCGCCTGAGGCACACGCGCGTACATGCTGCGAGGATTTCGCGCGGGGGAAATGGCGTCCGAAATTCCCGAAATTTTGTCATGTTTTTGGTCCACAACTCAACGCGTTTACGTCTGTTGGAATTTTGCTTAAGTATTTTCGTCGTAAGCTGCTCCAGTTTGAGTGAAGTAAGACAGTATCGAATTTAGGTACGTTCCGCTTTAAGCTTAGATATGATATCGCTGACCAAGTTGTGTTCCGACGGATGCTTCTTTTACATGAGCTGTACATTACTCCACTCTAATTTCACATATGTTGAAGATTAACAGCTCTTCCAAACCACAGCAAAAAACTAGTTGTATGTTTGGATATAGCAGCGTTTCAGGACTTCAAAGTTCCCTCCTCTTGCCACAGGCTTGCGAGGATTTCGCCAGAGTCTATCTCGACCGAAAAGTAAAACAAAAAAAAGTCATTGCAAGTTTGAGTTTCGCCTGAATTGTAAGCAACGTTTCATGTTTTATCAAGGCCCAATAAGCGACGATAAAGTTTATGTCTGTAGATGCTGCTCAGTTTTGTTTGTGTAAAAATAATTGTCTGTTGTCGATGAATAAGAGCGCCCGCCGATGCATGTTTTGTACAGTCAGTAAAACTTGACAAATTGGACTTCCCACTTTTGTGAAAACGTACATCGAACTCATATAATATCTCTAGTTTTTAAATATGTTTAAGGTTGATAAATGTTTGAGAATATATTAAAAGCTTAGCTGAAAATATGTGAATACGGCAGAAATAATCAGCAAAATTACGACGACGCTTTCTTTTATCAACTTGAATAACGATTTTGATTTTTTTTGGTTGAGTTATCAAAACTCCTTATTTCTTTTATTTTCGCCACGTAAAATTTCACTATGTCAAAGAAACACACATGATATTAGCGGCCTTTTGGCGTTCGTGAAAACTGTTGCAGCATCTCGGCACAAAAGACCACGAAATAAATCTTTGTCAAGGTTTGTTGACAATTGAAAACACCGACTCGGACTTGAAAGAGCGCGCGCTGCACTATGCAAATGAGCTACTGAATGTACGCGTCAGACTTTCCTTTCAAAAACTTTTGCAAACTCGCCAAACAAACAGAAACCATAAGAAACTATCAAAAACAGGGTTTGGTTATGATTAAGCATTTTTTGGGAAAGTCACAAATCAACTCGATACCAGAGTAAAGAGTTTTCTTACATAACTTTTCTTCACAGAACAAACGAAAAACTGACGCGTACAACTAGCGCGAGCAGATATTATTCATTCACTGCGCGAAAAAAAAAAAACTCACCTCTTCCATTAGCTCAGAGCATAAAACTACATATAAGAGTCCTGGTTCTTATTCCCAGCCTTATTCCCTGCCATCGCTGTGAAAAATCTGCAAGAGAATCTCGCAGCTCTCACCATTTGATCACTCAACGTGACAACATCCGCGCGAGAGCCCCCGACACGTGCGCGGATCCGCGCGGATATATGACGTCAGGATGGCGCAATTTGTTCTAAAAATAGAAAAATTGTCCCATATCATAGGTGCGCGCGGATCCCAAGACTTACGGTCTCCGTCCCCGATTATGGCTCCTGATTACCAGTAGTGTCAATCCTTAATTGCTTTAGCTTTCCTACGATTTCTCATTCATTATATGACTGAGAAAATTACTAACGCGCGCTCGTTAACTGCACTAAAGTGCAAATAAAAGAATCAACGATAAATTGGCCTGTTCTCAGCTAAAAAAAGGCAGTGTTTAAAGCACAAAGGCTAGTGCAGCTGAGCAAACAACTGAAAGAAATAATTACTCAAGCTTCCGCAGGAAAGCCTGAGTATAAAAATGCAAGCCGTTCGTCGTGGTCGTATTTGGTTGCCAAAAGGGACGTCATGGTCGCAGGCGTTCCTAGCGTAGTGCGAAGAAACTGGGGATGAGAATGCGACAACACTCGCCCTTCGTGAGAATGTTGTGATTTGCGCAGAAAGTTTGGGAAAGACTCGGAGAAGATATCGATCGTTTCCGGAACGGGTTGGCCCACGAATTATATTGCTTAACAGCCTGCCGGATAAGCAAAGTTCATGTTCGTTCTCACGAGATAACAAAGGAGCCATTTACGAGTTCAAACCACGAAAACACAGGCAAAAAAACAAATCATGATGCTGAGACGAACAACTCGCCGGGATGTTGAAAAATCAAAGAACCGTCGTAAGCAGAACTTGGAAGATGAGCAAACAGCATGCAATTGGATAAAGAGGATACTCAACGAAGCAACTTGAATAGTAAATATCTAAGGGTAACCCTGTGTGATAAAAAGTATTCTGATTCTTTTATTTATTTTTACCCGGCAGCCGGGAAGTGCTTTCAAAAAGCTAGCGACCTAACAGTCTGAAATTATTATGGAATTTCCACGGAATAATTCATTTAATTCTTGGAATACAGTAGAATAGTAGATCTGCCGTAACTCAGTAGGTCTTGGTATCAACACTGTCACGCAATCTGTAGCGGACTCTCGTCATGTAGTGAATTGTAGTTGGGAAATCTATTGGTATTTCTACACAGAGATCGAGCATTCTCAGCAGGTTCGAATGGACAATTCGGTGGGAAAACGGAAAGAATTTCTGACTGCCGGGTATATAAAGTTGTTTTGAAAAACCGTGCCTGTGAGTCATACAAAGTTCATCGGACAACTTGCAAACTCAAATCATTGAATAACATGATCGCGTGGTGTTTACGACCAAAGATCAAAATACTCAAATACAATCGGAAGGTTTCAAATAATAACGATAATCTTTGTGGAAATTGATCATCTATGAGTTTTTGACCGCCGGATAGCTAGTGTTTTGAACAACCTCGCCCGTGAGTCGAGATTCTTGTAGTGTGGCTGGGAGAATTCGTCCGCTACAAAACCAAAATATTATTTAGGCCCAGTTCAGACGCCGAACTTTTCATGAGCCGAACCTAATACGTCGAATTAAGTACATGAAAAGTTCGGCGTCTGAATCAGTTAAAAACGGCTATTTGAATTTGGAACGGCTCAGCCGTTCTTCCCGCCTAGCTCAGCCGGGAATTTCGGCTTTCGAACGGCTTTAATTCAGACGTCGAACTTTTCATGAGCCGAACCTAATGCATACACCTTGTCTGAAAACCGCTGATGTTTCGATGTGTTTTGGTTCGAACTAAATTAAGTTCGGTGAATTAAGTTCGACGTCTGAATCAACAGGAGTACTTTTGATAATTTGGGTCGGTCCAAATTTGAATTAAGTTCGGCTCATGAAAAGTTCGACGTCTGAACTGGGCCTAAGAGTCGCTTGGCATTTCTGAAAAAATAGTATTTTCATTGTGGACAAAATGTCAAAACATGGAGATTTTATAGTCAGCACAAGCTCGAATAATTCCTCAACTACAAAAATAATACATGAAATCGCTTGACATTTCTAAACAAAGATCTTCAATTCTAAGTAATGAGTTATTTCGTGGAAATTCTATTATAATTTCAGACCTCCGGGTATCTAGACACAATGTAAAGTTCTTATTGTGTTCGGTACGCTTACTCGTGGTACGAAGCCTGAGCAAACGTTCTTAGAGCGTCTAGTTCAAAATGAACATGACCCTTTTTAGAATCGCAACAAAGCTAAAACAAATTGAAGTAATTTTCTCAGCCATATAATAACAACAGTAACAACATACTGCGCCATCGATGACCCGTCTATTTTTAGCTGTCAAGGTATCTTTTAAGGTGCACTCGAAGAACAGGCCCTTTGCAGCTAAGCCATCACGTGAACTGTTTTTCATAAAATTATGGGCTATAACTTAACGAATGCCAGAAATGGAAAAAGCATGTCGAAAATATCAAAATGGCCAAGTTTGAGGCCCCCATCATTAAAGAAGGAGATTTTATGACGCTCTGAATTTTAAAAGAATAAGAAGATTTGTAGGGAAGAAGTTGCTGGAGAGCAAGACCTTGCTCTCCAGCAACAGTTTGCATACAAATCTTCTAAATTTTTTTCGAAAATTCAAACTGTCGCATAAACTTAATATTTAAAGCCAGGGGCCTCAAACTTGGCCATTTTGGTATTTTCGATGCGCTCCTTCCATTTCTGGCATTCTTTAAGTTATAGCCCATAATGTAAACATTTTCTAGGAAAGATTTGGTCAAGTGACCCCAGCTGCAAGGGCCTACTAATTATAATAATTAATGTCCTTATTTCTGTTTTTAGACTCAATTTCCACCGGTCTCTCGAGTCAGGTGTATTATAACAGTGGCTAGTAATCGAGCCTTTTCCGTTTTAAGTGGTATCTTTTAGGGGAGTTTCATTCAAAATTTCCAACAAGCACCTCCGACATTTTCATCTGGGAATCCCCCTCCCTGGGTCCATTCTAGCTCTGCCAACTGATGAAGACTGGAGGCATTTTGCATATGAATATTGTCTAAGAAAGACAATGGCTTCGTCATTGATGTTTGTGTCTTATTCTATTATAATAAGTATGTCTGAATTTCACCATATACCTTGTTTTGGTCCTACGTACTTCACTAACATTAAAATCAAACATTTCGTTAGCCTAATACAACAAAAATATACTTTATACTGGCAACATACCATGCAAAACACTTTTAAGAACGATTATACACTTATTTAGGCCTAACAAGTAAGCTAAGCGAAAGAACGAACTCAGTAGTGAAATTTAGGACGAGCAATCACAATCTAAGGATTGAAACTGGTAGATATGATCAAATTCCAAGGCACTGCTCCATTTGTGAATCTAATCAAATTGAAGACGAATCTCACCCTCTTATAAATTACCGAATACTCTATTCTAAGAGCTGAATCTTATAAAAAAAATGGAACATATCGTTCCGACATATTTAAGCAATTACCTTCGTTACAAACCATCGACGAACTTATCACTACTTCAAATCATTATATTAATATAATTAAACTGATTAGCAAACTTCATTTCATCTTATACTTTGATCTACGCAACATTCTACTTTCAAATCAAACCGATGTAACTTGAATGTTATATCACCTTGATTACTATATCACTTTATTATATGTTCACGAAAATCATTACTGTTTTAGTTTTAATTTTAGTTTACAAAAGCTCTTACAACACTGCAAATAAAGCTTGTTGTTGTCGTTGTTGTAGAACTGAAGGACATTAGAAAATCTTACAAATGGAGTTTCCTTTTTTGGATCGACTTGCTGGCCATCCTGCCGATTGAGATCTTAGCCACTACAGAGACAGTTTTCCACGAAAGATGGCATCTTTTTGCGTTTCTTCGTCTAAATCGACTTCTCAAAGCTGTCAGGGTAAGCTGAACGTTTTCTTGATTTGTTGATGCAACTACTTCAGAAGCTAAAATTACGACAATTTCCACCCACTAAGAGAAACATTGTATCTGTACATTGTAACATGCAGATACGATATATACTTTTATCGGATTGTGTTTGTTGTCTGGAAATCATTTCCATCTTAGAAATGCCTGCAAAACGGTTCAGAAATGTGTGTTCAGGACCTTTTGGTTCACTGTGTTTGTAGATGATCCGATGTCTGTCGCAGGTAGGGAGTGCAAATAAACTGTTACAATAAAAAAAAAATTATTACTAATCCAAACATGGTGCTAACAGGCGCTTCCAGCCAGTAGACATCTACAGTCAATTCTCTAGAAATATCAACTTGACTTCCGGCCGAATATAAGAGGGCCTGGGCTCAACTGAAAGGATTTATTAAAGTTTTAAGTTTCAGTGGAGAAAAGGCACGGTTTTGTATTAAACTGATAGCTACATAATGCCGAAAAGTTAAGTCAGTGATAACTAGAATGCCAGTACAGTGCCCCTGTTTGTCCAGACCCTCGACTGATAACGAGGCAGTTCTCTTTCTGCGCTGGAAGTTTCCAGCTTATATCGGCTAAGTTGGATCAAGAAACTGCCCTGCACACCACGGTGTGATACACAACATAGGCTAATTCCAATGTGACTTTTCTTAGATTCCACGTTTTTTCACCAATCTGGAGAGCAACTTAAACTACAGCATTGGTAAAGTACGAGCCGTAAAGTTCACAATCTACATTATCTTGACCACGCACATTAGCGCTTGCGTGTGGTTTGTGGACGCCTGTTTTGGAGAAACGTAAGTCCCATGGCCATCACTGTGTGGTTCAGACATTCCCAGTTTTCTTAGCCAGCATCTCGCCGTTCTTGTCCTTTTGGACATCTATTATTGATGCCAGCGGAGAAGTGAAACGAGGAAATAAATCAGAGTAGACCAGCTTTGTTTCGCCTTTGCTTTTGTCATTGAAATAAAAGCTTCTATTTGATCTAAATTTCTGAATTTTAACTTTTAGTTATACATAGAATTAATCTTATTCTAGATAGGAAATAGGAGAATATTAATTTGTTTCACAAAGAACGGTTTGCAAAGTTCGTGATTGCTAATTAAATACTAAAGATTTAGTTGTTTCGCTGGATTTGTCTTGTAGTTGTACCCCAGGAAGCTGGGCCCAACACACTGGAGAAACTCAGACCGTCGCTGGTTTGGACGATTATGTCGCCAGTCTCTACTGGGCGGCAGCCACGATGTCCTCGACGGGCTATGGCGACATCCATGCCCACAATACTGAGAGTCAGCTGATTGCCACAGTGGTCATGCTCACTGGTCTTTTGCTGTATGGATACTGCCTTAGTACTATTGCTGCTACTCTTGCCAATTCAGCGGCACCTAAGTATGCAAATTAATTATATATATATATTGTACGCATCGAACTCTAGAATCAAAGCAGCAAATGGTACTTAAGTTTTTGTCGTCAGGTTTAGATCTGGTTTCTCTGGTCTTAAACGGAATGCGCTTTCAGCAAAAAAAAGGAAAAGTAGCGTTCTTTAAAAGTTGTTGTTCAAAACATTTTGTTACTCAGAATAGCATCATACAATAGGTCCTTAAGTTCCATAGACTGCGTATATACTAAGACTTTCATGACACTTGATTTGGGTTAGTTTTGGATTGGTGTGATAACAAGTGAAGGTAAATGGTGGGAGAGTTAGTTCGCCATATTGACCTTATTCTCAAGGTAATCCCTCTCACACTAATTTTAGGCATGGTACTCAGTTTTTCCTTGGATAACATTACCACGTTCATTGTTTGGATGTTTTCGTGGAGGATGAAAATGGGTGTAAGTGGCTTGGGTTGTGCACGTGTCACAGCTAGATTGACAATTTGTTGACCCACTTGGATTATCTATGTTACCCTTTCTCTCTTTATTGGTATCTTCTTGTTTTAGGGTGGATTTTTTCGCGAAAATGAGAGCCGTACAAGAATTCATGGTAGAGCAAAACCTCAGCCGGGCGTTAATGACTCGTACAGAGAACTATCTGGCAATTTTGTGGAGAGTTCACAGGTATTTTACAAAAACGGTCTAATTTCTCGCGCGCTGACTGGCTCATTTTCATCATCAATAAAGAGTACAGACGGATAAAATTTTAATTTATGCAAGATTTCAAGTTCAACTTTCAGCTGTCAAACTGTCAGCTTTTTAACCAATGAGATTTTAAAGACTTTTTTAAGTACCAATCAAAAAGCGAGGAAAGCTACTGACAATGTTCGCGTCATTTTAAATAAAATTCACTTACCTTTGTTTACGGCAAGTTTACGGCAAGTTTACGGCGTCTTTTCCCCACATTTATTCCCAGCATTTGACCATTTTGAGGTCTTGTTACGGTTTGAGATTGACTGAGTAGTCTAATTTGTAAGTTATTGGTTTGGTTTTGGTTTCACGACACTCAGTTGAAAAGCGCTCCAACAATATAACCAAATAAGCAATTTACGTCCTCAGAGCCGACCAAAATGACGTATCAGTCTGTTTTAAGATTCCAGTCATCACATATAATTAACAAATTGACGTCTGTTTTTTTTTTGCGTCTGTCCTCTTATTGACGATAAATTTCGCCATAACATTGTCAAAGTTTACTGCTGAACCACTCGCCTGCGGCTGGTGGTTCCACAGCCATTTTGACAATGTTATGACGCAATTTATCATCAATAAGGGGAAAGATGCATAAAAAACTGACGTCAATTTGTTAATTAGATGTGATGACTGGAATCTTGAAACAGACTGATACGTCATTCTTGCCGGCTCTGAGGACGTAAATTGCTTATTTGGTCATATTGTTGGAGCGCTTTTCAACTGAGTGTCGTGAAGCCAAAACCAAACCAATAACTTACAAATTAAACTACTCAGTCAATCTCAAACCGTACTAAAACCAAAACCAAAACCAAGGTATATATTGCCCGATTACTTTCGACACTCAATTGAAAACCGCTCTATAGGCTAATATCATGATTAATTAATTAGTTGGTACTACTTGATTTGGTTATTCCTTGTGTAACACATTCCGGTGCTTTTAGAGGAGAGGCCATCCCTGGAGGTAAGACACTGATCGAGGATATGCCGCTGTCACTTCAACAAGACGTCACTTATGAAGAAACAAAAGACTTCTTGGAAAAGGTAATCATGGTATGATATATCACACCATGTGATGATCTCTTGATCAGACACGAAATACTGTGTTTGACCGCGTTTTTAAACACCAAGAAGAGAGTTGAAAATATGATGCTCAGCGTATTTGAGGAAATGTGGTCAAACACTGTTTTGAGTGCTTGATATATCTTCTCAGTAGGAACTAAAACTAAGGAGAAAACAGAGAAATAAAAATTTTCTTATTCCATTAAACAATTAGACTACGAACCCGAGTTTTCTATGAGCGAATAGTCGCGTAGCAGCGAATTGACTTTTTACAATAACTGTCTAATTTCTCGCTCGCTGATTGGCTCATTTTTATCATCAATAAGAGTACAGACGGATAAAATTTTAATTTATGTAAGCTTTCAAGTTCAACTTTCAGTTGTCAAACTGTCAACATTTTAACCAATGACATTTTGTGGACTTTTTTAAGTAGCCAATCAAAAAACGAGAAAAGCTATTGACAATTTTCGCGTCATTTTGAATAAAATTCACTTATCTTTGTTTACGGCAAGTTTGCGGCGTCTTTTCCCCTCATTTATTCCTGGCATTTGACCATTTTGGGGTCTTGTTATCGTAAAAAACAAACTGCCGTCATTTTTTATGCGTCTGTCCTCTTATTGATGATAAATTTCGTCATAACATTGTCAAAGTTTACCGCGAAACTTATGACGCAATTCATCATCAATAAGAGGGAAGACGCATAAAAAAGTGACGCCATTTTGTTAAATACACTCATAGAAAACTCGGGCTAGGTCATGTACCCACATTTAAAATTCGAGTTTTGATTTAAATCGACTTTCCTTTAAAAATAAATTTATTGAATTTTATTTGGGTTAAAAAGGATGAACCCTTTATTATTAAACTTTTTGATTTCATTTCGTGGTTGGCTGCAAAATCAGAGAATTAACAATTATTTACCTTAACTATGTTTAGGTGCCTATCTTTATGGAGACAGATGCCGGTTTCCTACGTCAGTTGTCCCTGAAAACCACTTCATATCTTTTCTCCCCAGGTCAGTATATCGCTTTACCAGAGATACGCCTGTATTTCAAACACTGATTTCAAACCGTTCTGTTTCCAGGTGACTACATTGTTTACGCCGGAGACATGGGTCGGGAGATGTACTGTGTCAGGAGGGGCCAGGTTGAGGTCATTGGAGATGATGGCATCACTGTGGTGGCCACCTTAGGCCCTGGGGCTTACTTTGGCGAGGTGAAAAATGGTTTTATCGCCTTTTACCTTTATACGATACGATACGATGCCATGCCATGCCATGCCATGCGATACGATACGATACGATACTATATTTATGGTGGGGTTTAAATTTACGCTTAGCTAATCAGCTAGTTTACAGGTAATCGAGGGCCCTAGTGTATTCTAAAAATTAAAACTAAAAATGTACAATAATTGATCGTATAAAACTATAAACACTGCAGAGAGCTGAAAATCTAGAAAATCAAATTACAATAAACTCCGATATCAGTCAAACGTAAGCGATCGAATTTTGTTGTTTACTTTATTATGCCTACAACTGTAACTTGCCGTAGTTGCCCTCAGCTGCCTTTTTTTTGTTTATTTAATTTTTTTTACATTTACATATATGTTTGGTCGTGGAACTCAAGAGCTCATATTGGGAGCTAACACATAAACTTAAATTTTCCTCTATGGTTTTAGTCGGAATAGCGCCAGTCAGGTCTTAAATATATGATAGTCACTAGGCAAATAGGTTGTAAAGATACTCTTTACCAAAATCCGCGCTGATTTTTGTTTTGTTTATATATCTAGATCGGACTTATCTTCGGTGAAAACCGCTTAGCTACAGTCAAAGCCAAAACATACTGTGAAATTCTCATGTTGACCAAGCCTGCTCTGGACGAGGTGCTGGCGAATTTTCCGGTTGTGGCTAGGTTTGTTTATCTGTCGTCTTCCATTTGCTTTAATCGGTAGAATGAATTTTTTTAAGGGCTTCCACCTACAGTTCAATTCATAGGGTTAAATTTAGCAAAAACAATTATAAGTTCGGTACGAAAGTGAGAAGTGTTAGAACAGTTTGTCCGGTTCATGGGTCATAATAATACAACGGTTAGTCATATATACAACAGATAAGATGAAGAAAGAAAGGCAGCTATTATTCCGGAGCGCAAGTTTTTTATAATTTACCGACATATTAAAAATGTATATAGTTTTTATCTTTTGCTACATATGTGGTAATCTTTCTAGCATTTTTTTTTTTGCAATTTCATTTCAATTTTTAGTTGCCCAGGGCACCCTTTGATAACAGCATTCGTTGATGGGCTTACCCCAGTTAAATATGTTTACATTTAACTAGGGTTTGCCGGCTGTCGCTTTTTGCATATGTTTTTAGGTCGTCCATATAAAAGAGGTGGCTGATTGTTATACCCTGGGCTTTATTATTATTATTATTATTATTATTATTATTATTATTATTATTATTATTATTATTATTATTATTTATTGTAGGAAATGTTCTCATCTCATTGTCTTAGATATTTTTCTAATATCAGCAAAAACGGTAGCGGGAATATTCTTTCTTTTTAAACTTAAGCGGAAATATTTAGGATTGCTGTTTTTATAATACCATTTATAACTGTCATCACAACCAGGCGTAACACAACTCGTTACTAGCTCAATTGCCCGAAAAACGTTTTATCAAGCTTTATCAAGTAGTCTTTGAAAGGTATCAGCATTAACTGGCTTTCCACCTTCATGGGCTCGTTATCTTGGCTTTCCAGGCAAATTTATGATGCGGGAGTTAATAATGAACATCTCAAGGACGTCAGGAAAGCAGCTTTCGAGTCAACAAAGGCTGCTGTAAGAAGACTTTCCATTAAATGCGCTCAAGGATCAGCTTCTTCAAGAGCATCCAAAACCAAAACTCAGGCATCCAAGAAGACAAAGAGTGGGCGCGTATACCCACAGATGAGGTACATGAACAGATTGCTCTCTAATCACACGTAAGCCAGCTTAAGTTACCATCAGGAAGAGCAAACAATCTTTCACTTCACACTAGTGCAAGATTATTCTCGGTTGTGTAGTCACCAAACCTACGATCAAGGATAAAATCTCCTCACGTGCCGTAATTAACTATCAAAACCCCGGGGCCAGATTCACAAAGGCCTTTTAAGGGTATCTTGTGAGTATATCGTTCGAATACAAAAGCTATTGTTAAGTAACGATTCTTAGGATGCAACTTAACTAAGGAGAGCTTCTGAAATTGATCCTCTGGTTTGGATGCGAAAAGGTAAAAAAAAGGTATGGGCGTGTTTTGATTAAACACGTGATTTATTATTCGTGTTCAATATTCAAATGGCTGTGTGGATAAAGCGATTTTCGTTTGACAAATTCTTTGCCTGAGTGTTCGCGATTTGTTTCATCACCAGTAATTTGAAAGGATTGAAACAAGCTTTGGCCATTTTCCTGCTAAAATATTCCCTAATATGGAGAGAGTCTTGTTGGGTTGACCTATCAAATACCTGGAAATTGTAAGCAAACTTGATTTTGCTTCAACTCCATTTTTTTTTTTTCTTTTTTTTTTTTTTTTTTTTTAGAATAGCATATAGTCACGCTGGCGTTGTTCTCTCAACGTGTTTACTAAACGAATAGAAGGTTTAGTAGATATATACATGAAACATAAACGTTCTTCTTCGGCTTCTTTTCATCTTTGCACATTCAGCTATATGCAGGCAAGTCTGATGTCGGTTGTAAGAGATTCAAAAGAAGACATAAACAAACCATACAGTGATCTCCATCCTGTACTACGTGTGCTGTCCTGGCTACTAATGAGGTAGGAACTCACAAGTTGAAAAACAGGTATAGCATTATATTGGCGCAGTAAGGTATAAGTACATAACAAATGACCCACCGTGAGAGAAGTAAGCGCCGTCCGGGTGATCGTCTGCTTACTATGCGAGTGTGTGCAACAGCACAAGAAGTTGCTCTGACAGGATAGGTTAAATACAATTCTTGATGAGTAGACGATTTAACAGAAATGTTACTTACGCACATTTGTCCTTGCATCAATCAAGAACGCAATTCTTGATACTGCTGTAAACCGATCATAATTGCCCAAGAAACATTGAAATTATCGTTTCACGGTAGCTCTTATAACTAGATATTAATAAGACAAATAAGAAGAATTAATATCGACTTTTAGGTTATTTAACTCTTGTATGAAATCATCACATACGATGTACATTAAGTTATACTTTAAAGTGCAGGACTTCTTTTTTTAGGTCCCTTCAGGTTCGTATTTTATAGGCGCAACTTGTTTAGATAAAGTGTTGATTGATTGATAATTGACAGCTTCCGTAACGTACGGCCTTAAAAGGGCTTTCTTTTAGCTCACATGCGCAGTGGATTCTCACTTGAGCACTTCCAACCAGAGGGATTCCCCGTCAAAATCAGAAAGATTCTGGAAATGTTAGCTGTCAAAAAATAAAACTTAAAAGAAATGGTCTTGAAGGAAGAATGTTTCTGATTTTACAACCGTTATTTAGTAATTACTGAATTACTTTATTACTCTTGTTAAACTACATATTTCGATAAGTAGGAAACGTGGTGTGACTCCTAATCTAATTTCTTTCCGTGATTTTTGTCAAAGTGAAATTTAGAACTGAGAAATATATAGCTATGAAAAACAACACAGAAACTATATTTAACATATATTCAAAATAAATTTACCTTACCTTACCTTAACGTAACTTTCAGACTAGATGGAAGCCGTTTGTAAAATGAATGCCCCAAAATCAATTTATTGTATTCCGTCTTATTTTTATTTCATTTCATTATAATGACAGGACGTACAAGCTTTGTTGTTAGTAATGTTAGGTGTTATTAGAAATATGTAATCTTTTTGTTTTTGAACCTCACAAGGTTGTAGTAAAAGTGGAAAAGTGATTGGTAATTATCTCTTTATTTACAGGCGCACAGTCTTGCCTGATAGTTCGGCTTTCGTGGTATGGCATGGTGTCTCGCTTGTCATAGCCGGGATGTTTCCCTTCACACTCACCCTACAGGCAGCTTTTTTGCACACCGCTACCAGTCTATGGATCGTAAATTATTGTTTTGACTTCCTGTGCTTGGTGGACATGTAAGTGTTGAACATGCTCAGATTTCAGACGAGTGCTCTTTATTGCTTTGCATCGTTGAGGCAGAGTCAGCTTTAATCAACGTTTTGTCTTCTTTAACTGGTCTTTTTTGAGTTAGTAATCCGTGTCTTCAGACGTTGTGCCTCTGCTGCTCTGAAATAAATTCAGGAATTAAGTTCAACAAAAGCACGGCAGAAGCACAGCGTCTGGATCAAACTTTTGAATTAACTTCGGCAAGAAATTAAGCTCCACAAGCTCTGCCGTGCTACACAACTCTAGCACGGCAGCGGTTCAAACGCCGTGCTTCTGCCGCGCCAAACAGAATTCATAAATTAAAATCAATGTATTTTGGCGCGATTGCGTTCCAAGGAGAAGTTACGGGGAGAATTACTACGTGGCTTCTGTAAATCCTGAATTTGGCACGACTCTGGAAAAAAAAGTCTAAATCGGAGTCTTGTTTCCGCCGTGCTACTGTCGAACCTAATTGCAATTGGCTTCGCTACGGCAGAAACACGACGTCTGAACGGGGTTTTAGATCATCTCTCATCTACAGTAAAACAACTTCAATCTTTGTTTCTAGTCGTCGTATTTATTAGTGTCCCTTGATGGTCTCGGCTCAGAGAAGGGATTCTGTATTGGACGTATCATTTAGTTAACAAATTGACTTCAGGTTTTCATGCGTCTGTCTTGTTATTGATCATGAATTTCGTCAAAACATTGCAAAGTAGCTGTGAATCCACGAGGCGATGGCCGAGTGGATACGAAGACTACTTTGTCAATGTTATGACGAAATGCATTGTCAGTAACAGGACAGATCCATAAAAAACTGAAGTCAATTTGGTTTTTGCAATAAATTATCGCACAAATTGTAAATTAATTTGTCTGTCCGCTCATTGACAATGAAAATTAGCCAACGAGTGCACGAGAATTTCTGCCGTTAATACAAATTCGTACCCTGTACGGAAATAATCGAGAACAAGAGAAAAACAGATTGCAAATCCATTAAATATGCACTATCGTGCAGTCTACCTGATAGCCATCCAATCTGAGGGCGCCTTTCATGACTACCATGTTATAAAGTAGTTACTTTTTATTCTATTTTGTTTCATCTCAGGTACATCAAGTTTCACCTCGCGTTTTACAACGAAAACAATGTCCTTGTCACACATCCACTCTTCACGGCACGGAATTATCTCAGGTAATTATGCACTTGATGTTTGTTTGTTCTTTGTACGCTTCTTTGTTTGTTTGTTTATTCGTCGCTTCATGGCTTAAAATGCGCGAAACTAGGTGCCACGCACTCGGACTGGATTGACGAAACTCAAAAATGAAATTGAGCTTTAGCGAACAAATGTCTTTCATACCACAGGTGAGATAAGCGTCTGAGAGTAGGACAAAACATTCCATAATGATGAAGCAACCCCACAGAGGTCTTTGTGGCGTTTGTAGTTGAGTTTTATTCAATTTTGAATTTTCGCGTGAAAGTAACAACCAATCAGACGGCGCTGCACAGATCCATGTAGTGTGACGTCACGGACAGGGAATCCCACGTTTTTCTCACACAGGGGGAGGGGTAAATGAGCGTGGGAAAGAAGAGTGGGAAAGAAGATGTCTCGCTGTTTTTGACTCATTCCCAGGCGTCTGTTATTTCGCCAGAGACAAGTCCAGCATAGCACGCGCCCTCTAAACTGAGATATAAACGAGAAACGACTGAAAACGAGTCAGTCGCTGCTGACTCAGGAGAAAACGAACTAATAAATAAATAGTTGACACAACAGTGTCTTTTCTTTGTAGGACGAATTTTCTTTTGGACCTCTTCTGCTCGTTTCCTACAGACATCATTGTTTTAGCCATTTGGTCTGACAGCCTCGGTAAGCTCAATATTTTTTCCTCCATAAGTCCCACTTTCTTCAGTGATGTATATCTTATACAACAATGAAGCCAATGTTCCGTTATTCTTAATCATCACTATATTTCTTTTGTGTCGCAGGCGTTCTTCGCATTCTATCGTTGGCTCGCCTTAACAGATGTTTATATATGTACAAAATGGTAAGTTTAATCACCGTCAAAATGAAAAAAAGTAAAATGGCGCAGGTTCATATACTAGAGCGCGGATGCTTTCTGTTCTGTAATCATCAGAGTAGTAAGATAGATATTTAACAAAACTTAAGGTGACTTACTACAGTTTTTCTGAGACTCAATAGCGCCGCAACGATTGCCTGCCAGACGTCAGTATCAATCGCGCGTGAAAAAATGACGCAAGTGACCTTAAGAAGAAACGAAAACCACTTCAGCACTTCAAAGGCATTAAATCACTTCGGTATACGTACAAATAGTTTCAAACTGCGTTCAAACATATGTTTAAGCCTAGGGCCAATAAAAAATAACAAACAAGGTCGATGAACAACCGGTAAAAGAGCGGTAAAAGAGCTCTAAGATTTTGTTGCTTTCTCCCACGCGATACATGGCGTAAAATGAGCGCGCGCTTAAATAAAGGGCATGCGCAATTCAATTGTCATCCAAGGCTGTAAAAGCCGCACAACCCATGATGAAATCTCCACAGTTGATTTGTAGGGTTGAATCACGTTTGGGCCAAAATTTTAAGCCTGTAAGACAGATTTTGAGCTATTTTTGATTTCACATTTTCTTAGTTTGCGAAAAATCTGTCTTAGAGATTTTTGTTTTACTTTGCGTGAATGTTAATTCAGAGCCAATTTCTTATTCCTAAAATTTTGAGGTGGGGTCATATGGGTAGATTTTGAGAAAAACGTGATTTAATCTACTAGTGCCCAGTCTCTCTTTAGGTTCTCGGTCGTTCATTTTGGCCATTTGTTGACGTTTAATTGTTCAAGTTTCACATAGAATGGCAAAAGACTCAAGGAAACAGTAAATGGAGAAAGGAAAAAAATCTTGGAACATAATTCAAAAGAGTTAGAAGATGGGCTGTTATAATCTATCAAAACTGTAGTAAGCCACCTTAAGCCTGAAATTCAGTTGGTTTGCTTAAAATATGCTATAACCTTTGGAGGCGGTGTGGCTTAATAATTAGCAAGCTGGACTCTTGATCGAACGGTCCAGTTTCGAGCCCAGGGGCCCGTTTCTCGAAAGCTCCGGAAACGTTTCGGGCCCGTAAAGCCATTTTTAGTTCATCTGTATCTAAAAACGGAGATCAAGTGTATACACCTGAAACTTCTTGTATGAAGGTAACCTCTGTTCATATTAAGAATATGTGAATAAACAGCTCTGTAATATTAATCATAAGGTTTAAGATTTTTCTATGGCTTTCCAGGAGAGAAAACAGCTCGGGAGCTTCGAGAAACGGGCCCCTGGCCTGGGTTGTGTTCTTTTGCAAGACAATTTACTCTCATAGTGCCTCTCTCCAACCTGGTACTTTCAAAATTTAGTACCAGACGTAACCCTGCGATGGATAAGCATCCCATCCAGGGAGGAGTGAAAATACTTCTAGTCGCTTGATGATACGGCAACCACGATAAACTCCGCCTGCAGCTGTATGGTCCAATTCGCCTGACGCAAACTTTGCGTATACCATGTAACCTGCCGCAAAAAAATATCGTCACGACACTGTTCTATTTTTAATATCTTTTAGTGAGGTATCCCGCCACTGGCTTCCTTCAACTTATGTATTTCCTTGTGTCTTTTTTCAGCAACAGTTCTTTCGTTTTATGACGGATTCAATGGGAAAAAATACAAACTTGTTGGGGTAGGTAGAAATAGGATTGTTGAATTTTTTGGTCGATTCCACTAGCATTCAATACCGAATTATTATGAAATCCAAATGGAAAACAACAATAAGAAAAAAAGAATAAAAACAAACGAAACGAGAAACAGCTCGGTCAGTAATTTGACTTTGTTGTGAATTCATTCGGGTTTGTTGTTATTTTTTGAGGGCGACCTTACAAGAACACGAAGACATCGCAAATCACTAAAACTCTCTTTACGATATGCTGACAATTAATATTTGTACCTTTTTAATATTCCATAGGCAGCTTAAGTTTGCTCTGTACATGGCAACCTTTACCCATTGTATAGCATGTGGCTGGTTTCTACTCGCTTGTAAAGGACTTGAAAATGGCGATCACCTCTGCTCAGTGGATTCTTGGGTCGAGAGGGAAGAACGCGGCTTAGGTAATTTGAACCTGCAATAAAACACAACTGAGCACCTGGGTTTTCTTTATTCTTTTCTTTCGTTATTTACTTTCTTTATGTCTTTTCTGGTTTTCTTTATGTCCGTCTGTTCTCCCTTCTGTTGCCCGTCGGTCGTTCAGCTGTCTATCTATTTTCCCGTCTGTCAGTCTGTCTGTCTCTTTGTCTCTCTGTCTGCCAGTAAATGTCTGTCTGTCTGTCTGTCTGTTTGCCAGCCTGTTATCCCGTCTCTCTGTCTGTCTTTCTGTGTCTGTCTGTCTGTCTGTCTGCCCGTCT
This sequence comes from Orbicella franksi, assembly GCF_964199315.1. Taxonomy (NCBI): domain Eukaryota; kingdom Metazoa; phylum Cnidaria; class Anthozoa; order Scleractinia; family Merulinidae; genus Orbicella; species Orbicella franksi. The sequence goes on from NC_138154.1 coordinate 26,818,211, forward strand.
ATCTATCGGCCTTTTTGTCTATCTGGCTGTCTGTTTGTCTGTCCATTAGCCTGTTTACCTGTCTGTCTGTCTGTCTGTCAGTTTGTCTGTCTGTCTACTTGTCATCCTGTTTGCCTGTATGTTTGTCTGTCTTTCTGTCTGCCTATCTGCCTTTTTGTCCACCTGTCTGCCTGTCTGCCTGTCTGCCTGTCTGCCTGTCTGCCTGGTTTCCTGTCTGTTTGTCTATCTGTCCCTCTGTTTATCTCCCTAACTGGCAGAAAGCGAAGGTGAATAGCAACCCGAAAAAGGGCCTGGTAAGTCGTATTTCCGGTTAAGATTAATTTCCCTTTGAGTTGTTACATTCCTAACGAAATAAATCCTACAGAATTTAATGTCGTTCTTTGTCGACAGGAAATTCAACGGTTGGTTTTCAGTACATTACTAGTCTTTACTGGGCAGCGACTACCTCAGCCTCGGTTGGATACGGGGACATTCATGCACATACTACGACCGAGGTAAGTACCACAGTGATCCCACGATCTAGATTATAGCCACTTTGAAAATTACAGAGAAATCTACGCACCAGCTTTACCGAGTTGGTATTACCAATTTGAATGTATTGCTCAGCAAATATCAGTCACCACAGTTAAACAGCTTGCTGTATGCTCTCAGTAAAATTAAAGTAAAACACGCGGCATATAACACACGTACGAAATGTCAGTTGAAACGTCGTTATAAGGTTTTATTATTCCTAGTTTTTATCTTGTTTTTTACAGCTTAGTTATTGTATTAGTTATTTTCTTACCCATGTTTTAAAATCATTGTAAAGCGCTATTGGATAGCGATAGGAATAGCACTATATGAATAAAGTATTATTATTATTATTATTATTATTATTATTATTATTATAAGTCCTTAAAGTCTTGCCGCTTTTAACTTATGGTGCCGAGTTCAATCCGTGAGCCTAGGGCATTCATAAGTCTGCTGGATTACTTCATGGATAGAGTCTTCCTAAGTATGTGAGCAGTCCAAGGAGGACGGTCTTCTGTAGCTCTATTATTCTAATATTGCCTGGAATCTTGCCGATGTAGATTTCTGTTCCCTTCTTGACAAGCCCGAAAGCTCTAATGATCACTGGGACAGTTGTTTTGTTATTATTATTATTATTATTATTGTTATTATTATTATTGAATGTGAAGAATGATCATCGCAGTAAATTTTCCAATTTAAGTAATTGGAAAGAAGAAGCATGAAAAAAATGTCAGGGCTTCAACGGGGTTTTCTGCGATGATCATTCTTCACATTCATCTACAACCGCAGTTCAAATATGAATTATTTCATATAAACTTCACATCATCATTATTATCATCATCATCATCATCATAGTCATCATCATCATCCTCATCCTCATCCTCATCCTCATCCTCATCCTCATCCTCATCGTCATCCTCATCGTTATTATTGTTATTATTATTATTATTATTATTATTATTATTATTGTTATTATCGAGTACCATAAACCGTTGAAAACAAAAAGAGACAAACAGAGCTATATATGTTAAATTAATCGAATTAAGTTACTTCGTGAAACATATCTGTACACAAGGAAGCAGTTTACAAGTACAAACACAAAATAGTAATCACTCGAAAGGTATTTGTTTTGTTTTTTTTCTCACTGGATAACTTTTTGGCTTGCTATCGAGCGAGTTGATTGACTGGCTAAATGACTGATTAATTGATGGATCTGTTAATTGACTGTTAATTGACTACTTTCTTGCTTGATTAATTGATTGATTATTGATGGCTAATTAATTGATTGCCTTCTTGATTGATTGATTGATTGATTGATTGATTGACAGATGACATTCGCGTTGATTTGTATGATCATTGGTATCGTTTTCTACGGTTTCATCATTGCCAGTGTTGCTGCCGGTCTGGCTAACGCTGACGCACAGCGGGCTCGTTACCAAGAAAGACTTAACGCTATCAAGACTTTCCTGAAGGTAAGGGGCAATGAAACATTAGATAGTAAAGTTCCTGTCATACTCTTTAGTGTAACATGCAACTTAATGAGTTGCCAAAATCAGTTGCTTAAACGTTTGCAGAAGGGAGCTCAAATTATTATCTTGACATAAGATAGCGAGTAATTGATCAGAACAGTTCCATAGGATCTTCTGAACTACAAGAGGTGACCAGAGAAGATATATTTCTCTCCTTTAGATGCCATTTAGTTTCCATTTTAGTTTAAATAGTGCTTTATAATATAGCTTTGCTTTTGTTATTTTTAGGAACAAGAAATATCTGACAAACTCACAGCCCGCATTGTAAGGTATGTCTGTAACAACGTTTGTAAAATTTGACCATAAGTTTATTAGACGAGCCTGAAGCAGTAAAACAGGGATTGGGAATTACAAGCAAACCCGATGGAATTGGACTGGGATTTGGATCGCTCGGTCCGCCAGAGTCCTCCCCACAATTAGACTCTCATACAATGACAATAATTAACTGTTAAACGGTGAGCTCGGCTGAGGTTTCTATAGAAACCCATTGCGAGTTTTAGCATAACCCAGTCAGCAAACCGACCGAGATAATCGATCAGATGGATCGGCCTAAGGTGTTTTCAAAGATTAAATAGCTCTTGGTGCCATCTATCGGGATAACAAGAACATCCCCGTGTACCCAATCAGTTTGTCTGTTTACCTAATCACGGTCGTTCTGTCAGTTGCTTATGCAACTGCAATATCTTTTTGAGATATGTTTTGTCCCTTTAAATGTCAACTCTTGCGGTTTCTTTTACAGCTATTATGAATATCTTTGGCTACGAAACAAAGGAGTCGATGCCAGTTCGCTGTTTGAAGGTCTGCCGCTGTCTCTGCAAGCTGATATTTCCCTCAGTCTGTACAAAGACCTGATTGAACGGGTAAAAAATTCCTCTCTCTTTGCGTTTATTTTTTATTTAGGGTCATATCATGTGTAACAAGACGAGTATGCGGACCGTTGACAGTGTTGCAACCTAATTTTTAGTTTATTACAATGCCAAAAAGATTGTTACAATATTGTGGCTCTATTTTAGAGTCACAGTCAGTAGTTTTATCAAAACAAGTGAACGGTAAATATATCAAGGCTAATAAGGCGTATTATCATACATCGAAATCACTATCTCTTTTCTGATTGGCCGAAAGCGTACAGTGAATTTCGAAACCAGCGCTTGTGACGTCATCTCTGCAGATTATACAATAATCATGTCAAGGACGCTCAATGTCATAGGTAATCATGTCATGTATGCCCGCGGTGCATGATTTCTGAGAGTAATAATCATGTCAAGTTCGCGCGCTTTGTGTTGCTTGCCGTCAGTGAAGAAGCAAAAACATGACTTCCATTTTTTTTCTTTCAATGTATAATAAAACAATTATTAGAGTTGGTTTTTTTTGATATCCAGAATAATCAAGGTCTCGGTAAGGGTTATCAGCCCAGCCTTCGGCTTCGGCTGATAAACCCTACCTCGACCTTGCTTAGGAATAGTAATTGGACCGAGTGGAGTACAATTCAGGGAGTAATCCCGCAAGTAATTTCAAAATCGGACGAGCACGAAGCGCGAGGCCGATTTGAAATTATGAGCACGATTACTCCCTGAATTGTACGACACGAGGTCCAATTACTAATTAATCGTATCTATAACAAATTTCGCAATTAAAAATGTCTTTTGAGAACTTCTTTTGAGCGAAAACATATGTAGCGCGTTTCATATGTTTTGACAACTGTAGGAAACATTGCGAAAAAAGCCATTAAAGCGCGCGCAATTGACTTGCGAATCACGTGGGTATCCAATTACAGGTGTCCAGTTACAAAAAGTTCAAATTGGATACCTGTAATTGTACACCTACATGATCGCGCGCCGATTACGTGGCAAATAGGCTCGCGGAGAACCAATCACGATCGAGATTTTCGTTATAGATGCGATTATTCTGGATATCACAAAAACCTCATCCAGTAATTGTTTATAAACAAGCAATGACATAACACGATGTATCGAGCTAGAGAGGCGATTAATGACATCTTAGAAAACAAAGTTGGGTATCAAAATTCAAGATTTATATCATTCAGGAACCGGCCAGCGAAGTGTCTTGTTCTTGCAACATCAGTTACGCCATTCTTTATGTCTTCTACAACCTGTTCTCATTTATGCGTAGTTTCTGCTCTCCTGGTACTGAGAGTACCAGGAGAGCATTATGCTTTGCTTAATCAGACAGCGTCTGTTTGAAGCAAATAAATAATCTCAGATCTCGGACAGGGAAACCAAATGATTATCGTTACGCCATCGTTTTCGAAAAGCTCTAGCCTGCAGAGCAGGCGAGATTTTTTCGAGCGAGCGCTCACATCGTAAAAAGTGTAGCCGCCATCTTGAATTTTTCATGCAGTGGAAGACTGGAGAGAGAAAGAAAGTTTTACCAAGGGGGTGAATGATAGGCAAGAGGAAGGATAGGGGAGGGGTGGAGCGAAGAAAATCTCGCGTCCTCTCATTTTTCCCCTCCCCCATCCCCCACCGTCTAACATGGCGGTCTAACATGACGGTCGCAAGGTTGTAACGCTAACTCGCCCCAATAAGACGCCCGCACTGTAGGCTAGAAAAGCTCCGTTTTCCACAATGTTTTCCGGCCACATTAAAACGTAAAGCCGGCGTTTTCACATACCTCCGGTTTGAAGAGCGTTTTCGAAAACCTCCGTTTTCTTAACGGATTAGTGTGGACGGTAGGCCTAACCGACCGCATAATTAAAGCTGCGTTCTCTAGCTAAATGTTTTGGTTGGGTAACGATAGAATCGGTTTCAGCTTACATACTTAGTCCTATGAAAAAGTTCCTAAAGGCAAACCTGCCACGCTATACAATTATGATGGCTAGCTTCTAATAATATTTAATGTCCTTCATAGTTTGCCAAAATGAACGACGAGATGTCATGCATGTAGTTTAATTAAATCCCGAAAAAGATTTAAACTCATCACAAATAGATGAGCTTGGGAACTGGTGCCTTAAAGGTTAGCGGGGTACCAAAGCCATAAGCCGCTAGGAGGTATCCATGGCAACCCTGGAAAGCAGGAACCACCCAATGAGCGTCCGCTAACCTGCACCGTCACACTGAAAGAAATTCAGTGGAATCTACTTACCTGGAGAATACTTACCCTGACCAAGAACAAAACGGGAGGGAGGAGAGGGTGCAAGAATCCGCAATGATTCGCGAGCAACTGATCCACAACAATCAGCAGAATACACTACAACAGTATTATGCAATGAACCATAAACCCCTGAAGGCCGCCCCACAGGTCACGTACTCCCAAACGCGGAAACCGCTGGCTGCATAAGCTCATATTTAACTTACCTAAATGATATTAGCTGGATGGGCACGCTAGCTGGCTGCATTAGCTCGAGTTTAACCTTGCCTAAATGATATTTAGCCACATTTAAACTCATCACAAATAGATGAGCTTGGGAACTGGTGCCTTAAAGGTTAGCGGGGTGCCAAAGCCATAAGCCGCTAGGAGGTATCCATGGCAACCTTGGAAAGCAGGAACCACCCAGATAAAACCCTTCTCCTGGTGCTTGGAGAAAGGAGGGACCCGGGGACAGGGTGACATGGTACCTCCAATCCCCCAAACCTACCCCCAAGCAACAATCAGCTGGTATAAAGGGGCAAATGCAAAATAAACACATACCTAGGAAGCTAGCCACGGTGGACTGCAAGTCCAAAAGAAAGACCCAGGAACATCATGCTACAGCAACCAGAGATAAGCTCCAAAAAGCGTTCCAGGTAGCGCAAATGCTTTCCTCAAGCCAATTTTTTAGAGAGGGCAGCTAAGGCATCTGACGGGGTCCTAATGTAGAGCTGATAGGCATTGCTTGACCAGCGGCCCATGGACTGAATCAAATGATCCGGTACTCCATTGCGAGCAGAGACAGTAGCAGCCCCTATACGAAAGCTATGGCTCGAGAAGTTACCAGGAATCCTGGCGGAGACCATGATCTGCCGAAGCCAATCCGTCAACACAGAACGTGAGAGGGGCTGACCACTCTGGAACAAAAACAGGGGGCCTGGAGCATCACCCCTGAGCGCAAGGTAAGTCATAAGAGCATGCACTGCACACAATGGATGCCTACCAACGCCGATGTGAATGAGACAGCCCTTCCGAAATGGATCAGTCTTGGAACCTTTAATCTTAATGCGCATGCATGATGGGGCCAAAGGTGAATCCACCACAACATCCTGAACACCCAAGTGCAGAGATGAAGAGAAGCTAGACAGGTTGGGAACAGTGAACTCGGAAGCGCGTAGGAAGCCAAAATATCCCAATGAAAAAGCTGCCCAGAACATGCAATGGTCCGGGAGGTAAAGGTCCAGAGACCCCCAAATAACCAACATCAGGTCATCAGTAATGGGAAGTCGCGAAGAAGAAGGAGAACCTTGACAGCGCTTGATTCCACGCACAACCCGTTGAAGACGAAGGCAATTCATAAGTGGGTCGGGGAACCCTTGTTCAATATGAAGGGCTCTAACCCCAGACAAATACACCTTGATAGAGGAGTGCTGAATGGTTCTCGCAAGAAACGTGACAAAGAGGCAAAGTGTCCATTCGTCTGCTGGGCATGGGGACCCTGAAGGATGTAACTTGCCAAGCTGACGGCAAAAGGAAATGAACTTCGATTGTGCTGAAGCGTATGAACGGCGTGTCGAGGGGGCGAGACCTTGAGACAGAAAGGAAAAGCACTGTAGCTCTAGGGCAGAGAAGTCAAGTCCGCCAGAAGCTCCGGCGGGATCCAAGTAGGGTGAAGCTGTGCATCCGGGACCAACTGCCTGAAGTCCTGCCAACGAAAGCGAGACAAAGCATCAGCTATCTGATTGTTCACCCCAGGTACATGTTGGGCAGAAAAGGAAAAACTATGATGAGCGGCTGCAAGAAGCAGGCTGCACAGTAATCGCATCAAACAAGGCACTTTAGAAGTCCTGGAATTCAACACATGGACGACAGCATCGTTGTCTGAACGGAAAAGGACGTGCTTCTTGCACCACATGTGTCCCCAAACACGAGCAGCGATGACAACTGGAAAGAGCTCCTTATAAGCAATGGGCTGCCGTAGTTGAGAAGGAGCCCAGGAACCAGCAAACCAAAGGCCCTTGAGGTATGCTCCATAACCAATTGATCCAGCTGCATCAGAAGCCACCTCGACATCTGCCTCTGGCAATAAACCTGGGAACAGCCAAAAGTTAACACCGTGCCAATCCGACAAGAATTGGTGCCACCACAGGAGGTCCAAGTGAAATTCCCTGTTAAGGCGAACTGGGTGATCCCTTTTGCGAAAGCAGCATAACAAGTCGATCATGCGACGTAAGAAAGTTCTCCCAGGCCAGACCACTTTCGCCGCATGATGCAGATGGCCAATGAGAGATTCTAACTCCTGCCTACTGCACCATTTTCGAGAAAGCCAAGAAGTAATGAGATCTCGCAAAGCGGACAATTTCTCGGTGGGGAGACGAGTAATTTGATTAACGGAATCCAGCTCAATACCTAGGACCACGAGCACAGTTGAAGGGCCCACACACTTGCCAGGGTGAAGTGGCAAGCCCAAACGTCTGCATACTGACACTGCAATACTCAGGTTGTGCGCACACTGAGATGACTCAGGAGGGCCAGCAGTGATGAAGTCGTCGAGGTAGTGCAGCAGGTCTGGAATCTGGTAAGAATGCACGAGGATCCACTCAACCATGTCTGTTATCGCATTGAAGATGAAAGGAGCTGATCGAAGGCCAAAGGGGAGAGCCAGATCCACATAGTATTGATTACGCCACTTCATCCCCAGCAAATAACGGTCAGATGGATGAACAGGAACATTGCGGTAAGCAGCCTCGACATCGAACTTAGCCATGGGGGCCCCCTTTCCCAGTCGAGACACTAGGCGAATATTTTGATCCACAGTTATGTAGTGGAGGGTAAACTCATCTGGGTTGATCCCATCATTGACACTAGCCCCCCCTGGGGAAGACAAGTCCACAATGAGGCGCCACTTTCCTGGTTGGCCCTTCTTTGGAATAACACCAAAGCTACTGACTTGGAGGTTGGGGAAGGGGGGAGGAATCGATCGGGCCAGCCACCCTTCCCAACGACACCTCATTGGCTAAATAGTCGTCAATGACAGACTGATGCTGGTGCGCAGATGGTTTGTTTTTCTTAGCCGCCTTAAGCTTTTGGGCCGGGCAGAAGCCCAATTTGAACCCGTGACGGATTCCATCCAATACAAAATGAACCTGCTGTTGATGGGGATGGAGCCGCAACTCCCAGGCAAACTGCTCCGCCTGCAGAGGAGTGACTGCTGAAACTGGGGAGAGAGGAACTAGGGAAGGAACACAAATAGAACAGGAGTCAATAACTGGCTCCATAATATCTAACCCCAACCCAAACCCCTTAATTGATGCACATCCTGGTAAATAACAAATGCCACGAAAATAAAACTGAAGCGACTAGATTTAATTCAAGCACAAAAGGTCAAAAAATACAAGTGGTAAATATGCCCTCCTAAAACGAAAGAACAACAACATAGTGTGGTGGGAAATAACAAACATAACGCGGCAAATGACAAACAACAATCTGATAGTGTCTATTCGCACCTAAACCTACAGCTAGAAGTCCTCCACCCTAACAACAAAGTCAAAACAGTATGGGAGGGCCTAATGAAAAGTATTAAAGTCTACTACTTCAATTGCTTAGCGCCTGGACTTGCTGCTCGAGCGAGAAGGAGAAGAGTCAGCTTGCCGTTTGGGAGAAGCTCGGGACTGGCTTGGTGGCTCGCCAGGGCAAGCTCCAACGCGGTGCGGACCAAAGCAGCTGGAGCATTTGTGTGCAAAATGGCATGATGAAGAAGGAGCAACACAACGGCCTCAGTTCCACGATTTGCAAATAATGTGGGAAGACGAAGCTCCATGTGGCTCCGTGGATTCATCTGACAATTCACGGCCAGGACGGACAGAGGCCCCAGCCGCGTGGAAATTAAACAACTGGACATTTATGGCCGACCAGTCCGTCAAGTTCGTTGCGGCAGCGTGTTCGCGGAAGGCCCGATCATACGCCAACCAAACCCGACCGGCGAACTGGCGATATGTGCGGAGAATTAAAAGCTGGTATTGCAGCAAATCCCTCCACCGCTGAGGGAAGTGAGACGACAAAATGAGGCTGTACACTGAGAAAGCCTCCAGCCAAGTCGATATATCCTCAATGCGCCGTTTAGGTTTTTTAGGTGTCGAAGTTAGCACCAACCGACCGTCGAGCAGCAACTGAGGCTCGGACTCAGTCGAGACTATGTTGACCGAAAGCAGCTCGTTCAACTCTACAAACTTCCCAGCCACAATCTGGCTTATGAGCTTCGCTGGAATGGGCAAAAACCCAGGGCCAACCACGAAAGCCTGATGCAGTATAGGCGACGGGGCCGGCGAAGAAACACCGCCGAGAGCGAGCGACGTGGTCCCAATAGCGGAATTGGACGAAGAAGTTGCGAGTGCGGGTATTGGCCAGGCAAACGTAGAAACAAATGAAGGCACAACAAAATTGGGCCTACCTTGCGCCGTAGCGCTCGCAGCGACCGCCAAAACTAGCGGAAAGCCAACGCCAGAGGCTGCCAGGGCTGAGACTTGAGCATCTAGCTGGCCAGAAGATAGAGACGATGGAGGAACGCCCCCAGGCATGGCTGCCTCCGGTACACTCATGGATGAAGAAACTGGAGGCGTCAATGGCAGGTTTGAAGCTTGCTCGGCCGCGAGGGCTTGCTTGACCGCATTGACAACCGATGCCAAGAAAGTGGGAGAAGGCTGATCAGCAGGCTGAGCTTGAGACGTCGAAGGAACAACCGGCGTCTGTGAAGTTGATCGAGGGAGATTTGCATCATTGGAACGTGGTCGAGTCGTCTCAGCAACAGAAACAATGGCATCGAAGGCCGCCGCTTGACTGTTACGGGTTGACCTGGCCGTCATTATCGTATAAACAAGGATAAACAACAGCTCTTGAAAGAGAACAAAGGCAACGAAGAGGCAAGAATCCGCAATGATTCGCGAGCAAAGCAGTGCAACGGATCCGCAACAATCAGCAGAATACACTACAACAGTATTATGCAATGAACCATAAACCCCTGAAGGCCGCCCCACAGGTCACGTACTCCCAAACGCGGAAACCGCTGGCTGCATAAGCTCATATTTAACCTGCCTAAATGATATTAGCTGGATGGGCACGCTAGCTGGCTGCATTAGCTCGAGTTTAACCTTGCCTAAATGATATTTAGCCACATTAATCCGCTAAACAACTGTTTCTTTTTTCGTCCGATCAGGTACCTTTATTCGAGGGCACGGAGATCGGTTTCTTGAAGATGCTGTCCATGAAAGTCAAGCCGGTTTATTTTCTTGCCAAAGAGTATGTGGTACGAAAAGGAGATATTGGACAAGAGGTTAGGATGGTTTGATATACTTCAATACCGCAAATATAAGCTCACACATCTGCTGTTCAATTATGTTAACGCTTACCCTCGATAACGTCTCGGGTTTGCATAACTTTCAAGAAATACTCCCAATTCCCCGAGTGTTTAGATGTGGCTGTGTAAACACGGAAAAAGTACTCTATTAGTTTTATAAATATTTCTCAAGAATACGCTCGAAGCTAAAACATCACAACTGTGTTTACGTACTCTCATTTAAACACATGCACTTATCGGTCAATGAGAGCTTGCGTAGTGTCTCAGTTATTTTACAAAGAAAATTATGACTTGTTGACTACGGCGTAAAAACATGTACTAAAAGAGGCGCGGGCCCTTGCCAATAAATTTGCAACTGGAGAGGAGCAAAAGTCGCCATTAATGCCGTTTGTCCTGGGGGAGGAGCTGGTTTCCTCCACCGGAAAAGTTGAGAACCTGGACATTTTAGGCTATTTTTCGACTTGTATAGTATATTAAACTTGCCGGTGAGAGCATAAAGAGCGAGCCTCCACAGCATATTTTGGAAGAAGAGATTTATGTATCGCGGGTTCATCAGCTACGAAATTTTTGTTGTGAGCTAGTGACTATTTGTAACAACCAGTTTAAGAGATAATATTTCGATGATTTCTTTACCATCTTGAACTGAGTGAAAGAAAGCTTGATAACTGATGAGCCAAAAATGGCCGATTTATTTTCTTTGCGTTGTTTTAAATTTACTTTTTCGTTGGAAGTAGTAGTTGCTTCAGTAATAAGGCCAACAAATCTTGCAGCATATGCATCGTCGCGCCAAGCAGTACGTACGTTGGCGAAGGTGAACTCAAATCTACCGTCTAACATGTTAGTTGCCACAACTTTCACCACTTGTCGTGCAATGTTGAACAACACTTTCCAATTTGCTACAATCAATATTGCAGGAGAGGTTGAAATAAAATGTTGCCCTTCTTATTCTACCTTAAGCTTAAAATACGGGAATCATTGGCATGGACTTTAGTTTTATTCTGTGCTTTATTTATTTTGCCTAGGGTTGAAAGCTTATATTTAGGCCTTCCCACAAATTTCCACCCATATATATTTCCGGAAATTCTCAAAAAACTTTCTAAATATCACAAAAAAAGAAATCATTTTGTTTTAAAAATAAATAAACCGATTTTGAATCACTTGGGCCAAAATTTTGAAACTTTTCTTGCATTTTTAGACGGGGAAATCACTGAAATGGATGTTTCTGGGATAGAACTGAGTGTTGTTTCACGAAAATAGCAAAGAAAACACAGGGTTCAGATACAAAAAGCTCGGATTATTTCTACATATTCCTCAATTTTCTCAATATCTTAATATTTTCTAAATATCTCGGAAACTTCTAAATATCTCCCAAAATAACCGCATATTTGTGGGTAGGTCTACTTCTATAAGTATAGGCCCTATTCACCATGCCAAAGACATAAACAACTTATTAATGTAACTCAACATTTTATACGTGTAGATGTATTTTATCCACCGTGGCATTGTGGAAGTTGTTTCTGAGCACGATGAACCTATTATCTTTGACACCATGGGTGAAGGAAGATTCTTTGGAGAGATCAGCGTTGTATTCAGTTGCCCCAGAACAGCATCGATCAGGTTAGAACCAATAGATCTTAAGGTTGAAGTTAATCACAGAAGCATACGTTTTAAAATCCACCTAGTTATTACAAGCGATAGATCGATTTGTAGTAACAATAAAATAAAGAAAGGTTTATCAGGTTCCCCGAGAGAACAACCGATCTTGTTAAAGAAAACTTTCATCTCCCTTGAAGAAGATGGTGAGAGAACAACATAAAGTGTAATTTCTGAAGATTGAGGGACGAATATAGTCAGTTAGCCGAGGGGAGGAGTTCTTCCAGAAAAGTTGGGTGGGGATGTGCGGCCCACTTCCCAAAACCCTTACCCTATTTATGACCAAAATCTGCGTTTTTTGCTACCCTATTTATGACCTGTCCAAAATTTCGATAGCCTATTTATGACCGTTGGGGCTGACACAGTTGCCCCAAACATAAGTCATGAAGGGCTTTTGTTGACGGTTTTATCGATGAAGATGAAAAGGTAGCTTCTTCTAAGAAACATACCCAAATCAAGACTAGAGTGCTAAAACCATACCCTATTCATAACCAAAATGACCAAAATCGATACCCTACATGACCAAAACGACTGAAAAACTCCACCCTTTGGGGCCGCACATACCTATATAGCCCATATAAAGGAGTAACCCTCCTCACCGGGGTCAGTCATAATTATTTGACGGCACGATGGAGAGGCTGGCGGGGTGTCGTGGGACGTTTAGGGACTACGGGCTTTTGGCGGGAGATTTAAGTCATTCTAGGTCGGTTAGACACACGTGCTGTTAGAACAAAAGCGTTAAAGCTTTTCTTTTAGCAACTTGTATGAATAATTGTAAAATGTTCTAGCTTGTTGATTTTGAATCCTCTCGTGCCGCTGCATTAGATGAGGAATACTCTTCCACATATTTTTTGGCCACATCCAAAGGGTGGGTTGTCAGTGGTTTTTCGTATCTGGCATCACACAGGCTCTAACAGTTTGATTTTGTATCTTTTCCTAGCTGCCCATTCACATGCACCAACAATATGCTGAGCTTAGCTCAAAAAAACTGCTCGTTGCATATTTTAGTCAGTCTTTTGTTCCGCAGTTCAATGAGTATGATTCAGTTCCCAGGATGTTATTATCAGAAACCTCAAAAAGGCGTTAATTGTACCAACGAGAAAATAGTAAATTGCTTCATTGTAGAACTTTTGAACATCTTTTCATAGCTTTCGCGCCTTTTTTTCTTTGATGTCGTAACACTTCTTTATGACTCCTATTTTTCCAGGGCACAAACAAATTCTGATGTCTTTGTGTTAACCAAAAAAGACCTGGACGAAGTACTCACTCACTATCCTCAAATCCGCAAGAAAATCCTTGAAACAGCTGAGGAGAGACAAAGAATGGTGGCTGAACGCGCTAAGGCTTTTGCCAAGAAGAAAGAAGAGGATAAGAAACGAGAGGAGGAAAACAAACTCAAGGTATTTTTATGATAACTGTAGAAATTATCGCGCGCTCATTGGCTAATCTTCAATGTCAATAATCGGACAGACACATGAATTTATACAAAGCTCCTGGTGACTAGTAAAGAGTTAGACTGTCAAACTTGAAAACTTCAGTCTCGGAATAGGAAATAATCGGAAGATTAAATTCAGTAAAGTCAATAGCCTACACTGATCTCCGTAGAGCGATGACCATAATGTTACGAATTAACCGGCCTGGTAAATGTTTTTGATGTGACGACGAAACCCCTCAAAGAGCTTATACAGTTCGTTCAAACTGTTTGCGGTCCTCACCCGCAAACCTGATCTCGCCCAATTCCAGTTAAAAAATTGTAAGCGTGCAGCGTGTAGCTATCGAGTTATGGATGCACGTGAGAGGTTGCTAAGCACGAAAGAAGCATAACACGTTTTCCTCCCCTCTAACTTCTTGAGGTGCACTTCAATACACTGTGTTCAGTTATAAAGAAAAAATAGTACAGATAGCGCGGGCATTGGGTAAATAGAATGATTGCTGTATTAAGGTGGCTGAACACAGTTTTTGATACCTGTGTTTCATTCACCTTTTTCTCTAAAACCCTTGGTCCTTTGGTCGTCAAAAATGGCAACAATCAAGTTAACAACTCAAATTTTGGTTTTTTGGTAGTTAAGCTGACGTACACACCTTATTCCAAAATGGGCGCAATTTTAGTATTCTTTTGTTTACTTGCAAATTAGCCCTTGTTGCCTCGTTTAAGGGAAAATATTCTTTTGAATTTCGAGTTTAAGAACGAGGCAACAAGGGTTAATTTCCAAGTAAACAAAAAAATGCTTAAATGGCGGCCATTTTGGACTAAGGTGTATCTGCTGTTGCCATGGCAACATGAATAAATATAAACAACAGGCCTTTAAAATCGGTTTAGTTTAATTGCAGAAAATCTAGTCATTAGATTTTATAATTTGCATGCAACAAGCTTGTAACGATGCTCGCAAGTTAACACTATTTTGATAGCAATTCAACTTTAGTTATCCCTTGTTGAAGTTTCACTGGAATATCTAGAATTTCCTTTGTTAAAGTTCAATTTTTAATACTCCAGTTATTTATTTAGTTAAGTATTTTCGTGCCACATTTCATGAAATTCTAATGAGCGGTTCTTACGCTGACGACACTCAAATCTTTTACGCTGACAATGAACTCTCCCACGTTGAAGAAACAATCAACAATGATCTTATCAGTGCTGATATATGGTTTGCGCGAAATGGTATGAAGAGGAACAGTTCAAAATACAAGGCGATGGTGTTGAGAAAAAATAAAGGAACTGATGATCCAGTTTTCAAGTGCGAAGAGTCACAACTTCCCATATCCAACACAATGGAACTTCTTGGCGTGACAATTGATGAGAAATCAAATTTTGAAAAGCACATCCCTAAAATATGCAGAAAAGTCAGTCAACAGATCGCTGTATTAAAAAGGATGCAGAAACTGTTGCCTTTTGAGACTAGAAGGGATCTTTACAAAGCTTTTATTCTACCACACTTTAATTACTGCTCCGAAACGTGGCACTTGTGTAATAAGAAGTCAGCTGACAAGTTAGAGATGGTGAACAAACGAGCGCTCCGTTTTGTTTCTAAAGATAAGTCCTAGCCTTATGAGGAACTTTGTAAGCGTATCGGTCTCTCAAGTCTTCGTGAACAGCGATTAGCGAAAATATTGTCCACTGTTTTCAAGATACTGGCCAGCAATGCAAGACCAGCAAGTTTACGTGATCTTATAACAGTAAGGTGCTCGACTTATAACTTTAGGGGCACCACAATACTGGACCTTCCAAAAGTACAATCAACAACTTTCGGCTTACGATCATGGAGATACGCTGCATCGAAATTGTGGAACGCTATACCGGACGAATCTCGAAAAATACAAACGTACACTACTTTTAAAAACAACTTAAAGACATTAGTTCTCACGGGACTCTGAGCGCGAAGTGGATCTATCCTTAATCAATTTTTACTGCTTTTAATGTTCATATTTTCATATATATTTTACTTGTGACTACATTGTTAATTCTTATATTTTGATATTAGCTAGTTCTTAATCTTAATTTATTTAAATTTATATACCTTCAAAAGGCTCTTATAATTTCTTTTTTCTGTTTATTTTTTCGTGGCGTACCTGTAAACTAGCTTTTTTAGCTAAGCGTACCGACCACGTTAAATATATTGATTGATTGCATTCAGTCGCAATTTTTTGGTTTACTACGCATGCGCTGCATTTAGCTGGGTTCTTTGGGGGTTCTTTCGATAACAACGAAAACTCTGAGAATTGCTGGGTTCTCTGCATCGTTACCTTTTCTAACATACCTTTGTAATAAAAGACTAAAACCATCAACACACTGCGTCCAATTACGAAGAAAAATAGTTATATATTCTCACCAGGACCATCCGCAAACAAAGCCTTAGACTAGATAAGATATGGGAGACTCAGCCCAAGGCGGTCAGGAGCGGGGAGCTCCTGGAAGAGTGCTGGTTCATCGCTGCGGGGAGGTGGGTGGGACGCGAAAAGAAGTATTCGTATTCGTAAAAAAGACTGGACGAGCTATCGTGACAAGGGTGGCCTTATGTAAGAGTCCCACCATTGGGACACGTGATCAATTGCCACGGACTGCACGCAGTATGCTAGGGTTACGAAATCAGCGTTCTAAGGCTATTTTGTGCGGTGTCCCTAGAGAGAATAGCACGGCTAGTGCGGGCATTGAGCAAATAAAGTAATCGCTGTATCAACGGCATATTTGTTGTTTTTTAATCCTTGTGTGCGCGCTGAATCGCATGAGCAAGAGAGCGCGCGAAAACTGTGTTCGGACGTTCGCGCTAATTGTTTCTGCGCATCCTTACTGCGCATGCAAAATTCACACGCCACGTCATGCATGAGCGCGCGCGGTAAGTAATAAAATTAACGATGATAGGGCAGAGGCCATTGCTATAGCTTTGCCTGGATTTAACGATCTTGGATGTTCGGTTACCCCTAATTTTCTTTCTAGAAACAGATTTTATTTAAAATTGTCTCCACATGGTCGAAAAATCAACAAGAAATCAATGTGGGAAGTTAAAAAAAGATTCAAGATTTCTGTCCATTTCTGTCCACGGATCCTGCCATCTTGCAGCTACAAGGAGCGTGAAAGTATGGTCGCTAAATGCGAACTTGTTATTTAAGGAACCTGACATAACGAACTCATCATCCTACATTGGTAAAAGTCTCACAAAAAATCAATGTTGGAAAATTTTCGAGCGAACGTCCTTAGTACAGGTTTCACTTTATGTCGCTTGAAAGGAACTGCCCTTGGTTTAAAAAGGTAACAATGTAGAAATTTTGGAATATTACATCAAACCATACCACTTCGAATTAAATTTGACTGTTTTGAAAATCTGTTATCTCTTTTGCAGGAACAAGAAGAGGGAAGCGACCAAAACAAAGCCACTTTTGAAATTGAAGAAATTGCTGAGCCCACGCCGACTGCTGGACAGCGTATCTGCGCCAGCTTAAAGTCGCTTAAAGCCTATTTGGCCGATCTGTTTGTCAACTTCGTGATCTTACCCAACAGCAAACTGATGCTCATCAAGTACATCAACTGCTTTTTTGTGTTTGCTACTACCCTCACTATAACGTACATGGTAAGTCAACGATCGTACGCTTAGGCTCGATTACCAACCGCTGTTCGAGAAAGGAGCGCGCGCTCCTCCCCTGAACTCTCTCTCAGGGAGGAACGTAGATCGAACTCGTATGAGCGGCGGAAATCGAGCCAGAATAGCGCTTACGAACAACTTGGTTTCGAAGCGTGGAACTGAAAAAAAAAACTGAGAAAAGCTGGCAGATAGATAGAGAGAAAACAGATTCAGGTGAATCGTTAAATACAGTACAATGGGTTTCGAAAGGTCGACAATCAAATGCATGACCAACGGCTATTAAAGTCTTGAAGACTCTCCACCACGGACTGGACAGGATCCTTGATCGCCGGCTTTGTATTTTAAGACCATTGCGCTAGGGTAATTAAGAGTCTCTCAAATATGAATGGACAAATATCCCACAACAATCATCCAATGTGTGGAGGCGCGGTGACCTCGTACGTAGTAAGTGCGCTCTGCTCCGAATCGAGTGGTCCGGATTCGTGTCCTGGTCGGGGGCTTGATTGTGTTGTATTCTTGGGCAAGACACTTTACTGTCACATTTCCTATCTCCACCCCGGTGTATTAATTTGCATCGGCGAACTTAATCCTGGAGGGAACAGTGCGATGGACTAGCATTCCATCCAGAGGGAAGTAGAAATACTCCTAGTCGCTTTATGCTACTGAAACCGCGGATAAGCGCCGGGCTTATGGGCCACTTGACTTGTATACAGGTTCTACCTTTTTAAAGCACCCAGTGTCTACTACAATACAGAAACATTGCTTGTGACCGTCACAAATTAACCCATAAAGAGCATTTTCGCATATTGCACTGTGGAATGCCCTACCTGATCAGATCTGATCAACTAAGCGCATGCAGCTCGCTCATACATACATACATACAAACATAAGCTTTATTTAAGGTCATTCCTCACATTTGCCTTGCGCATCCTTACTGCGCATAATTTATGGCGTCATTAGCGCGCGCTTGTGCACGCGCATATTGAAAACATGACGGATTTGCCTTGATATTGAGCTCTGTCAGTTGAAAAATGGCTCTAGCTCACCAACGAGCATGGGCACCCCAATTTTTTTTCCAGTCGTTGTAATCAACTAATCATAAGCTTTGCGTGAGAAAAGACTGATCTAATTTCTATTGCTGAAAATTGAATAAATAAGACAAATAGCAAATACACTGTGGTCTTTTCTATTTTGCAGTCGGTAACCACGTCAAGAAATATGGTTCAAATTTTTAATCAAGGATTTAGCTTTCTGTCTGAATCAAACTTAAACGTTTATTTGTGGTCCAAAACAATGTATTGACTGTAGTTTAATGCGCGTTCTTATGAATCCGGGCTTACAAAGATGGTAAAATTACTGGGAATGCGTTCTTATTATAAGCATTAAATAATGCAAAAATGGGGCATTTTCAATACCTCCCTGCTCCTTAATGAACATGGGCACCCCCCTTTTTTATTTCAAAATTGAAGTTATCATATGACAAATATTCAGTGGACAAAGTTTGAACAAAAATCTATTGTCACTTTTATTTCAGAGGAATTACCTTAAGCTCGAATTTCAGAGTAGCTTGACAAGCTAATATTTCCTAGAACAAAATATTTGATAACGAAAAATTAAAATAGAAATTGCTATTTACATATTTACAATTGACTTATATTAACTAATTATAAAATTGTCATTTACATGTTTCATGAATTGGCTTTACTGATGCGCTTTTTGAAGTCTGAGAAGTTACATAACCTTATAAAATTGGGTAGAGAATTCCATTCTTTTGTTGCCAGATAAGTAAAGGAGTGGAGACCAAAAGTTGTAGTTTTAGGTTTGGGCATTTCCAGTATATAGTTTCCACGCATGTTGTATGAAGTAGACCGGAACGAGAACATGTTTCTCATATAGGCCGGATAGCTAGTGAAAAATAAACTTTTGCTTACTTCATTTAAGTCAAAAGTCAAGGCGCATCTTTTTAAACGTATCTATAAACTGTAATTACCATTATATTTAGTCATTTTAGTTTTACAAGTATATCTTTTTGATTTGCAAATTTGCTATCTCAATTTATATTTCGCTCTACACGCATTTGTATCGAGCACTCCTACGATTGTGTGAAACCACCTCTATATTTCTTTGTTTACCTATTTGATTTATATATTTTGTAAAGCGGTGCTGGATTTGTACAAGCAGCGCTATATAAGACTAAATTAATTGCCATTATTATCTGTTATAAACTGCTAATTACTTCTGCCACTACCTTTTTTCAGGCTGCTTTCCAAGATCACCCATGGTATCTATTTGCATTCAACTATTTTTGTGAATTTTCATTTTACCTTGAGGTGGGTGCTAATAACATGCCGTAGTAAATAAAAACAAGAAACATAACCCGCCAAAACTTCCACTTCTACTATTATTATCATAAGTTATATCGCTGAACCTCTGTGGATAATAGGCCATTTCATAGTTACCTTGTGCCTCTGTTTCAAAACGATTCCAAGTGCAAAACCTTTCATATGAAAATGAGTTTGATTGGCATCAAAATGAAACTCATTTTCACGTGAATGGTTTTACGCGAAGACTTGATTTGACACAGTGGCAAAAGGCAACCCGGAAATTGCCTATTGCAGTGCATGACACGAGCCAAGATATCTTCCAGCTGATTATTTTTTCCTGTTCGAGAGGCACGGAGACTGGATTAATTTAACAAATGGTCAAGTTCGCGATACCAGGCATTTTCGGTGGTGCATTTGGCTTTATCGTGAGATCAGTGAACGCGGGGGAGGGAGGGAATCCCACGTAAAAAGGACGGGGGTGCTCGACGGAAATTACCATGATACGAAACCATAAGAGGTACAAAGGTCCTGTTTTGGGGGCGTGGCTTGAAAATTTTTCACCCTAAAGAGGTATCCAATTCCAAAACAACATCTCGTCTCCCATCATATTTTGTTTTTCGCTCAATACCCTAAAGGGTACCGCGAAAACTCCCACTGGGGACCTTTCGAGGCTGAACACGCTAAAACGTACCAAAACCGCTTTATCAACCACGAAAAGGTACAACGAGCACCCCTTCCCTTCTTATATGAGAG
Organism: Orbicella franksi; assembly: GCF_964199315.1. Lineage (NCBI taxonomy): Eukaryota > Metazoa > Cnidaria > Anthozoa > Scleractinia > Merulinidae > Orbicella > Orbicella franksi. The sequence goes on from NC_138154.1 coordinate 26,838,495, forward strand.
TCCCCCCCGGGGTAGTGAATTATGTTAGTTCCTGGAAAAGATTGTCACTAAATTAAGACATTAATTAATTGATTAACAATCGCTGTGAGGTCTTGTGTGATGAAATTACTAGATAATTGTTTGATTTTCAACAGATATATCTCAACTTCCACATGGCGTACACAAATCACATTGGTGAAACCATCTGTGAAGGCCACAGATTACTGATCCACTACGCTAAAGGAAAGTTTCCACTCGATCTGCTGGCTTCCTTTCCCATCGATCTCTTCGCTCTAGCGGCGCCGGCGGACAGACAGCTCTTTGTGTTGTCGTATTTGAGGCTGTTGCACCTACTACGCCTTGTTCGTATGCAGCAATTTTTCGTCGAGTTGGCAAAGGGGCTGAATATCGAGTAAGCATCAAATCTGAACGTATTAAACGTCAGTTACACTTCTACGAGTGTTCCTTTAAGAAGGAATTCCTGACTAAGTCGAGCTCCTTGTATTTCATATCCGACATAGTTTGATACATCGATTGCGGATCTATTTACACATCAATGTAAGCAGTATGATGAACAAAAAATACATTACGAAAATGGCTATTGAACGCCGATTTTTAATCCATGTTACAAGAGACAACTTTTGACGCAACCTTGTTGCGGCAATGGTCGGCAACGGTATGTTACTGAAGACGATTTTTAACGTTACATTCTAAACTCAGGCAACAATGTTACAGGTTTTTGGATCACTTTCAAAACCCTGCAATTAATATGTTGTCGCAAACAAATGTTACGTTAAAAGTCGGCGTTGAAAATCGGCTTTTGCAACTTCACGTTTACTTTTCTATATTTTGGGTCCGTTTTTAATAAAACAATTATTCCAGCCCAAAAGATTAAGAATAAGAGAAGGTGGCTCCATAGGGTAATCATTTATAGCGTTGCGCGCGCAAGTGTTATGTTTTGAATGCTGTTTTTGCATTCGCTTTCACACCCAGTCCTTTCAAACTTATTAGTATATGTAATAGGACTACATGCTGTTCAATTTGGAAATAATTGGATGAGAAAAATTCCGAGGACTGCCAAATTGGACGAGGCCGTAGGCCAAAAACAGATGAACATGGCGAACTTACCTACTCGTAGTATGCTGTAACTCTTGCCGTTGTATTTTAGACGGCGGTCTAAGGAGCCTTGCATAACAACAAGGCTATCTGGCTCGTGTTCATCTCCATTTTGCTGTCTTAACTCTACATAAAATTGGCAAAGAACGTGGTCAAGCTCGTCTTCGGGAATATCTCCTCAACCTTTCTCACTCCGCTTCGCTCAGCACGCCTCAGGTCAAGCACTTTAACCCAGGTTTTTGTGCTTTGAGCGTTCTAGTTGTGATTTTTCTCCCTCATCTCGATTAAATCAGTACCATCTATCTCTGCAAACCTAGCTGAAGATTCCAATTGAAAGTTTGAGACGTCAAAAAGGTGGAGAGAAAAGTCGGGAAATTCCGCCATTATCAAAATATATTAAAACTGAGCGAGCTACCATCGCTGGCTGACGTTTGATGGCAGTGATAATAGCTCCAACCTGATTGGCCAATACTCGGTTCGTTTATTTATCTTGACATTTGATTGGTTGATGGAAGGTATCCAGATTTTTCTCAGATTGGACAGTTTGTTCAAAGCTAAACTAAACGTTCGAGCAAAAACTATCCAATTTCTTTTAAATTTGGACAGTTGGCAAAAATTAATAAAAATAGACCTGTTGGCAATATTGGATTTTGATGCAGCTATATAATTACATGTAATAACGAATGATTAAATAGTGTTTTGCTATCATCTCTGTTAAAATTTTGGGCTTTGGTCTTGAATTATAAATGCCCAAACAAATGTGTTTTTTACTGTTTGTGTGGCGTTATTTGTGATTTTCTTGAATTTTCTTGAAATCTTCCAAAATTTTTACAACACATCGCTTCCAGCGGGATACGAATTTTAAACACGAAAAAAGGAGGGTTTGTAGAGGCCGTTTTTTCGTTTGTTTTCAAATTTATGTCTTTTACCGCTGCAAAAAATCTGGTCATATAAATTCCCCTGAAAAACGAGCTCCGACTGAAATAAAATATCTACTGCCAATCTGCCAAAGTTTACGGAATTTCACTGAAGGAAACGCGAGAAAATTCACTGTCAGTTTTGCTTTTTGTGCTCATGTTGACGTCAGAAAATATCCAAACACACTAACGTTTTCCTTCGAACGCGCGCAAATTACTTGAGCTTTCGTCCTCAGCGCGCGTGGGATCGTAAAACTATAGGGAGTCACCTAAGTTATTTTTAGACATTGTACCCAGTTCTTCCGCGGATGTTACTCCCGCGTTGCGTGGATGTTTTCGTGGTGGATCTGATGGTCGAAAGTGCAGGCAGACGCTCGCTGCCCAAGTAGCAAAAGCAGTTTTTGTTTTGTAAACAACGGCAAAGAAATGAAGAAAGAGTTATAACGCACGCTTACACAGCCATTGTACTCGTTGCCGTTGCCGTTAAAGTTTGCTCAATTAAATTCCCTGAGACCGAATAAACGGCAAAATAATGAACAGCCAAACGAACACAAAATAAATGAAAGCCCAGCTGAAAAAAAAGCGGTTGATAGAGCAAAAATTTAAACATTCCTGGTATGAAACGAAACCAAAACATATAAACTTACGTTCCCGCCATTTCGTCTCAGGTAGTTTCGAGAAAAACGCATCACGCGAGTAACATTCTCGGAAGAACTGGGTACCATGTTTAAAAACAACTTAAGAGGGTTACCTTGGATAGAAGGCCTATATGGGGAACCTTGATAATCTCTTGTCGCACCTCGTTGGCTACAATCACCTCATATCAAACAAGCGCGAGTTGAATAATTGTTGAATAATAAACCAATTGCGATCCAACTCTGAATTCATAACTTGTTTTCTCGTGCTTGTTTTCAGTGTATCTAAAGTACGCATGAGCAAGTTCATCTTCCAGCTGATCATATGTATTCACGTGTTTGCCTGTTCTTGGTACTGCGTTGCATGCCCATTGAATGAATGTTCTCCTGATCGCAACTGGATCGAACATCAAGGTAGGTATTCCTGTGGTGGCAGATGCCCACAACAAATCTGTAAATACGTTTTGAAACCAAAAATACATTGTTTAAACAGTAATTTGTTAACAGCCAGTCCTTCTTCAGGAGTTTAGTACTAAAAACTGCTGATAAAGAGCCGTTTTCAAGAGTGTCAAAAGAAATTCACTTTGCTTTGCTTTTGCATTACTACGTCACGTGAGCGCCATTTTGTCATCCAATCAGAAGTACTATGAAAAACAAAACCAGTCGTGACTCACGTCGCGTCAGCTACCTCTGCGTGCTCTGTGATTGGTTTGGTTTCAATACACTCGATTGAAATCCGCTTTATCGGCTGAAAATAACATTAGATCAAACATCCAAACTCGTCAAAAACGCGGGGCAAGAATAATAAATAATCCAATCTCTGGCCCTGCAGGGCATATATTTAGACTGCTGAGTCCTCCCAAATGTATTCCCACAGTACAACCTTAGATTTTAACTTTTTTTTGGAAGTCAACTGGCGTTTATACCTTTACCCCACCAATTGGTCACTTCCAGTAGTGAGCCACTTTTTGATTCTTGTTTCCTAAATGAAGCGTGAAGGCTACGTGTAAATTTTGAGAAATATTTCATTTCAGAACTCTTAAACTCGCCTCCCTTGCCACGTTACTGTACCGCAGTTTACTGGGTTTTAGCTACCATGACTTCGACGGGCTATGGAGACATTCATGGTGACAACTTCCAGGAAATGGGTAGGCTCACTAACACAGCTGATCAATTTTAAACTTAAAAAAGGCTGGCTACTTGATTTTCCGCGCCGAAGATCCCAGCTATAAACCAATCAGGAGCCTTGTCTACTGTCCGGATATCTTGCAATTCAGCTCGGATATCGCCGAATTTTCGCCAAATTTGAGTATGCTAAAAACCTAATCATACCTTTTTGGTTATCAGGCGCTCGTCGGCATCTCACGGGTATTATTGCCCAACCCAGACGAACTAAGCGCCAACGAAGCGTACCGAAGCGTACCAAGAAGGTATGATGAGGTACAACTTTATGCCAGCAAAGACAAAGAATTCCCTTGTATTTTTATGTAGTGAAGATTCTAAAAGAGCGTTTTCATTCACGTGGCTAGTAGTCATGCAAATTTATTGTTACAAAAGGAAATATTTACACAAAAAAAAGAGTACAAGTCCCACAGGATTGCTTTGGGACAACAACAAGGCCGCTGTTTCATTGTTTTGGAGCACTAATATAGCTGCCGTGACGTCATGTGAAAACGCTCTGTAGGTTAAACTCTGATTCTCTCCTCTTTGTACAGCCCTAGCAAGTTTTGTTATGGTGTTTGGAAAACTTTTCTTTGGTTTTGTCCTCGGTAACATCGCTTCTACCTTGGCCAATGCTGAGATCAGACGAGTTAAGTACGAGCAGAAGCTTGGAGCCATTCAGGTTTGTTACGTTAGTTAGTCCAGGGTCTCTTCACGCTTTTCCATTTTTCCTTTCTAGTTAGTGGTTAATCACAACCGCTGTTTGTTATATTTCAGGCGCATATGTTAGATCAAAACATTCCAGGGACTCTACAAAATCGGGTGATGAACTTCTACGAATTTATCTGGAATAAAAATAAGTGAGTAAACTTGAGTAGTATTATCGTCTTCTGAGACACCAACAACTAACGTTATAGATCTCAGTTTGGGTCGAATACTCAGTCACTGTTCTGGTCACGACTTTTAGTTCGGGTGATGTAGCAGCTGTCGTAAGGTCTGACATGAATAACTTGCTACCCTTTGAGAGAACAATAGAACAAACAACAGAAACAATGCCCCTAGCCCTAAAACAATAACAGCTGCTAACAATGAAGAGAATTACAAGCTTACGAGAGCTGCTACAATTTTGTTTAGTTTACGCTGACTCGATTGACCTCGATGGCATTTTTTTATGCGACTTTGATTGTAGACGGGCAACATATGTTTTTTTGTTGTTTTCGCAAATCTTGTAAGTTTCATTCAGTTTCTATGTCAAAAAAAGTTTCAATTACAGTTCAGAGGAATGGTACAAACCCAGGTAGGAAGACGAAGGCTGGGAAATGAAAGAAAAGCCTTTATTTTATCCCCAGGAGGGGGGGGGGGTACGCGGCCCGCTTCCCATTACCCTTACCCTATTAAAGACCAAAATCTGTGATTTTCGCTGCTCTATTTATGACCTGACTAAAAATTCGATACCCTCTATAAGACTTGACCCCTCTTCTTCAGACCTGCCTTATCAGATTAGTTCCCTGGTTCATACCTATGTTAAAGGTTTGTGAAGGGCTTTTGTTCATTGTGTTATGGATGATTGTGAAAAAGTAGCTTCTGCTATAACATGTACTTAATTCGAGACTAGAGTGCAAAAACCATATGCTATTTGAGACCAAAATGGTCAAAATCGATACCCTTTTTCTGGCGAAAACGGCTGAAAACCATATCATTTGGTGTCACACATACATGTGTAACCCATGCCGAAGGGATTTTATCCAATGTATATCATTAAACCTACCTGTCCCCTTCGTTGGATACTTTGACTTCATCAACAGAGGAGAATGTTGTCTGGATTCAAACCCTTCTCTCAGGCTCATGCCCAGCCAGGTCTTAACAGTATAAAGTACACGGTTAGTTTGTTTTCAATCCCCCGTTGGAAAAAGATGGCGGCTGTATATTTTACCACAATACCTTGCGAACTTTAAACAACCCATTAGGCGCAAGGAAAACCATATTTTTGTAATATTTGTGCGTGCTAGGTTGGAAGATGTTAGAATTGCTCTGAACGATTTTATGGGCGTTGTTAAAGACCTCGTGCGCTAAGAGTTATGGATAAAATGTACCAGTCGCCATCTTTTTTCCTACGGAGGATTGAGCAAAAGATGTGTTTGCACTGAGATACAGTGTATGGATAGCCTGGTACTTGCTTCTAACTTTGGGTGTACATAATACGATACCATATGGACCTTCTACTCAACTCGGCTAACCCTGATCAATTCGATTCTCTAGTGTTGCTCCAGTCAAAGACTCATAACAACGCCCAACTGTTTTGATTTTGTTTTAGGGGCATTGAGCATAGCACTTTGTTTTATGACATGCCACTCTGTATGAATGGCGAACTCTGTCTGGGAATGATTAAAGACATCCTCTATGCGGTAAACTCTTTCGCTATTATTACATTTCGAATTGCTCATTTCATTCGTCTGCAAATTGTCCACCCCCTGGTGGCCCGGTGGCCTCATGGTTAGTGCGCTCGACTCCAGATCGAGCGGTTTGGGTTCGAGCCCTGGCCGGGGACATTGTGTTGTGTTCTTGGGCAAGGCACTTTACTCTCACAGTGCCTCTCTCCACCCAGGTGTATAAATGGGTGCCAGCAATCTTAATGCTGGGGGTAACGCTGCGATGGGCTAGAATCCCGTCCATGGGGAGTAGAAGTATTCCTAGTCGCTTCATGCTAAAGAAACCGGGATAAGCTCCGGTTTGTTCGAATGGGCCACTTGGCTCGTATACAGACTTCGTTTTACTTGCATATCAGTTTTTGTGAGGACCAAATCCCCAAGTGTCATTGCTACGTTCTCTGTTAAATTCTTCATTTTATACTTACTTTAAGGTGAAAATGTTTTGTTGCCGACCCATATATTTTCTTAAGAAGAATAAGTCGCATGTTATATTAAAAGTCTTTAAAGAAACAGGACTTTTGGTCACTCTATGTTCCCTTCTCTGGATAAAAAACCTTCTTTGGAGAATACCACAGAAGAGAAATTTTGTCTTATGACAAACCTTTTCAATGAAGCTAAGAAGAAGGTGGCCGATTTGCGAAAATGCAGGTTTTTGCTACCAAATTTGTTACCAATTTTAGAACTTTCAACCCTCATTTAGAACAATACTATGTCACACAAGCCATAATCATTAGACTTCAGCTGAATTATAATTATTTACTTGCTTTTTATTTGTATTTTCTTTCAAAAGGTTCCACTGTTCGAGCACACAAACCTTCCTTTTATTCGTCTGTTGTGTACCAAAGTAACACCAGCGCACGTTCTTTCAAATGAATACATTGTGCGTAGAGGCGACATTGGACAAGAGATGTTCATTATCCGTAAGGGACTGGTAAGGAGTTTTATTTGGTTACCCATAATCTGACTTGGGCAATCGCGAGACTGATCTATATTAGGCCCCATCTGCACTACTCCGGAGAAACTTGAAAACGCAGTTTTCACTCCGAAAACGTATAAAACGTTTTCCTTCCACACCACGCCGGAGAAATTTGAAAACGCATCAATCCTTGGCATTGGAAATGCTTGGGTGCACCCTTGAGGGTTAGAATTAATTAATTAATTATATGATTGTGAAGATCATTGCTTTCGAAAACCTCCGTTTTCAATTGTTTCCGTCCATTACGTCCGGCGTTTTCAAATTTCTCCGTTTGGAAGCGTTTTCAAAAAGCTCAATTGTCCTGTTAACCTACAACGTCATCTCACCGAATTCGAATCGTACAATGCCACTGCATGCACCTTATTACTTTATTTTCCGGCAGGAAGAATTAAATATAGATAGCTGTTCACAACATAACCATAGCTTGCACTTTGTGGACTTTGTGATTCTGTCTTCAAAATTGTACACAAAACAATCAAACCCGGATACAATAGGCTATATTCGTGTTCTCGGTATATTGGAATGGAACTAGCTTGTAATGAAGGCTCATGCGGGGAATTATCATTAAAAAGAGATTAAGAAGGAATCCACCACGAGTTCGAGTAACGAGCGGACAAAAACTTTGTACCAAGACTATTTACATTGTATTGCAAACTTCCGTGCGACTGTTTTAAATATCTTCTCAATAGAAATCATTTTTGACAGCACCAAATTTCAAAAACAAATGTTGAACTTCATATGAACCACTTGAAAATACTTGTGAAATGAAACTAATGATGAAATTTTATTAACCAGTGTTCGATCGCACAATAGACCTATTTCGATATATTCAAATTCAACCTAAAACAATAGACCTCAATACGAGGCTCTGGGGGATAACTACAGAGTTTGTGGGGTTTATTCAACAGAGCCTCGGGCTGAGGTTTATTGTGTTAGGCTGAATTTTAATGTATAGAAATTGGTCTACATGTATTTCTCTGTACTTTGAAACACATTTTCTCGAGTTCCCATGGGAAATTGTTTTTGGTGTTATGTCAGGCAAGTGTTTATATCGTTAGCTTTTAGAAATTGTAAGCACTGTACTATACGTATGGGTTATTGACCAAGTGTGAGGTCAAGATGGCTGGATATTGACCAAGTTCTTTTTTTGCGTGTTTATGGACCGAGACGGAGTCGAGGTCCAAAAACACGCGAAAAAAGAACGAGGCCAATATCCAGCCATCTTGACCGAACAAGCTTGGTCAATAAAGGATTTATTATATGGCTTTCGGGGAAATTTTTCTTGCGGGACACTGCGGGTAGTCCCGAGCGGGCAAGATAGCTCCATCTTGCCCGCTCGGGTAGCCAATCACAGCGCAGGATTTGATTCATCTTGCCCGCTCACGGAGCTAGCCATATAATAATTAAAGTTATTCTAGTATCAGATTTTTGTCCATTAAAAACTGGAATTGCTCGATTTGCTCTCGTATTTTGTCTTAATTTCATTCACATTCCAAAAGACTCCGCGCATTAGCCTCGGTTGCAAGTTAGTTCCAGTCCTATTCCGAAAATGCGACTGTATGATCTATTCGAGAGGCTTTTTCGTAAGAAATTCACCAAATTAGTAGAAAGAATAAAAAGCATTGAAAATAAGATTATGGCCTGATACATTTCCTTTAGATAGAGGTCGTCACTGAGGAAGATCCACCGGAAGTCATTGAAACATTAGAGAAAGGTCAGTACTTCGGTGAAAGATGCTTAATTCACGCCAGTCCCCATCAAGTGTCTTTCCGCGCGGTCACCCATGTGGACATGCTCGTGCTCAGTAAAGAAGACCTTGATGCCGTTCTTGTTCACGACGAAAGCGTCGCTCTGCAGGTCCATGAAGCAGCGGAAAGGCTATATCCTAATATTATTCCAAGTAAAACCAACTGAGGTGTCTACATTAAACAAACGATCCGTTACTTTTTGAACTTTAATAAAGAATGTGCCTTTTATCTGTAAGCACTCGATCGACAGTGTTATCGAATTTCCCCTCATTTTCCGTGCATTTATACATACACTGTTGCGTTTTTTTTTTTAATAAATATTTAATTGAAAATATCCTTGTTTTTCTTTGATATCGATCTCACTGTTGTTGGGTTTTGTTTTAGCTGATATGAATAAAAAATAATTCCTCAAGATTTTCTTTTGATAAAATATTACTCATTAAAACTTTATTTTCCCTCGGCAGTGTTTGTAGCACAAAGGCTAGTGGGGCTGAGCAAGCAACTGAAACAAATAATTCAAACTGAACATAACACTGTTAAGAGTCCCCCACTGGCCGGAGGCAAACGAGCTTGCTATTTACAAGCATGGCCGAGGATTTGAACTCGGGGCTACCGAGAAACAAATCCAGGTAATGGTCAGAGCAGCACTCGAACCCGGGACCGCTGGTCACTCGGTCACGTTGCTCCTAGCTCCTTGCAGCAAAAAGATTTTGTGTGAGTTGAGGAAGGGAGGTTGTTGATTGACAGGAAGCATAGAGAGTAGTAGCATAGAGGGTCTGTAGATAGTCCGTTGGCTCCAGTTTGTGGTGTTTACATTGATTAGTTAGAAATTAGCATCCAAACCATCCACCCAAACGTAAACAGAAACCTTGTGAGACACATGGTCAGGAAATAGATAAGGTCTGGTTTGCGTTTTGGGTAATTCTTTATTTATAGCAAGAGAGTTACCCAGGATAACAATCAAACGTTTCTTCTTTGTTCATCATATCATCTTTACCAGGCTGGTAGGGTTGTGTTCGAGCTCTTAGCAGCTGTACTGTGCTCCATTCGGTTAAGCTATCGCTGAAATTCTAATGCAGATTTTCCGAAGATACTTGTCAAGAAATTTGCTGTCTTTTGATGCTTTCTTTGTTACCTGACAGTTGCTGGCCGTGTGAAATAGCATTGCTACTATACCTGCTACTGTCTATTTGCTTTGAGAAGTTAGGTCAATGATTTCAAATATAACTGCGTTTCAGTGGGCTTTTAGTAATGATACTGACTTAACTATCCAGAAGATTTAACAAATCACATCTTTATAGCAGCAGTAGCAGCAGTTACCCAATTAAAGCGACTAGTATTTTTTTTTCTGAGGCCAGCTTTCGCACATTATTCAATGTGTATTAAATTGCGAAAATTGATGAGGTGAGCAAAACGTTTTAAAGAAAACCAGTAAGCCCAAAACTCCAATGCGAGAGCAAGGCAGGCAATTTTAAATAATTTCACAGCAGGAGCCATAATCGGGGACGGAGACCGTAAGCGCGCGCCATTTCAAGTATTGGGGTTGTCCCCATGATATGGGACAATAATTCTATTTTTCGAACAAATTGCGCCATCGCCTGCGGCACACGCGCGTACATGCTGCGAGGATTTTTGCGGATGTCGCGCAGGAGAAATGGCGCCCGAAATTCCCGAACATTTTCATGTTTTTGGCCCACAACTCAACGCGTTTACGTCCGTTGGAATTTTTCTTAAGTATTTTCATCGTAAGCCGCTCCAGTTTGAGTGAAGTAAGACAATGTCGAATTTAGGTATGTTCCGCTTTAAGCTTATATATATCGCGCTGACCAAGTTGTGTTCCTACGGATGCTTCTTTTACATGAGCTGTACATTACTCCACTTTAAATTTCACATATGTTGAAGATTAACAGCTTTTCCATTACACAGCAAAACACTAGCTAGATATATTTAGATATAGCAGAGCTCCAGGACTTCATAGTTTCCTAGCTCCTCTTGCCACACGCTTGCGAGGAATTTGCCAGTCTATCGCGACTGAAAAGTAAAACAAAATAATTGCTAGTTTGGTCAGTTTGAGTTTCGCCTGAATTGTAAGCAACGCTTGATGTTTCATCAAGGCCCAATAACTTTACGTCCGTAGACACTGATCAGTTTTATTCGTGTAAAAATCCAGTAAATTCTCTGTTGTCAATGAATGAGAGCGCCCGCCGATGCGTGTTTTGTACAGTCAGTAAACATGACAAATTGTACTTCCGCCGCACTTTCGTGTGAAAACGTACATCGAACTCAAACAATAACTCTATAGTTTTTAAATATGTTTAAAATTGATAAATGTTTGAGAACATATTAAAAGCTAAGCTGAAAATATGTGAATAAAGCAGAAATAATCAGCAAAGTTACGATGACGCTTTCTTTAATCAACTGAGTTCGAATAACGGTTTCGATTTTGTTGATCGACTTGTCAAAACTCCTTGTCTATTCTCATTTCAAACTTCGCTATGCTTATGTTGAAGAAACACACATGGTGCTAGTAGCCTTTTCTGCGTTCGTGAAATTTGCTGCAGCATCTCAGCACAAAAGATAACGAAGGAAATCTTTGTCAAGATTTGTTGACAATTGAAAACACCGACTCGGACTTGAAAGTGCACGAGCTGCACTGTGCAAATGAGCTAATTGTACGCGTCAGACTTTCCTTTCAAAAACTTTTGCAAACTCACCAAACAAGCAGAAACAATAAGAAACCATCAAAACAGGTTTTGTTTATGATTAACCATTGTCTGAGAAACTCACAAATTAACTCGATATCAGAGTAGAGAGTTTTCTTGTTATATTCTTAAGTCAGAACAAACGCAAAAACATACGCGTACAGCGCGAGCAGATCTTATTATTCATTCCCAGCGCGAGATTGAAGTCTTGTTTTCGACCCTGAAAAATCCACCTTTTCCGTTAGCTCAGAGCATAAAATTACATATAAGCGCCCTGGTTCGTATTCCCTACCTTATTCCTTGCCACCGCTATGAAAAATACGCAAGATAATATCTCAAGGTCTCTCAACTATCACCATTTGATCACGCAACGTGACAACATCCACTCGAGAGCCCCCGACATGTGCGTGGATCCGCGCGGATATATGACGTCAGGATGGCGCAATTTGTTCTAAAAATAGAAAAATTGTTCCATATCATAGGTGCGCGCGGATCCCAAGACTTACGGTCTCTGTCCCCGATTATGGCTCCTGTTCACAGTTATGGATAATCTTGCCTACGAGAATTATTAAAAGCCACCCAGTGTTTAATCATTTATTGCGTTTAAGGGAACCTGGACTAAAAAATACGGTTTTGTTCGAGATCACAAGTTGGTGTTTGAGTTAAAGTTTCTGTGATTTATAGTAGATAATTCTTAGCCTGTTTTAAATGCTGGGCGTCCCACTTCTGCTATTTTAGGATTTTAAATTTCCCGCGTTCCCCCAAGATTATTTTTGCAAAGCTTGATGGGAGATTATGACGTCATAGCGCGGTTGGACGTTTTTGAAATGCAGCATTGCGTGAATCATGAGATATAAAAGTGCTTCTTTACCGTTTAGAGTTCATATTTCGGATGAATTTGTACAGTTCCGACGAGAAATGTTCATCATGAGATCTCTGACCGCGCAATGACGTCATAATTTACGATAAAGTAAACATGGCGACGCCCAGGTGATTTAAACTAAAACTAAGCACTTCGTATTCAAACCACTCCCAGAGATACCAACTTAAATCCCCAGGATCAGTTAAAGAGAACCATTAGGTATATTTCGGAACTTAAACTGCTTTTCAGTTAAGATTTTCTTAAACTAACACCGTTGCATGCTCCCAGAATCCATTCTGGCCATGGGCTTTGCTGAGATCTGGTTTGCTCGGGCCAGTCTCACCGCAGTCTAGGAAACCCAAATATCTACGTCCTAATATTTATCCTAAGTTTAAACGTTCGGGTAGCTTTGATAGCAAATAGTAAGATGAAGGTTAAAGTAGAAACAAAGATGACTGATGATGAAAATCTGAAGTTTGAAGGTGTAATGTCGTCCTGTTTGTACTCCATTCGGTTCAACTTGCAAAGTTGTACGACTGCTTCTGTAGAAATTCTATTGACTGCATTGAGGTGTACACCGTTTTGATTTGCTCTGGTGTCCATACCACAAAGGATCTGGTCATGGACGGAACAGGATCAATTATTGACGAGCAATCATGTATGTAATCTTCGGTACACGTGATCTCTAGGAAGTCGCAGATTTTCCGAAGATGCTTCGGTGGGTCTCGAACAAAATCTTCGCCTATGATATCGAGGACTCTGTCTCCGAATGCTTCCTTTGTCGCCTGACAGTTCCCAGCGATACCGAAATATCGTTTTATACTGCTATCAATCTCCTTGGAAATGTTGTGCTGATAAATTCAAAAGATAATTAACACCATAAGATATATATGTATCTAACGGAGTTCGCAAAAACATGCCCGCATTGACTCAAAGACAGTCCCAGCCGCCAGAAGTCCTCTGACCACCCCCCTGGCTAGGAGATTGGCCAATCACGCATGCACGTGGCATGGACCACTCCAGCAGGGTGCCATGTCAACACAGAAGCCTCAAACAAGGTCAAACAACTGGGTAAAATACCCAGAAACACAGTCAACATCAAGCTTATTTAACACTGAAAACTCAAATTCTAGCTAGTTGGGAATGTCAGTAAAAGACACCCTCCCCTCCCCGCTGCTTTTGACAGCTGGCCCCCAGCAAACCACCAGCAGATAGGCCAGTCATTGGGCCATGTGCCCAGCCTAGCCTTGACGGAGCCCCCCTTGGGTTTAAGGTCGCTGGCTTAGCCTGGATTCGGGCGAAGCCCGAATCCAGGCGAAAGTCTAGCGGGCATGTTTTTGCGAATTCGCTTAGATATATATCTGACCTATTGTCCTCACAGAAGGGCGCCCCTCTTCTGGTCCCCTTAGTAACATAGGTTCCCCTAGAGAAGCCGCTACTCTAGGGAAGATAGGCTCTGTCTTCCCTGCCACCCATGTTTTGCCACCATAATCAGTGTTTTGTTTCTGTTTCCTGCATCTAACCAGCAAAAGATCTGCCCCTCCCCCTGTGTGGGTGTGGCTTTAATAATTTATACTAAATTGTACAGCAGCAGGGTCTCATTAACTACCGCTTATAAGCCCCCCTCCCGCTTATAAGCCCCCCTCCAGCTTATAAGTCCCCCCAGGTTATAGGCACATCTACCTGTAAACCAAAAAAGCCCCCCCCCCCGGATTTAAGACCCCTCTAACTTTCCTTGTTTTGAATTCGTTTCACTAGGAGCTATCGCCCGAAACCGTTTTGTTTTATTCCGGTTATAAGCCCCCTCGGATATAAGCCCCTCCGTTTATAAGCCCATCTAAAAACCCCTACGAGGTTTACGGTAGTTGCCCGCGGAATTTTGTGTGCAAGAAATGTCCGCCCTAAAGAGCGAGTTTTTCGGAGTTATATGTGGTCACCTTCTCTTTCCTGCTGATCAGCTGGAGAGCATTGTTCATGAGGTTGATGGTCTTTGTTTTCAGTATATAAACAATAGCCTCTATGTGGCGCGAAAATATGCTAGGATATTTGTCCGCGAACATTGTCTCTTCCGAGAAGCGATCAGTTTTCCGAGAGCGTAGCTCGAGGAAAACTGTGAGCTTCAAGGAACAGGTAATGTCCAAGGACAAATATTCGAGGATATTTTCGCACCAAATGGAGGCTATTGTGTTTATTATTCAAATCTTTTTCGCAACGCACGCAGTTTTGTAAATTGGAGAATATTTCTAAACATCCGTGCTCACCTTCTGTGTGTGCTCTCCCGTCCTCAGGCCCAATAGACGCATAGCTAGTGTTGCGATGTTGTCAAATGGATTCCTAATCACGTGAATGAATTTGGCCTTCAGGTTGTAATCATCTTCAATTTGTTTCAGGAGCGATCTGCCCGATTCCTTGGCTAAGTACGCAGCAGTAAACCATCCCACCTTGTCTCCCAGAATCTGTCAAGTGTAGTGAAAATTATAACTCGGCTTTTAAAAACTTAATCTGGGTCGGTGTAAGCATCCATTACAGATGATTTTCAGTCCGTGCTGCGCACTCTCGAGAGTTTGTTTGCGTTTTTTGTTTCGTTTCGACCCTGTTTCATGTAAGACATTACAAAATGTAAACATTTCGCAACTACCTCAATGAAGTAAATTCAAAGTTTCAAAATAACCGCCAATATAGATGTGAAGCGGTTGAAGCTTTATGCTTCGTTCTTTCTCGTATCAATTGATGAAACAACTTCGCAGCTGTACAAATCAATGAAGCTGTTGGAAAAAGAATTTGAAAGGCCTCAAAGATAAGGTACGAGTGCAAAACCGCTTTTTACTTCTGACTGAGAAGCTAACCAATAGCAAAGTTTTGGCTACGTAATTCACGTATATATAGTGTATGAGCATAAAACAAAAGACTGTGCACAGTCGTGGACCTTCTTACATAAATCTTGGCATCTTTGTTTGCTTCTTTGATGTTTGCTGGGGTTCGTAACCATTCCCCTCTATTAAATATGGTGAGGATATGAAAAATGCACCACTCGTGTTTAGGGTGTAGTTTCGATATAAAGTAATTTTACGAGTGGTGTATTTTTCAATAAGACACTGAGTTATTCCGAAATTTAAACCGTTACCTTGAGTGTCCCATCAAACGTTCCCTGCCATTGATTTGGAACTTTGTACCCTGTTTTTACGTAAAATGTGGCGTTTCCCTGCATTGTCAAAGATCTGCGACCTTTGGTGGCCAGGCGGTAAGACAGAGCAGTGATTTTATCAAACATCTCGGTCTTACTCATTCCAGGAAACCTTCCGTACGTTCCTATCAAGTTCATCTCGTTAGACAGCATTATGTTTGGATGAGCGTCCAGGATCGCAGACACAATTGTGTGGCGACTCCTGGGATAGCCAATGAAAAGTAGCGCGGTATCCACGTCATCATATGCAGCTTGCAGCCTTTTGAGGTCGGATTCTCGATCTAAAAAAACAAACAGAATGCAAAGTTTTCTCCACCTTTGTGTATCCTAACTGTAACCGTTTGAAGTTTTATACATGAAAAATCAATTCATGTTATGATTAGCTGATGCAAGCAAGTATTGCATGGATATATGAGATGCCAGTACTTTCTTTATCATTTAGCCACGATAATTATGTTCGTCTGTAAAACGGTTGGGTCAGTAATTGCTGCGTTCGAGAATACTCAATCAGTGCGAAGTTAAATACAGGGGCGGTTGGTGTGGATGGTGAATGCTCAGTGAGTGAATGAAAAGTGGAGATTGATGCACTTGGTGAGATACACCATTTTGCTAATGCTAGCTCCAGTCCCTTGTGGGGGCAAAATTTGATCTATTTAATGAATCAATGAGGCCATTTTTGGCCGAGTGATCACTTCTAACCCCTAAAGGGAATGGAACTAGGAAATATTTGCATGAGCAAAATGGCCGATTATGACAAAGTGAATGCGTTGTTGGTGACTACTAGGAGAATGACGGCTCCGACAATTTGTGCTTAACGGGTGGAAGAGGAGGGAGGGGGGGGGAAGGTGAATAAATGCGTGAGGACCCTCCTGGTGGGCGAATGAGACTGACACGTGGTTTGCAGTAATAGAAGCGCCATAAACCTCGAAGAAGGTTTAACATTATTGGCTGAGAAAACAATGGAATAAACAACAGAAACAGCGAACCCAGCCCTTAACCAAAACAGGTGCTTGAAACAGGTAGCGAGCGAAATTAATTGTAGGTTCTGACCTCTGTAGACATGACTGAGTGAAAGAATTGTAAAACGTGTGAGTGAAAATCGATAAAAATTCTATTCAGACAGAATAATGCAGCCCATATAGTAAACAGATTGTAAAATTGAACAACTGAAATAATAAACTTTCCAAGCTGTCCTATACGAATACTTCTATATATTCTTATGAGTGGAAAGTGAAACAGCCCCCCCTAGAGAGCTGTCATTAATTACGACAAACAGCAAAATTGCTTCTGATTATGTTTTGTTATCCAGTCTAATCCTTAAATCGATCGAACACAAAACTACAAAAAGCTGCCTTCTATTCATGGCAAACACAACATTCTCACTTTAGTGCAAACGCTAAATAACAAACGGCAAAAGTTTCAAAATGTTTCCAAGAAAACAAATTATCGACATACTACCGGCCAGCATGTGTCAAGGCGTGAGAAAGCGGCTTTTTAGCATATTTTTAATATGTCAGAAGTCATATTTTGGAAAATTATGCATTATTTATTTCATATTTAATTAAAATAGAAAAACAATTATAACCCGGACAGTGGCCGAATTGATAGTTTCCACGACATTTCTGTCCGTGTTAAATTAAAACACAACAACTAATATTGGAAATAAATAGCTATCGTTGATACTTTCTACGACTTCTTCGTTGTGCTATAACTATTTTTCTTCCTTTCGATGTCTTTACTTTGGTCGTCGTGCCTTAAACACAAAATTTCCTATTTTATCTTCGTAAATATTAGACGTTCATCTCATTTAGTTGCAATACCAACCGGACAAAATTCACTTACCAATGCTCCTGCTTTGACGAAGTTCTTTCTGATATAAATGTGTTCCAATGTTGAAGTATAAAGCGATACCAACAAGCAACAAGACAAAACTAGCTATCTTTAAAATTTTAACAGTTATGGTTATTGTTCCCCTAGACATCAGGAAGAATGGCAATATTCAAGCTCAGTTACCGCTGAAGATAAGAAAAAAAAGGTACGAAAACCGTAGATACTGTGATACGAAGGACAAAGGATTCCGAATTGAACGTTCAACGTTCAACGTTTACAATCAACAGGATTCGCAAAACTCGTGATAGTTCAACACCACAGCAAGGCTCTGAAGGACAAGGATTAACAAACGCGTGTCGAGCATTTCTGAAAAACACTCTTTACAACTTAGCAACGGGAGAGATTTGGATTGTAAAGCATATCAGATAATAACTCATCAATTTTGTCCTTCGACAAATTATACGCTCAGTGATCATTTTAGCTCAACGTGAACACGGTACAAGCCTTAGCTAAACTGCATTGCTTTTTACAAAACAAAGGTTATTGAGTTATGCTGAAGACTTCAAAAAAGTGACTTTGAGCGTTGTATTTAATATTCATTTTGAACTGCTTTAAGTAATATTCATGTGTTATCTTTAAATTCGCATGACCTCGTATATATTATTCAAAACTAGACGCTCTAAGAGCGTTTACTCGGGCTTCGTACCACAGTATTAAATCGTACTTCATGAAAACGCGTATTGGACTCAATAAAAGCAAATTAAAGAATCAGGATATTTTAGCACAAGAGTTCCGCTTAGATATTTACTATTCAAGCTGCTTCGTTGAGTATCCTCCTCATCCTATCGCAAGTTGTGAGTTTAAACCATTTTGGTTCAAGAATGAAGCACAGCTGTCTACGTATTGATGGAGAACTTGAAGTTGTTTGCAAAGAATTTTCGAGGTCTTTTTACAACTTATGGCGATTACTTTGTACATGCTAGCAGAAATTGTACCATGCTAGCAGAAATTGTTTACTGGTCGTGGTGATCCGAGTAAATTGTGTAGCCGAGCATCTTTGCCGCATTGCGATCTTAAACCCTTTTCAAGAGTCATATCTCCTTTGGAGAGCGAATAATCCCTTTCGAGAGAGCCAAAACGAATCATGATAAACTCCTTCGCGAACACAACAGTCCTGTCACTAGGCTCAAATTGCATTGCACATAATTTGCACAAACTTTCAAGTTGTGTATTTTGCGGATAACTTCCAAGAATTTGCGACCCTTAACGCAGTTTATGAAGAAATATTCAAGCTACATATTTTTATTGAATCTAGGCAGGAGTATTTGTAAAAAGGGCTCTCATTTATAAGGGAAGATGCGGCATTGTGTTTCGTTATTTGTTTTGGTTTCATGCTCGTCTAGTTCATGTCACGCAACATGATTTTCTTTTGCAGTCTGACACAGTTTTCTAAAAGAACTGGCGATTGCTAAGACTGCTAAATATATTTGCACTACTAGTGAAATAACTGGCTAAACTATAGTCAATGCAGATTTTCCTTGGGTATTGGCAAGAACATTGGTTCGTCAATAATCCCGCACAATTCCCCGCACAATCGAAGGTTTAATTCTCCCGCACAATGTGCCTCCAAATTCGCACGCTTTTTTTTTTTTTTCCTGCATCCTACTAGAAAGCCAATTAATTTGAAGGTAAGATATTTAATTCAAGTTACCGAAAGTCTTACTTTCCAACTTTGGAGATCGACATATTTTGCGCGGTGCAAGAAACAAGTCGCAGGTTTTTAACGAAGCTACGAGTCCAAAAACGTTTCCGTATTTAGCTCGTTTTATTGCAGTATGATTTGTTCTACTGCAATATTCTAAATAATAACAGCAGCGGCCACACAACGTCATTGACTGCCTATTTTTTGCCAGTGTTTTCGCAGATTGAACTCATACCGCAATCGGCTCAGTTGTTATTAATAATAATAATAATAATAATAATAATAATAATAGATTTGTATAGCGCCATATCCATGGCTCATGGCGCTTTACAGTAAAAAATGTTATTAAAAATAAAATTTACATTAAAAATTTACATCAGTGATAAAAAATTACTAACAAATAAAATAGCTAAGCTGTAAAAATGAAAGTAAAACTAGGAATCATTAAAACCTTTAAATATTAAAACCATTAAAACCTTTATCTCATGAGAACGTTTCGAGCGTGAACTTTGCTTACCTAGCTGGCTTTCAAGCAACAAAATTCATGGACCCACCCTTTCTGAAAACGATCGAAATCTTTGTATGTGAGATGAACGTATAAGGCGCGATTATTGCCAAAACTTTCTTCGCAAAACACCGCATTCTGTCACGAAGAGCGAACAAATGTCGTGTTTCTCGTCCCCAGTTTCCATGGCCTACGCATGGAACGCCTGGGACCATAAACCCCCTTTTGGCGACCAAAACGCTTGCATTTTAAGACTCGGGCTTTCCAACGGAAGCCCGAGTAATAAAAACACCAATTTTCACCGTTGCCGAAAATTCCTGTGACACGTCGATTGCGGTACAGTTTACGAGCAGTGATTCCAATCGTTCACAGTACAGCGTTGAAAAGTATCATGAAGCGCTGATGAAAGAATTATGAAGTTTTCGGTCATAAGCTCTTCAACGTTTAATAACGTAACAAAGATCGTCTGGGTTAGAGTTGTTCTGAAAAGAAAAGTTGCTGGACAGTTTATGACAATGCCACGCTTTTCCGTTTTTTTCTTTTTTCACTCAAACAGAAAATAAGCCTCTCCGCTCGATTTAAAATGCGGGAATTAGTAAACATGCGAGGTCTCATAAGAATCCGTCGCGAACTCGTCAAAATATGGGATCCCAACCTTGCCAATTTTTGCAATTAATGCACGTTGGACCGGAGCAGCGCGGAATACATTTATTTGTAAAAATTGACAAGTTTGGGGTGCCATATTTTCATGCATTTGCAACGGACTCTTGTGAAACTTCGCATATTTACTAAATTCGGCATGTTAAATTGATCTATGGAGGGTCTTTTTTTTTGGTTATAAGAAAAATACCAAAAATTGATGCTGTTGCGTGACATTTTCAAAATGGTCTTTAACATGTAATTAAATTTTGAGCTTAGCTAGAAGCGTGAATAATTAAAAAACCTTTATTATATAGTCGCGGGTGTTTTATCGGAAAATACACGAAACTAAACCGGGACTCGAGTGGCGTATCTTCCATATCCTCACTAATGAGTATATTGATAACTTCATTTCTCGCTTTTTCGGTCAGTCGGGTCGTCTATATAATACTCGATCGGTGGCTTGAAGACGTTATAACCCTTTTCATAAATGGCTGCCAATTATAAATTCCTTTTTAAGTATTAAAATTAGCCTGACTAACCTAGTTCTTGAGTTGATAATTCAAAAGAATTTTTACTTCCAAACGAGTTTAGTGAGGCTAATTTAAATACATACAAAAGAGTTTTAAATTGGCAGCCATTTATGAAAAGAGTCTATGATGAAAGACCATTTTATACGGTTGTCTGCTCAGTGACCTGGCCTTTGGATGGCAGCTACAGGCTGGAGTTGGCCTTGTTTAGATACAGACCTCACTGCTTTTGTTGTGTAAATCAAGTTGTTCTAATGTTAACTAGTTTGCATTTACATGAGAAAAGCAGAGAAGCCTGTATCAAAGCCAGGTCACCTCCAGCCTCGCTGTCATTCAAAGGCCAGGTCACAGAGAGAACCGACTGTAAAATGGTCAATTTTATTTTCTTGTGTTAAAAACAGTATTTTACTCACTCGTTGCGCTCGAAAGTAAAATTCATATCTGTCATCGCATTGCCGTGTAATATCCTCTATTTATTAAATGACTGAGAAAATTACTACACTGCGACTGGCCATATATTTATCATTTATTTTTAATTTGCACTTCAGTGTAAATTGGCCAACGGGGCGTTCGTAACTTTCTGAGTTATTTAATAAACTAGTAGGGCCTGGTTCACACGAGCAGCATAACAACATAACGGACGTAACGAGATAACGTCATAATCGCTTCTGTCGGTAATGTAAACATCGGCATAACGACGTAAGGAAAAGAGCAGCCTTTTTCCTTATGTTGTAATGTTTAAGTGGTTATGTTGCTAGTATGTCATTATGTCAGGATGTTCACAGTGCAAAAATAACGGCAAAACACTCTTCTAAACAATATGTCGTTATGTTTATGTCGTGAGCTAGGCTTAATCGAGCTTAATATCCGAGGAAAGCTCGAGCAATTAAGGATTAACACTACTCGCTATGTTATAAAAATTCTTTCAAATTGCACTAGCCAAAAGGTTCGGGCAATTAGTGTAAATCCTGAATTACACCGTGCATTCATACCTACAACCTAGAAATATCTTGTTTTACGGGAATTTGAACTGTAGAGAATTAAAATATTATCATTTCCTAAAAATAATTTCTTTTTTCTTTTCTCATGAAAGTAAGCAAATTTACGGTTCAAAATCGGACTACATATTAGATCATGCAATAGAGGATGTGTTTGAAGGGTAAGCGAGAAGCCTGATACCCAAGGTAATTTCCTTCAAGTTATTTTTAGACATAATGCACGGACAATGTGAGTCACGCGTTCCGCACTCGTTCTCGCGGCGGGAATGAATCCTGGTTTGCTTAAGCTCCCCTATACCGAAGAAACTGGAAACGGCTGTGCAGAGACTTCGATTTATTTCATATCCCAAGGGTAACTTGATTAGTTGCTAGTGATTAGTGTGTACGCTTGAACTTGAGCACGACCCTTTAGAGGAATGTGTGCAAAAAGAAAACTCAAGTTCAAAGTGTCATGCATGGCCGGTATGCTACGAGAAAACATTTCATAAATATAATATCCCTATTATCTCCCCGTTATATATAGCATAAACCATACCAAAAACCTAATAATAAAAAAAACTCAGTTCTTAATAAATAAAAAAAGACTTGTTAAAGTATTCTAGGGCCGTGGAGTACCAGTAAACAAGCTGATTAGCTAAGTTTAAACCCCACGTTAAAGAAAGTATCGTATCGTATTGTATCGTATCGTGGCTAATGCATTTCTTTGTCTAGTTAACATGTATAACGGATCTCGTTTACAAACGACATAAATACTGATCGTCCGGTTCTAGCAGTGTGGAAAGTCATTCACAGTTACTCTTTCTAAAACAAGCTTTTCTCCGTTGTGTTCTCCTTACATCCCGTGTCGGCTTATTTCTATTGCTTAGCTATTTCCAACAATTTAGAAATCGAATTATCTTAGCTATGACAGTGAGCTCACGTATCTCCATCGGACATCTCATTTCCGGCATGCATCAATTGATAACGATATCGGCCCGGTCCATAACTGAGTGCTTTGAATTGCTGAGATTTTATTCTCAGTCCAATACTCTCCCATTCCAGGATCCCAAACATATCTACGGTACTATAAATTGCCTCCAACTTATAACCTCAATAGAGTTAAAAAGTTGTATATACTGCGAAGTAGACTGGAGATGACAAGCTGACGGCCAAATATTCTTCAGAGCTTTGGAGTCCGGTCTACAATAAAGCACTCGTGCTGCATTTGATTCAGTTTTCAAAGGTATAAGAATGCAGAAATTCCAGAGGTTGCATTAAGGTGTACACTTGTTTAATTTGCTCTGGTGTCCATACTACCAGAGACCTGGTCATGGAAGGAACAGGATCGACGATTGACGAGCAGTCACGAAGGTAATCTTCGGAGCACGGGATCTCCAGAAAGTCGCAGATTTTCCGAAGGTACTTCGATGGGTCCCGAACAAAGTCTTCGCCTGGTATGTCAAGAACTCTGTCCCCAAACGCTTCCTTTGTGGCCTGACAATTCCCAGCTATTTTGAAATATCGTCGTATGTTGTAATCCATCTCCTTGGAAATATTCTGCTGAATCAAGAAATAAACGTTTAAAGCTGGGACCAGACTTTTTGTGATCTTCTAGTACATCTTAAGGTTACCGTATACCTTTAGAGGTGTCTCACGGTTTAAACTGTAGATACCTAAACCCCTATACCAAATTAAAGCTTATAGAGCTGGCTATCAAACTATGCCAAGAACTTTGAAATAAAATGAATTGTAGAATTTTTTTACGACCTCTTAACGTGAGCGTCCGAATCACCTTTTGAAAGCTACAGGTCAAAGCGAATTTTGTTTTTCGCTTATTTTTAATTATTTGTTCGTCAGTTTCTGGACTCAAAGCGTTAAAAAGCGTGTCTGCAATTTCAGAGAAAAGTTACAGGGCATTTTCGAAATATGATTAAAAAAATATGAAGTGATCATGGACAAATCTCTCTCGGAGAAAAAAATCTGTGAAAATAAAGAATTAGCAAACAAGTTTTTGTTGTTTACATGTCAAACTATCTACTGTCCAAATTTGAGGGTAAACGAATAAATTCCCTTTGACTTATAGCTTTCGAATTCAAAAGGGAGTCAGAAGATAATTCGGGCGCTCAAATTAGAGTAATATTTGCAATTTTCTGTATTTGTATACACGTGCTCAATTGGTGCGGTGAACCTTCAGCGTTGTGCGATAAAAAAAAAATAATAATTCCTTGATAAATCGCCTGTGTAAGTTGGACTCGAAATTGCATGGAAAAGGTGCATACTGTATCTGTTCGAAATATTTTGAAGTGGTCTTAATTGTTACTACCTAAATGACAGCGCAACCCTTTTCCTAATTTCAACTCGAAAAACCTTTACCCTTTTTTATGCAACTAGGCTAAAAAAAAAAGGCCCCTAAGGGCGACGCCTTCCCGTGTTGTCTACAAAGAATTCCCCCTCCCGCTCTCTGCCTTTCTCTCCCTTTCGGGGTACCAGATAGCAAGTCACAACTGAAGATCCTACTTTGCAAGGGACTTGACCAGTGTACTGTCTGTTAATTTGCTGGAAGTTATCGCACTCACCTTCTCTGTATGCTCTGCTGTTCTTAAACCACTTATCAGACGCATAGCCATTGTTGCAATGTTGTCAAACGGGTTCCTAATCACGTGAATAAATTTTGCTTTAATGTTGTAATCATCTTCCATTTGTTTCAGCAGCGATCGGCCAGTTTGCGTGGATAGGTATGAAGCTGTAAACCATCCGATTTTGTCACCCAGGATCTGTTAAAGTCACCACAAATGAATCAATATGTTTTTTTTTTTCTTTGTTTGTTTGTTTGTTTAAATTCAAATTGCATACAAAGTTTTATTTATGGCCATGTTTCACAAGGACTGGGAACTACCGAATTCATGAGTTTGGTTAGTTGCAATCGATATTGACCGCGGTCTAGATTTTCCCATCTAGACCGGTTACATTTTTTGCGGTGAAAAAGTTGCGAACTGAAATTAAATACAAAAATATTGACCTGATATTGGCTATTATCCTCTCCATAATTTATGAAAGTGCCAAAAAGCCTGATGCAAAGGAAAAGGAAAGAGGACAAGCAAACTTTGGCAGATTTAAGTTCAGCTCATCGCCGTTCGCAAGCAAAATGTCAGTTAGTAACCATAGATACATGTAATTGGTAAGGAATGATAAATAAGTATAACCAAAGTGTTTCTCTTCAACCTGAATATCCCTCTGAAAACTTTGTGTTTCTACTTTTGCTTTTATTTTGCTGTTGTTGTTGTCGCGTCGATAAACATCGGCTCAGAACTTAACGGAATTAAGACGAAGATTACAAATCGGGGCTGGAACAATGATTTTACTACAAAAATTGAAAAGCATTTACATTGCTTGCAAAATATTTCGCACGTTTTATTCGGATGTTTAATTTTCGAAAACACTTTTTTTTTTAATTTAAGGACAAACATTTCGGACACTTTGTGTTCACATAGCTAAAGTAAATTTACGCGTAAAAAACACGAATTAGATTAAAACAACAGCTGTAAAATGATAAAAACACCGAAGAGAACACGACACAAATTCCATCATGCCCTTACGTATCTCGAAAAGGAAACTAAAACCTGGTTCTCACTAGCGACGCAAGCACGAGCGCAAGTGCAAGCACAAGCGCAAGCACAAGCGCAAGCACAAGCGCAAGCACAAGCGCATCCACAAACGCAAGCACAAACGCAAGCACTAGGGATGACCCAAAAGATAACAAAATTCGACGCAAACACAAGTGCAAGCAAAATCATCCGAGCCTTCCGCCAATTTGGAAAACTGTTTAAGCGCGAGCTAATCTGGATCCAGAGTTTTTATTGGCCAAACATAACCACAGGTGGTAAATATCCTTGTGCTTGTGTTATGCCTGGGAGATATTTCGTTTTCACTTGTTGCAGCGCAAACGCATAAGCGTAAGCAAAGGGGAAAAGAAAAATTTTGATCCCTGTGCTTGTGCTTGCGCTTGTGCTTATGCCTGCGTCAAGGCCGCTTTCACGGTGAAATAAGAATTATTGTGTTTGCGCTTGTGCTTGCGCTTGTGCTTGCGCTTGTTCTTGGGTGGCTAGTGAAGACCAAGCTTAACAGCTTTGGAGCTACTTAAAAGTTAAATACTGTACATTGTACTGTAAATATTTCGGGAGCTTAAAATTTCGGACGGTTTTTTTTTTTTTTTTTTTCGGACACTTTTTTTGTCGGAAATTAAAATCGTCCGAAATTTTTAGCAAGTAATGTACTTTAAAAAATCTCAGCTTAACTTTTACTTTAACAGGTATGTTACCTTGAGTGTATGATCGAACGTTCCCTGCCATTGATTTGGTACTCTGTATCCCAGATGTAGATAACTCGACGCATTTCCTTCTGTGGTCTGTGCGCGCCGTCCATGAGTCGCCAGGTTATAAGAGTGAGCAGCGATTTTATCAAACATGTCATTTTTACTCCATTCAGGGTGACTTTTGTACATTCCTATCATATTCAACTCGTTAGCAAGCATTATGTTCGGATGAGCGTCCATCAGGGAGGAGACTAGTGTGTGACGGCTCCTAGGATACCCAATGAAAAGTAACGCGGTATCTACGTCATCATATGCACTTTGCAATCTTTTGAGGTCGGCCTGGCGATCTGAAGTAAAACAAATAAATAAACAAACAAACAAAAAGCAGAGAAAGAACGTGAGGGATGATGAGTATGCCAACAGTTTGCTTGAAACTTGATCTTCGCGTTGTGTGGGAGATTCTACTCTAAATAAAGTAAAACTTTGTAAATTACAAACCTCCATGCTAAATGATCTAAAATTCGTGGCCTGGGTTGTTCGAAAGGTGGATAACGCTATCCACCAGATAAATCAGACACTATCCAGTGGATGGCGTGGTTTGCTTTGTTAACACTTATTTACTGGATAGCTATTTATCCGGTGGATTGCGTTTTCTAGCCTTCGAACAACTGGGGTATGATGACCACTTATTACAAAATAAGGGTCTGCACGGGGTTAGTTGCCGTTTGTCGACAGTGTCATCATGGGAAATGGTAAAATACGGATTAATATGATTCTCAGGAAATTCAAATGACGAAGATGACAATGCTTGCAGTTATGATTTAAGGTGGCTCTTTATAGTTTTACGATCGCACTCACGCTGAGGACGAAAGCTCAAGTAATCTGCGCGCGTTCGAAGGAAAACGTCAGTGTTTTCGGATATTTTATGACCTTAACATGAGCACAAAAAGCAAAACCAACAGTGAATTTTCTTGCGTTTCCTAAGGTGAAATTCTGTAAAATTTGACAGGTTGGTAGTAAATATTCTACTTTAGTCGGAGCTCGTTTTTCGGGGAAATCTGTAAGACCAGGTTTTTTGCAGCGGTAAACGAAGGAAATTTAAGTAACGCCATAAAAACAGTAGAAACACATTTGTTTGGGCATATATAATTCAAGACTAAAACCTAAAATTCTAACAGAGATGACGGCAAAACGCTATTTAATCAATGGTTATTACATGTAATAAGTTTGAGAGGACTGGGTGTGAAAGCGAATGCAACAACAGGATTCAAAACACAACACTTGCGCGCGGAACGCCATAAGAGTTGAGTTGGTTTTCCTTTGAATGGGTGGCCAAGGGATGAAGTTAAGTCGTGCTATCGTCACGTGACTTTGTCTGCAAAGTTGATCGATGAATATTTGTCATGATCACAGTTTAGATGTTCGCGTCAACCAATGAATAACAACAGTGATAGCGTTAAAGTTAATGATGAAACTTTTCGATTGAGTCAAACTGGCACGGACACGCAGACGGCAAAAATAATTAGCACATGCACCGCCGTAATCAGCATTTTCTCGCCTTTTTCAAGCTTGTGAAGACATTATTGATAATCGCAGTAACTGATACCCAACTTAAGCAGCTGCGGGAGTGAAATTAAAGCATGAAGCTGCTTAAATTGATAACGTAAATGCGATGATCAAGCAGGTCTGATGATTTTACAACGTTGAACAACTTAAAATCAATCTCCGACGGTTACATTCGCATAAAGTAAATTACAGGAATAACAGAATAAGCTATTTATACATAAATTAAAACGGAAAACTTTTGTTTCAATAACAAAAGAACAAACAATACTCCACCAATCGGTAGCTTTATTATTAGCTTTTCCTGTGAAAAACTCTGTATTCATTAATATTCAAATATCAACGGTCAAATGTTGACTTTCATAACATTTCTCCGCAGTTCAAATATACGATCTTTTACATACTCACTTGCTTTTCAAGTTTGCTGATCGCCTTTTCAACTGGACGAAGCACGTGTTTTGTGTTCGTCAATGACTTTTTTCAGTTTTTCTACCACATTTGTTATTAATTAATCTTTTCACGATGGGAGAAATGAAGTTTCAGATCAACATTTAAATATTCGTGGAGTGTCACCTTCTACGAGTAAAAGAAATAGGTAAGTTGGCAAAGGTCAGTTACTGTGTTGGTACCTATACAGAAAAAAGTTCTAAACGAGGACCGCTTCAGTATCAGTCATACAAGGTCTTCGGAAGGTGATCAGCAGTATTCGTTGAATTTTGTCCAAATTGTTAGAAGTTCGAAAATGCTTCGAAAATCATAAGAAGCAGCCTACTCGACACTGTTAGGATAATGAGATGTACACCGTTGCTAAGATACAAAGCAACTAAAGTAAGTAAGAAAATTGGACTTCGTTAGGTGGGACTAAGCATCTCATATCCCGTTATTTTTGGCCTAAATACTCCGTTATTGGATTTTTCAATCCGTTTGATCTTTTCCTACCCGATATCAAGGGATAATGTAGCAGCTCTGGCCATGTCCCGTTAATTCCCCTCCCCCTCCCCTCCCCCCACAAATATACATTCTGTATCCCGTTGCTTTTACCAAACTATCCGGTATCAGGCCCCGAAAGCCGCATCTGGGACCTCAAAATTAAATAATAGCTGAAAAATAGCTCAAATCCTGTTTAACTGATAGCTAAGAATTGCCTAATAAGTTTGCCCAATGTTACCTTATTAATTACTGAGAATCCAGCACTCCCATGCGAAAGCACTGCTGGAACGACAGCCGAGAAACTTATCAATCTTCTTATTAGGTTCATCTTGATAGAGACGTTTTCCAGTGCCGTTAGTCAAATACAAATAGATTGCTGCCAGTATTGAAGCGAAAGAAATTACCTTTACCACTCTATCAGAGATCCTTCTTCGACACATCTAATTAAACCAATCGAAAAATATAATAAATAAACAAAAAATGCATGTACATATGATGAACAGCGAAGATCGAGACCCATGCCAAAGGTTGACCGTAACGGCTACCCCTACCTTAACGATCACCAAGAAAAATGCTAGCAAATTCGGCGTTGCCAGTGAAAATCAGCAGAAGTAAAATCAACTTTGCAAAGTGACTCTGGGGTTAATATCTCACGGTTAATTTCAAGCAGGTAATTAATTAGAGGTGTAACCTTCTCCTCCAGCCATGCATGAAACGTCCCATTCAAATCGAAGCTGGTAAATTCGTGTATGGTATTTGCATATTGAATATGTATGAATGAACATGTCAAACTAACGCGTGGCTTGAATTTCCAGAAAGCACCCGATACCACCTAGCAACATGCCACAACACCTTAAAAATGGATACCGTTCAATAAAGCTGGTCAAGAACTGCGAAATTACAGTAGCTCGAATAAACGTTCTAAACAAGACTTAAATAGGACAGATTTTGAGGACTGGAACACCACTGTCCACTGCTCAAGGAATCTTTGCGTAGAAAACGGCAATATCTTCAGTCAAGCAAAGTGAAGGTAACTCTCATGCTCGGGGGTACTCCCAGAGAATTTGGGTGGGGGTGTGCGGCCTGCTTCCTAAAACTCCTACTCTATTTATGACCAAAATCTGTGATCTTCCCTATCCTATTTATAACCTGACCAAAAATTCCATACGACTCTATTTATGGCCTGACCCCTTTATCAATACCCTGTTCCAGACCTACCCTGTAATTAGTTACCTAGTTCAGACCGATGTTAATGGCATCGTGAAGGGCTTTTGTTGATGGTCTTATCGATAATGATGAAAACGTAACTTCTGCTAAAAAAGTATAGACCCCATTCAAGACTGGAGCACAAAAACCATACCCTAATTAACATCAAAATGGCCAAAATGGATACCCTATTTATGGCCAAGGCGGCTGAAAAACCATACCCTTTGATAAAAATGATAAAAATGATATTGTACGGCGTATAACGGTTGTTGACTGTTTCCGTAAGAAATTCAATAGCGATGATAGATATAACAAAGCTTTCCTCGGTTTCCAACGAAACCATAGTTGTAACAGCAACCATGCGCGCTTAGAGAAAGTGACGAAAAGCCATTTGATTGCTTTTGCTAGGAACGAATATGTTGATTTGCCCAAAGACACTTTCTATAAACATAAACTCGACAGTGAGATTATCGATATAAAACCATCGAAAGAAAAAAACCTTTCTAAAGGAGATATGTAAATTTATAGCTCAAAACGAAACGCACAACAACGTTTTACGTGGCAAGGGACAAAACTAATGTATATAAACAATTAAACTGCTATGGAACAAATTCTTAAGGACGTTCGCGCTAAAATTTTAATGCAGTCAGATAATGGGTTACTTGTTTCAGAAATGCAAAAAAATTGGGGGCACCGACTTCGTTTGAGATAAAGCGTGTGGAAAACTACCCTGATTCAGAAAAATTGGCGCACGTAATTCAGCATGGCCTACTGAGGTTTATAGTTTAAAATATCGAAGGTGAGTCAACGGAGGCAAACGATCTTAGTCATATTTTGTAGAAGTGGGTCTAATGCGTATATTATTCCAAACGTTACCAACGTTTTCACAGAACTTAACCCTTCAAGAGGCATTTGAAACCGCCGCACAGATAAACGGAGAGCTAAAAATAACGGAATTCGATGAAGCATTTTGCAAAAAATTCAAACTTCTAATTGATAGATTTTCTTCATTTTTTCGCTAAACGTAGAAAATCGGTAGAGAAAATGATCCATCAAAAGAAACGTAGGGGTCACCGAACGTCCAAGATCGTTAAATCCAGGCAAAGCTATAGCAATGGCCATCTGCCCTATCATTGTTAATTTTGGTACTTAGCACGCGCATCGATGCATGACGTGGTGTGAATTTGCGCGCGCAGTAAGGATGCGCAGAAACAATTAGCGCGAACGTCCTTAATTTCAAAGATTTGACTATTTCCGGCAGAATTTTCCCACGTTAAACATTAAACTGTGTTGTTCATGATGAGAGAGCCATCATTCCTTATAACTGGTTTTTGGTGGCTGACCAAAGGATCGGGGATCTGGGGGGACGGTGGGGGGCGGGGTTAGACCTTATGCTAATTGGCTTCTTGCATCTACCAACAAGTGTAACAATGTCGCAAAAAATGCGCGTTGAAGCGGTTCTGTTCATTTCGTGCCACTCTCCCTGGGTGGATCCTTGCCCATCGTAGGCTCGATTTCCAGCCGTTTTAGGAGTCCGGTTGTTGATCCTCCTACAGAAACGGCTGGAAATCGAGCTTAGGCCAATCGTAGTTCCCACTCTTTTAATAGCAGATTTGCACGATTGTGTCATTTGACTACAACTACCAGAATTCCTTTCGTTTTTTCTTTATTACTTAAATGTTGAATTCCCAGTGGGGTTTAAATAACAATTCGCCTAATTAGCATAAGAAACAGAAAAAGTGAAGGATTTTGGTAGTTGTAGTCAAATGACACCATCATGCATATCGCTTATTGAGCGCTGTATCGAGGACCTCTAAAAGAGTAAACTAAAAACATATCTATGTCTGGATTTATGAAAACCATGTTAAAGAAATCGCGCCCTGCTCGAGCGTTCTTTCCTCGCCAAAGACTATTCCCAAAGTAGACGACAGAAAAATTAAAAGGAAAGTCCGTCTGTTTTTTCCTCCACTCTCTCATCTTCCTTTTCTTGCTCTTCTCTTAGCTTGGAGTGATTTTAAGGCTTTCAGGAGTCATGAAATCAAAGTGCATATGGGTGACGGATTTGGTGTTAAGAATTGACAGTTTTCAGAAATACAGTCATATACATGTATATGCTGGTCATGAAAGAGGAGAGAAAGGAACCTGCCTTTTGGGCCCAAGGAGCGGCAGGCTGGCTGATCACTTACCGAACATCGGCAGGCAGGAGGGTGATAGGCCCCTCCGGTAGAGGTTATCGATACAGTCGCACCTGGTTGACATCGACAAAAGCGCATCCTAAATCGAGAAGTGAGGGATACATGGCGTTTAACTGACTTCAGGGAAAAGGGGGAGAAAGAATACTCCGGGAAAGCAAATTAAATCCAAACCACTTCCTGTTGTTTTCTCTCTCCGTTTCTTACGCTGCGTCCAACTGTCGACCGCCTGACACAGACCAGACAGGATTTGAGGTGATAAGGTGAGCGAATTGCCCTTCAAACAAGACATTGCAAGTGTCATTATCCCCTGGCAATAGGTAGAGTCCTCGAACAGGCCGACCTGTGTCAGACCTAGCGGAATTTTTTTTTTTTTTTAATAATCCACTAAGGTCTCGTCCACTCTACACCGGAGGAATTTGAAAACGCAGCTCTATTTCTATGGTTAGGTCTACCGTCTACACGCTCTTTAAACCGGAGGAATTTGAAAACGCCGGCTTTGTGTTTTAGCGTGGACGGAAAACATTTTGAAAACGGAGCATTTCGAAAACGATGACGTAACGATAACCACGTGATTTCCCTGCCCGAGTTTCCCTCAAACACAAATCTAAAATGACCGCTGATTGTTGCGTTTTCAAATTTGGCCGGGGTGTTTTTGTGGACGGAAAATATTTGGTGCGTTTTCAGAGTGAAAACGCCGTTTTCAAATTCCACCGGAGGTGTGGACGAAGCCTAAGACATTTTGCTGCATTGATTAATCAAAACAGATCACGTGGACAATAATCACGGGTTATTCCCATTGCTGCTCATTAGCCATTGCTATTTTCGGCGGCGAAGCTACGGGTGAAAATTCAACCCTATTCCAAACGAATTCTCTCGCAGATTCATCTCTCCCGTCACGCTCGGCTTCGTCGCCAAAACAAAAGCACTCGCGCAAAATCCCGCCAGCTACCCAGGCTATAATTTATCTCCAACATTTATTAATACATAAGTGGATCACCTTCAGCACAACTTTACACCGGCAAGTCTTGCCCTTTGGGTCTTATCAACCCGAATAGTTATAGGGAGAAGTTTGTTTATACAGTTCAAAATCTTTCAGCGCTGTCCGCTGTCATGACAAGATCTTTGGCTTTTTGGCAGCGAACGTGACCTCACTGGTAGAGGTAACACTGGGTCCCAGGACTCCTGCTTTTGTGGGTGGAGTCGCAATTTTGACTGGAGGCACGGGCACAGCACTCACGTCCCATTTGCTCTTTCTTTTCTTTGGTTCCTCTCCTGATGAATGAATGAAAAGAAGACTTCAGAAAAGACGCTACTGGTGTTTGAATAGAAAATTCAAAAGGTCAAAGTACTGGGTATATTTTACTATGCTTTACCACGGCAGAGTTTATGGCATTAATTGACAAAGAATACAACAAACAAACAAACAAACATAAATAAATCATAAATCTAATCTAGTCTAATGTTATGTAATTACGAAGTATGTTAATCTTGAGCGAATTTTCTGACAGTTTATCTTTCTGCATTTGAACTTGAAAATGGTGTCACGATGTCACCGAAACGTTGTTCTTTCTTATCGCTAAGTTTTACTTGTTTATGCTTTACAAAACCTTTGCTTATAAAAATCTTATTATTATTATTATTATTATTATTATTATTATTATTATTATTATATAATAACGGTTTTATTAGCGAGTTGTCTCTTCTATACATGCTAATATCAAAGGACAACAGCTCAAAATACAACTTGCTTACAACAAAAGTCCAGAAATAAAACCGAGATACAGCCAGACTGCTATAAACTAGAACTGTACCTGAAGCGGGTTTCCTTGTTCCTGATACGAATTCGACCTGCAGAGGAGAAACAAAAAGATAATACAACGTCCAAGTTGACTTGAAGATCCAATGGGGATTCTGTTAACCACCAACAAAGGGTACATACAGGTACATAGCCCCATTTTCTTATTGTAAAAGATGACGAAAATTGATCCATACCGCGCGTCGTTGGTCTCTGTTTCTGTTTGGCTTCTGTCTCTGATTGTATTACAGTACGTACTTACATGCTACAATTTAAAGACAAAAATGTCGCACCCCGACCTCTTCATAACTACCACCTCTCTACAACGGCCACTTTTCTGTCCCCGAGGTGACCATTGTGGAGAAGTTCGACTGCATACAGATTCTCTAACTTTCTGAAATTCTCCTATTGCCTTAAATTGATAAATTGTCCATCCTAACCTGTGTCTTGGCCTGTTTTGCTTTTTCCTTCTCCTTTCTTTCGTACGCTTCTTTCTGAGCTTTAGCTAAAACAAACAAATCATTACGTTTAAGGTAAGGTAAAGTCTGCCTATGAGCCTACTGGCCTATCAGGCCGACGCTGATCTCCGCTTTCAGCAGCATAATGCGATTAGGAGGATTTCTACTTCCCCCTAGATGGGAAGCAATTTTCGGTCGTGTAATATATTTCTTATTGACCAACCTTGCTCTGGACTGTACTGGGAGACCATTGAACATTGGCCCTCGATCTATTTTGTAAGGACCGTACGCAGCGTGGTCCGTCCTGTCAAGATCTCGGGCCGATATTCTCCCAGTACGGCCCTCGCGCTTGGTTAATATGATATATATATTGTTCAATACATGTACATATTGCGTGTACGAGAATGTGCATGCGGTATCCAAGGATGCGAGACACACAAAAAATAAATACCAGAGAAAAGAGAGGCTCTCAGCTGAATATATCCTTTCTGTTTATCACTCACCACTGCTGGTGAAATGTACAGTGTAGATATGAGCGCAAAACAAGAGGTTTCCAGGGAAATG
The DNA here is from genome assembly GCF_964199315.1 of Orbicella franksi. Lineage (NCBI taxonomy): Eukaryota > Metazoa > Cnidaria > Anthozoa > Scleractinia > Merulinidae > Orbicella > Orbicella franksi. Next base: position 26,873,410 of record NC_138154.1, read on the forward strand.
AAAATGTGCGGTTTACCCAAGGGGATAAAGTCCTACTTGTTAACTCCCACGTTTTAACCAACTGCAGTGTATCGAGTGCGTTCACTCACATAAATTTTCATAGTAGGATTCCTCTGGCCAACATGTTGGGTCAAACAAACTCTATAACAAAAAGAAAAAAGCAGCAAATAAAACAGAGACTTTTCAATTGCGGGAGCATGTGTCACGTGTCATGGGTCAAAATGCACTAACTCCCCAGGGTGAACAAAACTCACTAAACACCTAGAGAAAAAACAACTTGAACTTTCGACTCACAGGCGATCAGGTTGTGCACCTTGAAACCATGGCAACTTTACGTACCAGTCAAGGCAAGCAAATAATTTTTTAGCAGTTTATTCTGCTGTTGAGTTGGGAGGTATGACAAAACACTTAATGACTGGGCCCACGAGAAACAATGAGCTTTGTTTCCCCTGGACCCTTAATGTTCCCCTCAGCTTTGCCTCAGGGAACATTGAGGGTCCCAGGGAAACAAAACTCACAGTTTCCCTTGTGGCCAGTCATTAAATGCTTATTGTCTATCCTAAAATAACGTAGACCTTCAAACTACATGTATTTTACTATCCATGTCATGGACATTGCTCTTACAATGGAAATTCTTGAGAGGTCTATTTTCATCTTTCTTGCATACAAATCTAACTTTATGCATGAAGCCTACGCTTTTAGTTCAAGTTGACCAGTGGCATTTTCTTCCAAGAAAAAAGAAACAAAAGAAACAAAAACATAATGCACAGGATAATGGATAATTAGCCAAACCAACGTTACAGGGCATTCAGACTCTGATAATCATGTATTCAGGTACATGTACAGTGATCAGTGTATGAAATCAAAATGAGTGGATTACATCAAACAGAGTTGTTACCTTCGGATAATTGCTCCCCGTTTCATCGATATTAAGGAATGTCACCAGCTTCTTATAAATACTGAAATAACAGTACAATAAATTGGTATAAATAATTGTTGAACTGTACATGCTAGTTAACTATATTATTTAATATTCACAAAATTGATATTTTTTGTAAGTCTAGTTGGTTAAAGCTAAAAGATTAACAATAATTATACAGTGTATGTTTACAAAATGTGTTCTGCAAGTCTAATTGGCTAAAACTGGCATGTGTAATGTGATAGTGTTCATCATCAGGGAATAGTGCATGTGTTGTAAGTGTCTTGGCATAGTTGTCTAAATTTCCAAAGTTTATCTTGACTTTTAAAATGGTTGCATAATTAAGTCCCTGAGTATATAAATTCTTGAGCTACATGTACCAGTTACTGTAATTACTTTTTAGAATATAAAAATTCTGCAGTCACAACAATCAGCATACACCGTACAGGTGTATAGGAAATTACATGAAAACTCTCTATTGTTTTCATAAGATAAGGCAACTGAGAATTCAAGATCCTGACAAAACTTGTAGAATGGATGTCTCACAATACTTAATGTGATCCCTTTCATGTACTCACCTTGGATTTCTGAAGTCTTTCCTCTTTTGTATATTGGTATTTAAATCAAGATTTCCTCTGTGTTTCTTTTCCAAGAGTTTCATAATCTTCTCCTGTAAAGAAGAAACATACCAAATATTTAGTACTGTATGCTCACTGTTGTATGTTTTTCATGTTAAATGTACCTTAGCAGCACAGAACTTTGACTTGTCTTTCACTTTGTCAACCCCCACAGAAGCCCTAAGGGAGGAGGTAAGGGTGGTTTATGGTTTCAATTTGTCTTTGGCTTAAGACTTTTCACATCAGTTTCTAAAAAAAAAATTTGATTTTTATATTTTATTCTCTTTTCTGATATTCATTATCACAAAATGACACTTGTATATAATGGAAATGAAAGACTTAACCCAAGAATACATTATAATGTCTGCAAATCATTGTAATCATGCACACATCCATCAAATCAAACACTAAAGAGTCTTCTTTTAAAAACCTGAAGTTTGTTTGAACAGCGTCCTGCAGGTTCAGGTGGCAACTGTGGCATCACCGTAACAGGGATTTGGTTTGATGTTGCAGAATCCAGATGCTCAGCTGAATAATGAATTATAACAACAACAACAACAAAAAAAGTATAAAATTTATTTTTATGGAATGCATTAGTCCATCTGAGTGAAAAGCTGAGTTACATCTAAGCACCAGGTAATTTCAAGAACACAGATGAGAAGTCACAAAGAAGCACAAGGTGTACTGTAGCCAAATTCTTTTCGAACTTCTTGCCTGCATGCAAATCTAATAATAATGCACAAGGAGCATGCTGATAATTTCCTTTTAACGATAATATTATTCCCCAAGTGCGTGTTGGATGTGAGATGGTAGATAGCCAATGAGCTGCATAGTGCTGAGTTGGCTATAATCATCTCGAATCCAACAAGCACGAGTGGAATAAAAATGCCTGCAAAATATAGAAAACTACACTAAAATAAAAATGCCCCCCAAAAATCATGACTTGTACGCTTACATACTATATTTGTAGAGCATGGTATAATGGCTCATAACCCATGATGACTAAACTAATGAAAACTCTCAAATTACATTATCCAATGATCCAGTTTAATATTTTTAAAAACTAATACATTCTCCAAGAATTGCAAGTGATCCAATGACTCATGACATAGTCAGTGTGCAATATATCATTAATAAAGGATGCATATAATATAATTGACATAACACACATGCTTTACATCAATGACACTATAAACTTATTATGAACTTAAACCGACAAATGATGGAGTACATGACTCCATGACTCCATGAACATTTTTTTAACAGCATGTAAAACAGTGTAATGCAGTCTTAATGTCTTGTTTCCAATGTTGCTAGCAATTTTGTTCCTGCAGACAGACTGCCACTATCTAAAATGTATTACATGTAAGACCTACAGCTGTGTTTTTAATTAGTTTGTATCAGTAAGATAATTATGCAAGACAAATGCACAGCTGTTCAAAAGAATTGGAAAGAGAAATACTGTAACTCATTTTGATTCACCTTTTTCAGGTTCTTCTTCAGATTTTGAAGCTTCTGTAATATCACTTATCTACAGAATAACATTCAAATACAATGAACATGTGTAACTACTTACCACATAAAATTATAAAAAACTGGTAACAACAACAAACAAAAACATTTCTTATGCCAACAATAATACTGACAGTCTTATTATGTACATGTACATGCTTGTGTCAATTAACTTTTACAGCAATGTTAAAATAACTAATTAAAATATGAACATGTCATTGACAGTCAAAAAGTTTTAAAAAGCACAAAACCACAATATATTAATAATAAATAAATTAATGAGTCTTTTGTAGAGATGTGTACCATGATAATAAACTGTACCTTCTACAATTAAATCTATGCATTGCAAACAGTTTTAAATTTAAAATTAAAGTGCATGTATCATAATAAACCTGCATCTATCAGAGTTGTGATCACAAAAGAATGCTGATCAATGTGAAAAAAATTATTATAAATTAAGTGATTTTCCTGTAACTCACGATGGATGCAAGTCATCTGAAACATGAATTTTAAAACTGTGTCCATTTGGTTGAAGATCATGTCTTGACTGCTATTACTTTGTGAAGAGCCACAGTTAAAATAAAAGAATTCATAGTTTAATTCCATTCACTGAGCATTACATGTACATGTGCATGTTGGCTTTCACATACTGTAAACTTTTCATACATTATTCTCTTGCTTACATAAATACACAAACAATAACTCTAATATAATTGGCCAACTTGTGCAAAGCTCACTTGCAAGTCTTAACACTACACTTTGGAAACCTACATGTACTACTGTAGGTAGCTGTAGGTATTGTACCTGTTATACATATATTCATGTATGGAGTACACTTTTTAAAGTACAATTTCTTACTGCAGAGCTAAAAAGCACACACTGAATGGTGCAATTCTTTGGCGTCCACACCCATTGTTACTACGCATCCTTTCTGCATATGTCATAATGTCATTCCACAACATACACAAAGGGTGCGAGCTAAGGAAGACGCACAAGCAAGTATAGGCATAACTGTATCTCAAAAATGAGCACAGTGACCCTACATTTTTTTTTTCTTTGGGGGGGGGGGGGGGGGGGCTTGTTGGCAAAAGATGATCTTTACCTTACTTCATGGTAAGTTTTGGGATAATATGTCCGTGGGAACATTTTGGGTGGGCATGAACGTCCTCAAGGTGTAAAACCACAGACTGGTAGCTTACTTCTGTAATTTGAAAATAAAAACATACCAGTCTTACAAAAAATGTCCTTACCACAGGTTCTTGTGTCAAAGGTTTTACTATCACAGAATCTTCACTTTCATCTCCTTTGCTTGCTACTGGAACAACCAAACAAAATATGAGTTAACATAACAGTCAAACGTCTCTTTGGGGACAACTCCATAATTTACAGATCTAGACCTCTAAATATTAATATTGTAGTACATGTGCCGAGACATTGACACATAATTCTGATCAATATGAGTATAAATATACTTAACAACTCATAAAATTTGAAAAAAAAAGTCAATATCATTTTCAAATTATTTTAAGTTTCTGATGTTTTTCATACATTTACCTGTTTCTTCAGTGACTGTGTCCTCAATTGTCTCTGTTGTTTTTTCACTTAGCTTTTAAACAAAAAAAAAAAACATCAACAAAAATCAGTATGGAAGTACCAAAAAGCCTGATGAGATAAAAAATAGAGAGGATGAGCAAACTTTGACAGATTTAAGTTCAGCTCATAAACATTTGCAAGCACAATGTCAGCTACAGTACAGTAGCACACAAAAAAATTACATTAAACAAATTAAATGTTCCTTTTGTCCCATAAATATAATAGACATTTTATTAAACGAGCTTAGTTGGTCAGTATGAGAGAATCTTGAACTTGGTCGTGTGTACAGACCTCACTGCATTTGGTCTGTACTCACAACCTCGTCCAAGATTCAGGGTTCAACGTTGCGACCTGTGGGGTAGCCAATGCAACTGGATTTTGTCTGCTGGCAACTAACTTTTGATGTGCGGTCGCCAGTCTAGCCACCGCAATTTCAAGTTATTATTTTATGTATTTATTTCTTTTTTCATTTCCTAAGATCCACGATGGAATGAATTAATGTTAATTGTAAACCACCAGGAATGCACAGATAAATTAATTTATCACTTTCATGTAAAAAGCCGTTTAAACTGCCTTTACTATAATTGAAGGGGTGAGTGCAAAACCATGCTAAGGGACGATTTGGGTGAAAAAAAAAATTTTTGCGAAAGGGCTTGAATTTTTGCATGTGGTCTTCAATGTAATAGAAAAACGTGGTCCTGTATTTTTGTCGCTGGTTTTTGCTTCATTTATAAAGACGCCGCTAGGAAAACCGAGTGGTTTATCTGCATACGCAATATCTCGAAAACGAAGCAAAGCTTAGCGGAAAAACTACGGGACATTGTTAAACATACCTAAACAAAACTGCATGCGAAATTTGGAGTGTTTTCGACAAAGTTCACTTTTGATTGAAATACCTAGCGCCCTTTTCCCGCCGAGGTCTTCAAATAAACGAAGCCGGGCCTTTGTTATGATAAACAGAGCCGACCCTTTGTTATAATAGCCAAGCCAAGCCTTTGTTATAAGTCGAAGTCTCACCTCGGTTTATTATAACAAAGGATCGGTCCGCTGCGACTGCAAGGACTTTGATTTTACTTAGAAACCAGCAAAATGTCAATTTCACGCAACTTATATAAGCTCAAATTTGTTGATTTCAGCTCAAAAGTAGTTAAAACGTTGACTCATGTTAACGCGCGACGGCAAGGATGTTGATTTCTTTTAGAAAGCAGCAAAATGTCAATTTCACGCAACATAAAAGCTCAAAAATGTTGATTTCAGGTCAAAAAGGTTTAAATGTTGATTTCATGTTAACCCGTGGCGGGAAGGTTGTTGATTTCACTTAGAAAACAGCAAAATGTTGATTTCACGCAACGTATAAGCTCAAAAATGTTGATTTCAGGTCTATATAGGTAAAAATGCTGATTTCACATTAATGCGTGAAGGCAAGGATGTTGATTTCTCTTAGAAAACAGCACAATGTTAATTTCACGCAACGTATAAGCTAAAAATTGTTAATTTCAGGTCTAAATAGGTAAAAATGCTGATTAACGTGTCACAGCAAGGATGTTGATTTCACTTAGAAAACAGCAAAATGTTAATTTCACGCTGCGTATAAGCTCAAAAATGTTGATTTCAGGTCTAAATAGGTAAAAATGCTGATTTCACGTTAACACGTGATGGCAAGGATGTTGATTTCACTTAGAAAACAAAAATGTTGATTTAACGCAGCGTATAAGCTCAAAAATGTTGATTTCAGGTCTAAATAGGTAAAAATGTTGATTTCACGAAACGCGTGACGGCAAGGATGTTGATTTCACTTAGAAAACAGCAAAATGTTAATTTCACGCAGCGTATAAGCTCAAAAATGTTGATTTCAGGTCTAAATAGGTAAAAATGCTGATTTCACGTTAATGCGTGACGGCAAGGATGTTGATTTCACTTAGAAAACAGCAAAATGTTAATTTCACGCAACGTATAAGCTCAAAAATGTTGATTTCAGTTTTAAATAGGTAAAATGTGGCGGCCGGAAAATAGTGTTAACATCTGGAACTTACCTTGGTTATCTGGGACAATGACTATCTGCACTGAACAAATAAACATCAAATAAGCACTTTTCCAAATACAGCAATGTCTTAAATGGCTAAAAATCACGAGATAAATACATATTTTTCGACAAACGCGATCGTAGCTTTATGTCACGCACCGCCTAACAGATTAACAAATTAACCCTTCTGCGCAACGTACGGGTCTCCATACATCTGCATGTCCGCTGATCCCAGAAGTTCAAAACACTACAAATCATGCCGATATGAAATAAAATCAACGCAACCTGGATCACAGATCTATGTTACAATCGATCGCTACTTGTTGGCAATTATTATCTTTAAATGAAAAAAGCCGAAACAATCTAGTTACCAGTTCGAGAAACACGAGCAGAACGTGATCGCAATGCATGCCGGGAAGGGTCTTTACACCTCGTGCGCAGGAAAACATTTTTTTTTTTAAATCTTTATTGAAACAAATTGATATTAATACAGCAAATTAGTTACTTACCTACATAATTATAATAACAACTAATATTACTAATACTAATAATATAATACAACTAATTAGTACTAATACTACTACTACAACTAATGTTATTATAACACTAAAAACACCAATATCACTAACAATAGACGGTAACCAAAAAAAATTCCAACAAACTATAACTAAATATTTACAAAATATAATGTAAATAACATATTAATTAGTGTTACATAAGTCAACATACAGAAAGTGAATGCATATTAACACCTTTAAATAATTAAGCTTTTACAAGAGGCGACACTATCCATTTAGCTTCAAAGAAATCCTTTGTTTTTTTACTATGCAGACTTATATATTTTTCCGTTTCATATTTTACAGCAATTTTCTTTTTAAATCCATATATATTTGGAAGAATTTGACTTCTTCTACAATCCCATAAGTACAATTTCCCAATTATAATTAGATAGTTTAGCAGCTTAGCAGAAGGGGAGTTTTGTGGTATCATTCCAACGTGCGTGGGAAAACATGGCGGTCGATACAAGGCAAATTTTATAAGTCAAAAACCAGTTCTCGCTTTCCAAACTTTGACACTAGCAACGCTTGGCAAATGGGCCACAACTCACGAGAGGGTATTTTTCTTGGGCAAGAACTGCTCTTAGACTTTGCTGCCTGGCTCGATCTGACTTCGAACACCAATAACACGATTACGGTATATCAGCTACCTTCGAAGTTTCAGAACACATTTTGATTCTTTAAAACGTGCTGATGACTTACGGGTTTATCGAGGCTTTACGATGCCTCTCAACCACCAGGCAGGCATACAAGGTACTTTAACACAATGCTTAAGATATTAGTTGACAGAGCTCTAATGCAGCACATCTCTTTTTTGTTCGATGGTATTTCGTTTGCCGCTCGATCAATTCACGTGTTGTGCTCACGTCACAATAACCGATGTAAACAATCTGTTCCCAGATTTCCGCTCTATATATACTGTGAGATTTGATTTTGACTTCATACACTATAAACAGTCTGCCTGTTTGCTGTTCAACAAATAAACTCCTAAAGACATGACTAGGAAAAGCCAAGTATTTTTGCATACGTTATAACTCGAAAACGAAGCAAAAACCAGCGACAAAAATACAGGGCCGCGTTTTTCTATTACATTAGAGACCTTAAGCAAACACTGGAGGCGGCGAGGTGGACGCCAACCGGAAGTAAAATTTCCCGCTCTCGACCTAATTAGCATAAGCACATGGAGTGTTGCCCGCGTCTTCCAACAGTGGCGGCGGCGAGAAAGGTAGGTTTGGCCGCCTCGAGAGACGGTCGCTTTATTTTCCCATTTGTAGCACCTAAAATACACAGAAACTCTTTTATAAAGTTAAAAAATGTTTTTTGACACCTCTCTTTGTATTTTTTTTTGCAAATATTTGATATTTCGTTTGCTTTACAGCGAAAATCTCACTTCACATTGGAGGTGTGAGTGAAGAAGAAAGATGGCAAGCGAAGGAGAGAAAAGCAAAAGAAATGGGCGAGTTTCCTGGATTCACATTGTTCGGAGTGATGTTCACGTCTTGTAGACTTTAAAACTTTAGATTGCAAGTACTTGCTGGTACAAAATGCTATTTTGTTCTTCCAATTTGTCTCCAGAACTTTGGAATATTTCCGAAAGGTGAATCGATAGACAGGACCTGTTTTTAATAAGCTTTTGTTTTCTCTCTGCTAGCTCGATCATGGAATGGACAGAAGCACACGATTTGATCCTAGCGAAAGAAGTCAGAGCTTCAGAACCATGGATCCTCAAACCAAGGACTGTAGATTGAGGAAAAGTATGGAATGCCATCACGGATCGTCTGAATGACGAAACCTCCGTGAAGTTTCAGGTGAAGCGGAAAAACGTAAAGGAACATTTCAAACTACTACTGGACAAATTCAAGGCGAAACTGAGTGGAGTTGACATCGAAGATAGCGAGATGGATATTCTGATGGAAGAAATATCAGGAAAATGGGAGGAGGCAGAGGCCAGTAACCTTGGTTGCACTAGTAAAGAAAAGGCTGATTCAGTCTTTGTAAGGAAAGTAAAGATTTTTCGACGTGTGTAGATCCCTCAGCAACAGAAATTCATCCTCGTCTATGATGTCCTCAAAGCATGCAACAGCTAGAAGGTCTCGGACTTCTCGAAAAGTTGCCATTATGCTCGTAAAATCCACGAACAAAGTCAAATTGGACCACTGAAAACGAAAGCAAAACAGCCATTGCTCGCCGCCGCTTCTACGAAAGCTTAATATTCTAATTTTGCGCCAAGAGGAGGCGGTCTCAACCCAACTCCCGCGCGGCCATCGCCGCCTCCACCTAACCGCCTCAAGTGTTTGCTTAAGGTCTCTATTGAAGACCACATGCAAAAATTCAAGCCCTTTCGCGAAAAATTTTTTTTTCACCCAAATCGTCACTTAGCATGGTTTTGCACTCACCCCTTCAATTACTATCGTGAATCAGCTATCTACATGTTTGGTTGAAAGTATCCTGGAAGTGACATTTGTTCCTAAAATGAGATTTTTGCAAAAAGAAAAATTCTTTACCATTTGATTGTAAACCATGATCTATCCATTTAAAAAAAAATAACATTCGTTTTCACATTACAATTTAGTAGCTGTATGTTGTAGGAAAAGAATAGGGAGTTAATTCAATTTACGAAAGCTCACATTATTATTGAACAGAAATTGAATGCATGTAGCGATTGTATATTTGTTGCAGCTTTCTCATGAATGAAATTATAGTTTTCTTTTTCATTGGCAATATTTTATAGTTCCTAAAGAGCACGTGAAAGAAGTAAAATACATTGATGGTACAGTACTGCTCAAAAGTAAGTTACCACCTTCTCGCGAGACGAGAATCTCGTCTCGAGAGACGCGACTCTCGTCTCGAGAGACGAGACTTTCGTCTCGCGAGAGCTTTAAAAAACTGTAAGTACGGTTGCCTGAACTTCTCGCGAGATTTTAATAGCCTATTGTGAAGCAAACAATGCAGCAACAACACAGCGAAACTTTGCGCGATCTGACGAAGCTTCGCTTGCGAGCGCCGGCGCCGGATTTCCCATGTTTACCACGTTCATAAAAGATGTAACTCCAGAAATTTTCAACCCACATGGTTTGAGAATGGTATCTGTGAATATATACGCCGCAAATTTTTCAGTTTTCAATCGAAAACATATCGTTCATGACTTCCACGGTGTCCAGACCTGTACGCTGAAATTGCTTCTTTTGCTGGTCGATCCCAGTGGCTTCTTTCGCCAAACTAGCGCTGCGATTTATGAAATCATTAACTTCACTTCAGTAGAAAGGTGCTGTATACATGAAAGACAGGTTAACAGTGACATGTTTAAAAGCAAACACGGACCGTTCAGGACCATTCTTGGCCTTCGAGCGGTTCACAATTTTCATAACCGTGTTTCGATCGC